>NC_067198.1:34266426-34596125 GCF_000699445.3 Schistosoma haematobium | reverse complement strand
GTAGTTATGTTTGTTAAAAACCTTTACGTATTTGGGCAGCATCATTGATGAACAGGGTGGATCTGATGCAGATGTGAAGGCGCGGATCGGCAAAGCAAGAGAAGCATATTTACAACTGAGGAACATCTGGAACTCAAAGCAACTGCCAACCAACACCAAGGTCAGGATTTTCAATACAAATGTCAAGACAGTTCTACTATATGGGGAAGAAACCTGGAGAACTACGAAAGCCATCATCCAGAAAATACAGGTGTTTATTAACAGTTGTCTACGCAAAATACTTCAGATCCGTTGGCCGGACAGTAATAGAAACAACGTACTGTGGGAGAGAACAAACCAGATCCCACTGGAGGAAGAAATCAGGAAGAAGCGCTGGAAGTGGATAGGACACACATTGAGGAAAGCACCTAACTGCATCACAAGACAAGCTCTCACTTGGAATCCTCAAGGGCAAAGGTGGAGAATAGGAAGACCAAAGAACACATTACGCCGGGAAATGGAAATAGACATGAGAAAAATGAACAAAAATTGGATGGAACTAGAAAAAAAGGCCCAGGACAGAGTGGGTTGGAGAATGCTGCTCCATTGGGAGTAACAGGCGTAGGTAAGTAAGTAAGTAAGTAATGTTTGTGTGTGCTTGTCTTATTTAAATATAGTTACGGGAGAACCCCGATGAAGACAGTAGGCAGTAGGTGTATGTAAATTAAATGAGTATGTAGGTGTTCTCAAAAAATGTCAGGTCGATGATTCTCGACTCTCGTCTTATTTTGTTTGTGTGGTTAATTCCTTAATCATTAAATTCTCATATTTGTTTTCATTAGCTCATCGTTTTAATCATCATGTTTTATTTGTCTACAGCTTCTAGGAGTCTGGACAGCTCTTCGCTATCGGCACCAACGTGATCCTTTACTTGATCCGAACAGCGTTCTTTGAACTGTCTTCTCCATATTCATTGTCATTACTATTATTATTATCGTCAATGCTAGTGCCATACCATATAGCTCTGCAACACATCATGGATGCTTGACAGATTAATTTTATAACATAACGTAACATTTTCTAGTCATAAATACTAATGAAACAACCTTAATTTCACCTATTTCTTTGTGTGTTTGTATACATTATTGCTTTAATTGTTTTCATCTATCCCAATTTATAATCAATATTATCTTCACAAGTGATAAAAGCCCCCATATCCCCATTATCATTTGTTCGATGAGTTCATTTTTAATATATTTTCTTTAAACTAGCGAAACAGACTGGTCTTTGCACACACAAATTTGTGCATATTTATCTGTTTTTCACTCTATATTTGTGTTCGTACACAACAATTGTCTTAATTAAAGTCACTGTGATCTCAAAGCACTTGAAGGGATCCATAAAACGTAAAATAGATTTCGTGTAAATAATAGTCTTCATCCTTTTTTTATTGATGTTCATGAATGCGCTAAGTGAAGCTTAATGGATCGTACGAAAATTTTAATGATACATACATTGATTGTTGACAGTTTTCGACTGGCTATTGGTTATTTTTGAGTTGCGATTCCATAAGCCAATATATCAGGTTTTTTTTGTCATATTGATCGATCAGTTCTTCTCATTGTCCTTCATATTAGTTGCTTATAACCCATGGCTATTGTTGCTTTGTAATATTTAGCTATATAACAATCATTCTATTCTCTCGTGTGATGGGTGACAAAAGAGATAGTTGTTAGAATACTTGATTTTCAATCACTTTTTTTCCAGATTCAAACTACTTATCCTTCACAATAAAAAGGTATCTCAAAGTTGGGTATATGAATTTGCCCTTAGTTACTGATTTGTCTTAATTAAATTAGTTACCTGTCCGGATAGCTATTCTAGAAGCAAGTAAAAGTAGTAACCCCCCCATTGTCATGTTGGTACGTGACCCATTTTGATTCCTGTTCACTGCTATGAGTAGTAACCCAAAGAATACTGTTGGGAAGTTCAGTTTGTCAGCTATCCGGAGGCAATATCCTGTTAAAAGCTATCTGCAGAAAAGGAACGTTCAGTTAAAAAGTGTTTTTATATATATTTAATTTCACCAAAACAAACTATTCAATGACTTAAAAATGGTTTTAATGTGAATTATTTTGTACATTTTATGTTAATCAAAATAGTTTTTGTGTAGGTAAACTTCAAACCAATACGTTCATAATAGTTCTCAATGGTTTTAACAATACTACCAACTTTTACTTGGCGTCATCTAGTTATTTTTATTCAGTGCCATCCGAAATATTCCAATATTAAACTGAATAGAATTGTTTCGTGTATTGATTACAATTTCAGTTAGAGGCATTTGGCTTAATAGTTCGAAAAACTAGTCTCGGAATTAATGGCTAGAACATGTAAATCGATGTCACCTCTAAAGAAGAAAATGACATATCAGTTATTAAAAATAGAGCTATCCATTTATTGCTGTACTGGTGCATAACAGAAAGGAAACTGGATTGCCATTCACTTGTAGGTATCACATGCTATCTTGTGGAGAATATAACGGGAAAATAATCTAAATAATAAAACATGAGATTATTATCAAAGATGGATAGTGGCTAGCAGTGGAATCCAGGACGCGCGTCTTGTCCTATTTGGGACTCGTCAGCTGCATCTCAGAGTTGATGTTCACTCTGGGACTCGAACCCAGTATCGTTCGCTTCAATGCCGTTGCGTGTGTGATGATGCTTGGAACCACTAAGTTATTGGATCCTTAGGGCCTCACGCAGGGTGTTATGACATAGCAACAGACGGTAATCCAACACTACCATTCATTTCAACATACCATATCAAACCGACTATCTCTATTGTTTCTACCCACCCCTAGTGAAATCTAGTAATGTGGAAACCACTGTAACTGTACCTGCAAAGTATGACAAATTCATTGAATTGAGTTTTACGAGGTAGTGACACTAAATAGTCAGTCAGTTTTACACAACGTATAACCCGGCACATGTGCACGTCGGTCCAAGCTGCCATACTCCGTTAACGTAGCGAGATGAGAATGTTGAGGAAAATCCCAGGGTAGCAGGTATAATAACAGTATTGGTAATGATAGAAAAACTTATCGAGGATACGACTGAAGAAAATATGAATATGTAGAATAAAGAAATGCATAGGGAGTATAGAAATTTAAAATCTAAGGAAAACTAAAGAGTGAATGCACCTGCTTTACTGGGAATGATTCTGAGGCGTGTCACACAAAGCCTCTAATCATTGGTAAGGATAATCACTCGAACTCCAACCAGGTGGTTTGTACCTATCTACGTGGGTCAGTCAAATAGTGTCTTTATGAACTGATGCTATTTTCTGGTATTATTGCCCCTAACTTCATCCCAATCCACTGCGACACCAGCTATCATTTAGTTTACTCAGTCGATAAACACGTAAAGAAGTGTGTTACATCTCAAGTAACCATACGGTAACGATCGCGTTATTATCTGATGGATTAATGTTGTATATCTGTCGAGACTATTTTGGATACCATTGCGAATGACAATTGAATAAAAATCTACCGAATATCACTCTAATTATTGTTGTCTTTTTTAGTCTAATCTAGTCACTTCAAGAAGTTAATTTAGCTGTTAAGTCAAATTTCTCTCATTACCAACACTCATATCTATCTACAAATCATCAATCAATAACGATGTAAGACATAAATATGCGTTGACAATATTACATGAGTACAGCGGACTTGTGTGTTGGGGGATGTACTGGAGTTTGACGCTGTTTAGTTATTTTACGGAGGGACCTTTGTTCCTAATAATCATGAAAATAAAACAAAATTAATGAGGGTCTTGTTTATACACGAACGAAACTATAAAGCTCATGGGACAACTACTTGAGGTTAGTTGTATACAACATTTTCGTAAGTAGTTTTTGATGTATAAATCCATAGTTTTTGTTATTCAAATTCACTCATCCTTTTCGAATCGTAACTTCTTTGCTTAGTCTTTCTGATACTACTGTTACCTTGACTTCTTATTCAGCTTGTCAATTTCATTTCGATTTCTGTATGTCAAATTGGTTCAATGTACACATGTGCTAGGTTCTAGTCTGATCATATCTGTCATTCAATCTATTCATTATAAATTGCAGTAGATTGATTAAGTTTACATACTGAACAATCTGTTTCCATTCGATATCCTAATTATATCAATTTATTATGAAAAATTGTTTTTCAAATCATTGATTATTTCAAACATATACACAAACATCAAAGCCAAACAACAATCATCATCATCATCATCATCATCATCAAAAAAATGAGGACGTTTTCCGATTGGGAAATGAAGTGATAAAAATGAATTAACTGACAACTATTCGAAGTAATATTGATTAATTTATCAGTTAAAAAATATTGATTAACTGATTATTGTATCATATATTCTATTAGACATTCAATGACATACAATATTCATTCTTTAATGAATGAGATTAAAGATAGAAGATAATGAAAACTAACTTGGAACACTATGAAAACCCAATCTTTCTTCCAATAAAAGAGAAATGAAATGAAATCTAATAAAATTCATGTATAAAATATACTTTTTTTCATATTCTTATTGCATTTTTATTTTTGAAATAGATTTACAAATATTTCTTGATTAAAGATAAAGCATTGGTTATATTGCCATGGTAATTGTTGGTTTATCATTATATTACTTTGAGAGTATATAAATCTTCCACCAACCCCACCTCTTCCCCTAATATTAATAATAACCATAGTAAGTGTTAAATTAAAATGATTCAGATACAAGTCTAATATTATTATTATTCATTTCGTTGAAATTGGACTTTTTCACTTGAAAATTTGATTTATGCTCAATATGATCATAAATATTGTGATTTGAATCTTCTTTATTACTATTATTACTATTATTATCAATATCTGTTATATTGAATTGTTCAGGATCCATACCACCATAACAAATTGTACCAACTTCTAGAGATAATTCAGAATCATATAATCCATTAGTTGTTATTCGAATATCTCGGATTGGTAATAAAGATGGTTGTTTTGTACGTACAGTAAGAAGAAGACTTCCACTTTGTTTTTGCTAATAATTGAATAAAGAATTAGAGGAAAATCAATAATTTAAGTGTCTTTTTTTTGCAAGGTAATACATAAATTGAAGAAAAAAAAGTCTACAGAAAATAGTTTTCATGTCACTAAGTATTAAAAAATCAACATGGATAAATACTCTTTAGAGAGAGGAGTAGGGTACTAATAAATTAAAAAAGAAACAGTATTCCGTTTCAGGAGTACTAACAGACTCAGCGAATTCAAAATAGTTTTCAGTGACATATTACAAGCCTTGCAAGATCTACTCAAGGAAAAGGAAACCACTCATATTGATCATTTGGAAAGGGATTAAACAAGCATTAACTTCAATGTGTCAGGAGTTGCTGGGCCTCAAGAAGTATCATCATAAGGAATGCATCTCTACCGATACTCTGGACAGGATTGGAGAAAGGAAGAACAAGAAGATAGCAATTAACAACAGTCGAACAAGAGCAGAGAAAGTCAAGACATAACCTGAATGCACAGAAGTAAACACACGAGTGAAGAGAAGCATTAGAACCGACAAGCGGAAATACATGGAAGACCCGACAACGACAGTGGGAAAAGCTGAAAGAGAAGGGAACATGAGACAACCATGTAACATAACAAAGAAGCTAGTAGGGAAATATGGTAAACTAGAGAGACCAGTCAGGAAGAAGGAAGGGAAACCAATCACTGAGATTCAAGAGCAACGAAATAGGTGGATAGGGCATTTTGGAGCTCTTGGATAGACCAGCCGTCCAAACCCACCGGACGTTGAAACAGTACAAACAGATATTCCTATATGTGAAAATTATATTTGAAATAATCTCAGCGATTGAAATTTAACTTATTCCAACGTTTCGTCCAGCTAACTTGTCTGAACGTCTTCAGGGTAATAATCAAATATAATTTTCACATATAATGACTTCTCTATACTCGGCACCCAGTTTCTGTCAAACTGTTCGTTCCAATCTTGACGAATATTCGTATGGATATTCCTATAGTTGTCACTCCATCAGCGATCGAAGAAATCAGGTTGGCTATCAGACAAATCAACAGTAGGAAAGCAACACGATCAGACAACTTAACAGCTGAAGCACTAATGAAGGACAAAGAGGTAGCTGCAAAGGTGCTCCATATTCTAATTAATAAGATTTGGTAGGGCGAATAAGTGCCACTGACAGACTGGGAAGAAGGATATCTCACTAAGATACCGAAGAAATGAAATATGAACAAGTTTGAGAACTACAGAGACATCACACTACTATCAATACACGGAAAAGCTTTCAACGGAGTGTTATTTTCCTGGATGAAAGATTCAGCAGATACCTAGCCTCGGAATCAACAGACTGGATTCGGTAAGGATCCAATCTCGACACTACGGAATTCATACGACGGACTACAGAGCAAAGTGGTGCATAGAGGACAGCTGACAGATACATTCCAAGCGAGGACCGGTGTCAGACAAGGATGCTTACTCTCTCCTTCCCTATTTCTTCTGGTAGTTGACTGGATTATGAAGACGTCGACATCTGAAGGGAAGCACTGAATACAATGGACAGGTTGGATGTAAGTAGACTATCCGGACTTTGCAGATGATTTAGCTCTTCCATCCCATACACACCAACAAATACAGGTGAAGACAAACAGTGTAACAGTAACCTCTGCATCAGTAGGCCTCAACATACACGACGGAAAAAGCGAGATCCTCAAATACAATACGGAGAACACCATCCCAATCACACTTGATGGGGAAACTTTGGAAGAGGTGGAAAGTTTCACTTACCTTGGTAGCATCATCGACGAACGTAGAGTATCTGATGCAGATGTGAAGCAAAGGATTGTAAAAGTAAGGACAGCATTCCTACAGTTGAATAACACATGGAACTCAAAACTATTGCCGGCCATCATCAAAGTCATAATCTTCAGTATAAACGTCAAGACAATTCTAATATGAGGAGCTGAAACTTGGAGAACTACAACAAACATCGCCTATAAAGTACAAGTGTTTTTAAACAATTGTCTGCACAAGATACTGAATGTTCACTGACCGGATACCATCAGCAACGACCTACTGTAGGAGAGAACAAACCTGTTTCCAGCGGAAGAGTATATTAGGAAAAGACGTTTGAGATGGATAGGACATATATTGTGAAAATCATCAGAATGTATCACAAAGCAAGCTCTAACACAGTTTTATAAGTAACAGTTAATTATACATCCAATGTGGCATTTGTCTTAATGAAAGTATTAGTTATTGAATCAGAAAACCACCGATAATCGATGCTCAGAGATAATTTCCAATCAAATTAGAGAAATAAGATCAAGATCGAAAATGTTATGGAAGCTTATCAATAGTAATGATCAATATTTACAATCCATGATTGGAATATTTCATCTGATTTTTTTAATTCCCTACCTAACTTTGAGTTTTCATGGCTAGTCTTGGAAACATTGATCTAAACGTCAGTATCAGTGAAAATTTGCAAATCGAAAACTCAATTTTATACATCGATTAACATTAGCACGGAATATTTAGTTTAAGTGTATATCTACTTTTAGTAATTTTTTCTTTAATTTTAATAGTATTTAATTCTTGTAAACATCTGATTTCATTACTTGTTATTAGTGTCGTATTAATTTTTACTAATAATGCCAATTCCAACTAGAAATAAAACAATAAATCACGGACTCTGAAAAATGTTACTCTAGTCTACAGAGTTCCTATTTGATTATTATCTTTATAAATTCGTTTATTTATGTTTATACTATGTTGTCTGTAAACAACCAAGTAACATTTGTAACAGTTTAAAATAATTAGTAAGTACATTGTTGGGGATCTAAATTATTATGAATGGCTGCAAGTAACTTACGTGGTGTATAGATGTTTATTTAATTTAAACATAGTTCTCATCTGGGACTACCCAACAGTATGCACTTATGGTTTCAGTTGAGGTTCCCTTCAAAACTTTAGTTGTCTTATTGAGTGAGATACAATTCATCCGACCAGTCGATCAAACTGAAACTGAGGCACTCATTTATTGGTAACATTAGATGCTATTCGTGACATATTACGAAATCGGAAATTTCTGTTTTCCAGTAAGTGATGGGTTGGGGGTATTTACTATGGAACAATCTCAAAACAAGATGAAACAATTATTCAGTTCTTTCAGGTTGTCAATGACTCATCAAACGATGGCGGTTCGTTATTTAAGTAATAAATAAGTTTTCAGATCATTAAAGTTACTAGTTACACACAAACGGCATTATGAAACAACGTGTATACAACAAGTGTAATCAATCATATACAGAGAAATGGTCAAAGTATGAATTGAATAAAATATATACCATATAGGATAGAAATTATTATTGTTCCATAGTGATACTAATTACATTGAAATATATCACTTAATAATGAGAAAAACAAAACTTTATTAACATACCATGTTGTAAATTATTTATAAGGAGTCCCATAATAGGACGAAACGGCCGTCCAGTGCTTCCAGGTTTTCCATGGTGGTTTAGCTTTAATCGACTCATGATCTCAACTATAGAAATTACTACGATCTCCAAAAAAACCCTTCAGATACTAATCAACATATGCTCACTAGTGACTGGCTTCAAGATGTATATCCTGGAGTTTTGGTGAGAAGCAGTGACCAGTGGAGTTCAACCGAGTCAGTTGTGAGATAATAACTCACTGATGACAATGGTAGATACGTCACTCAATTTCGTGGATTAGTTGAAGTTAGACATTAACACCTCTAGATGCCTACTCAGTGGTCTAGTGGTTAAGCGCTCGCTCACGAAACTGATATGTCCTGTGTTCGAGTCTCGCAAGGCGGGATCATGGATGCTCAATGCTGAAGTGTTCCATAATAGGACAGAATGGCTGTCCAGTGCTTCCAGATTTTCCATGATGGTCTAGCTTCAATTGACTCATGATCTCAACTATTAAAATTACTTATAAGAATTAAGTTAAAATCATTGTTTAGAGATTTTTCTAATGAACTATTTATTTCTAGGCGTCAACGACCATCAGTTTTTGATAAATAAATTTATTTGTATTAATAAACCTAATAAACATACGTTTATATTTTGTTCGCAAATCAATAAATGTATATATGATAATAAGTATCTTATAAGAAAAATAATTGACTGAAAGGCTACTACTTATAAAACTCTTGCATCACTATCTTATGCTCATTTGTAATGGTGTAATATTTATTTATTTGAGTATATTATATTGATTAATTTTAAATCAATAATGAAAATGATCATTTTAATTCCGGTTCTACCTGACCATTTCTATTCATTATTTAGTTAAGTATATATACATACTTATCATCTTTATTGAATTGATGGATAAGTTTTCTTTTCTTTTTTTAAGTAGTTTGACTCTATGCACATAGTTACTTTTATCTAGAAAAATCTGTCAATTCATATGATTTATAAATAACTAAGTATAAGATTTTATTTCTTAGATTACAACTAACATCATAGAAAGATCCTTTTAATTGATATACATAACAATGAGTTGGAATTAATTTTCACTATGAACTATTAAAATCAAATAGTATTAGATAATAATTATTATGAACACTGATTACCACGATGTGCAATGCTGATTAGTGTTGGGGATAGTTGAAAGAAAGTTAGGGGTGACTAAACCGAAACGTAGTATCAGTGCTTAAAGTCACTAATTTCTAGTTTGAGCCATGTTGGTAGGTGCAGACTACTTGGTTGGGATCCGCGTGACTATCAAAACCAATGGTTGGAGACCCTGAGTAACACGGCGTGGGTGTATACACTCTTTGTCTTCTTTCCACAAACTCATTCTTCTTGTACTATATCTTTATATGCAATCTTTCTTTTATATATTACCACCACTGAATTAACTACTTCTATGAATCCGGTGTTCATCTTGTTGTGCTAGTGATTAGCTTTGATAAAGATTTCTGAAAATTCTAGTTAGTACCAATGACCTTTGGAACTAATCAAGTTGAAAGTGAAGTAGTAATTCATTAATGAAAGATAAATGTTAGGGTTAGGAGGAACCATCAGTCCAGTGCTTACCAGTTTTCAACGGTACCTCGATTAATGTCATTCTATGACAAAAATCATTTAAACTAATGTTTACAAAACTTTTGGATCACCAAAGATATCACTTAGATAGTGTTATAAATGTAGGAAACTAAATACCGTATAAAATCATGCTGACAAATTTCAGCTTAATATCTCCTTATGTAATAATTAGTTTAGATTTCAGAATTAGAGATTATCATAGAACATTAACACTGATCTCTGATTTATTATTTAGTGAATAAAATAACTGTATGACTATCCAATATATATGTATAATTCATTTTAATTATATATCACAAGTAATGAAAGAAGGAAAATTGAAGGTTGTAGATTTAACAACACTAATCATGAAAATCAAATCACACCCATTGATAATAATAATAATAATATCATGTGTCTTCATTTCTTTTAGTTCATGATGGTATTAAACTGAATAACATTCCAAAGAACTATTTAGTAACATTAATTAGTATCATCCTTTCAGCGACTAGTGAATACAGTCATCCGTGCTTGCAATCTTGTTTTTTTCTTTATAACACATTTTATTCACATTCATAGCTCATCCATCAATTTCACCGAAAAAATGTAAACCTACCACATTTCAATTGATCAATTAGTCATTTATGCATATAAAGACATAAATATTCACTCTTCAAACGTAATGATAAATTTGATAGTTGGATTCATGAGTTGATTTAAGCTAGACCACCATGGAAAACTTGAAAGCACTGAATGGTTGTTTTGTCCTAGTGCGGAACTCCTCAGTAGTACGCATCCTCGGTCCCACATACGAGAATCGAATCCAGGACTGATGAGTAGTCCAATACTAGGACGAAACAACCATCCCGTGCTTTCAGGTTTCCCATGGTGGTCTAGCTTAAATCAGCTCATGAATTCAACTATTAAATTACTGCAATCTCTACAAACCCACATTCTGATACTAATAAATAATAAACATTAATATTGTCAAAATATTATACAAAATATAATAAATCTTACCCCACATGTATTTTCTTCTATTTCAATAGAAAATAATTGTATAGTTTCATTGAATTCAATCAACACATTATTATCACTTAACAAAGATATAATTTCTAATATATTTTGTATATTTCGACAATTCACTTTTAATCGTTGTATGGCTACTTCACTTGACATTTGAAGAAAAACTAATTGATCCTTTGGTATATTATACTCTATTTGCTGAATGTTCATTTTATTTTTGTATGGAATGAAAAAAAAGAATAAGAAATATAAAAACAACTAATTTAAATGAAAGTTTTTAGTGAAATCGATCAAATAATAATCGTGTACGTTAAGTGCTGGCTCAGTGATCTAGAGGTTAAACATTCGCGCGAGAGACCGAAGGTCTTGCGTTTGAGTTCCGTATGCTAGGTTGTAGAGGCTCACCTCTGAGTAGTTCCATACCAGAACGAAACATCCGTCTAGCGCGTCCAGGTTTTCAATGGTAGTCTAGATTACATCGACTCATGAACTCAACTATTAAAGTTGTATATGTGTTATTTCTGAAGTAAAGTTGAAATGTTTAAAAGGTGAACAATTTCGTTATCAATATTATTTTATGACTCTACGGGTTTATTCCGTTTAATTTGTTTATTCACAAACCATAGTTATTTACCTGCAGAATTTAAAATATGATATTAAAAGTTGGTTTTCATCATGAAGTGTTATTAATTGGAATGGTTATTGACAACTAGACAGTTTTAGAAAGATTTCTTGTTGTAATATGAGCCCATACAACAGCGGGCACCTACTATCCCTCTGAAAATCAAACTTAAAAGTTTTGGGTCTTCCGAACCAGTGGGTTTGAATATGACGATTCTAACAGGGTTAGGCGTTGAAACTATTGTCTATAAAAACAATAAAATCCAGATCACTAAATCTTTGAGCATAAAGTACCCAACACCACTAAATTTCACTATCAGTAATGTCACTCAGCAAAACATTATAAGTTTTTAAAGCAACAAAAATCTTGCATAAATGAAGAAAAGTAACAAGGAATATTCTCCTAGATTACAAATATTATATTAATATGTTGGCGTGTCCAAGCAAATAGTTTCCATTTCCAGAGATTGGTGGTGGTTAGCAGTGGAATCCAGGACGCACGTTTCTTCCTCTTTAAGATTCATCAGCTGGATGTACCTGAATCTCAGGATTGATCGTTACTCTAAGACCTTAAGTGGTTAACGCGAGAAAGGTACTGTATTCGTGTACTGGAGTGAACATCAACTATAGGAAGTAGGCGAATCTGGCTGATGAGCTCCAAATAGGACGTAAAGCGCATCCAAGGTTCCACTACTAACCACCGTCCATCTCTGCTAAAAATGCTTGTGACCCAATATCAATACAAAAGCAGTTCTCACAAGATGTGTATGCACCATAAGAGACTGGTCAATTGCAGTCCTAAACATTCATGGAAAGTTCCAAACAATCAATATATAAAAATTGGTTTCCATTTATTTTCAATCCATATCACGTAGCTCCCTGAGTAACCACTTTGCATGTCGGAAAATAATATACTCTATGAGATTATTAAAAATAGTCAACAGAAAACTCTATTAATCGACATAGATCGACAAACGATCTCTTGAAGTAATAGTCATACTTGTGTAAACGACTATAATCACCAACCATATTCTTAGATTATCTGTTAAATTCACAGAATGAAAAGCTTCGAACACACCAATAGTTTCAGTAACTCATTTTGTATTACTATGATGAACACCATCCGTCCAAGACCATATACAAAGCGTTAATATATCTCAGTCATTTTATCCCTTATACACTTAAATATTTTAACAGTCACCGTGTAAAATTATTCTCTTGTCCATATGGTTCACGATTTAATAGGTATTTACTTACATTCACTGTCATTTGGCTGTCTAAAATATTAAATACGATCTATTGTGCCATTTAGAATTGTCTAAATTATTGCTGATTAGAAAAGTAGTGACTTATTAAGAACTGAGAAGATACCTTACAAACTAATACGTCTGGTAAATCAAATATATATCTAGTAAAGATACATAGAAAGGTTGATGATTAAATTTAGCCTGATCTACCATAAAAAGATAGGTTCGTGTATTCGAAACGTGTTACGATCAACATTTCCTATCAATCGTCAGAGTATAAATCACCATAATTTTTGCTAAAACGATATCATTTATAGTTATTATAACAGTATACAATCGAACTGGGGGTTAATGTTTACAATATTAGGTTCAATCACCTCCTTATTAATTGCAGCCTATGCAGTAGACTGGCATCACCAGCCATAACAAAAATTGAATTTCTCAAAGGGCCAGGTACATGTACTTAATAAATGAGTTAATTACAGTGGGGCAACCTGAAACGATGCTAGTGTGGTGTATGCTACTTAAATCGACTGGTATAAGTAGTATGTAACACCGAGCGGAAGTGTAAAACCTGGCAGCCAGAAGGTTAAGAAGATCAAGTTGAACAAAATAGAATAGAATTATAAACCTGAAGAATAATGCAGAGTGTGAAGGATGAATGATGGAAATTTACAAATAAAGTATTTAGCGTGAAAATCTTTGCCTACAATGCTTGTGAATTAAGGCAATATCAAGGCAATACGCACAGTATGCATATACGCTAATGAGAGACTGATCAACTGCAGTCATAAACATCAATGGGTAGATTCAAGTGAACAATGCCAAGTGAATTTAAGCTTCATCTCATTGCACAAGCAAGTGGATATCACGACTCAGCGGTTAAGTGGATAACGTGGTGGTGTTTTATGCGAACGGTACTACGTTCGAGTCCCAGAGTGAATATCAACTCTAAGATGCAGGTACATCCAACTGACGAGTTCCAAACAGGACGAAACGCGCGTCCTGGATTCTACTGCTAGCCACCATCCATCTTTGCTTATAATATTCAGCGTATGGTTTTTACATTTTACCAAAATACTCTGTAATATTGTATTAAAATACATTGATTGTCGCCATCTGAATCCTCCTTCTCAATAAGTGGTTAAATATTTGAACTAAGTAAATTAAGTTAAATGATCATTATGAAAACAGTATAGAACAAGTAAAACACAATTAATACATACAAAATATCAGTTAAATAGTATAAACTCTCATTAAATAATAACTTTCGTCTAAATTTGATCGAATAGTTTCACAGTATTTAGGTATTGAATCAAAATGAGACATTAAAGAGTAAGAATGTATTTGTTAAATCTCAGCGAAAGAATTTGAAAAAGCTTGAACCAGATTACTAGGTGAAACGGATTTACTTTAAATTCTTTCGCTAAGATTTTTCGAATACATTCTTACCCTTTGAAGTTTCTGGAGGTACCTGAAAAGGAAATTGGATCAGATGTGGTCATAGTGACCTGAGAGCGTGACCGCAGTGCTCAAGGCACAACTGCTTGAGATCGGTCACATACGACCTTTTTGTGGGTAATTTCTGTGTTAGCTCAGTACTTGTTGAGACCTTATCGCCGGAGACGGATATCCGTGGGATAAGGTGAGGTGTGAATTTTTAGGGTCAACCTTGTCTAACCCCACCCCTTCTTGTGGGAAGGCAGCATCGCTGCCATGCTGGTTGTCTGAAGGAAACACCTTACTGCTGCCACACCTCTGTACAGTCAGCGGTACGACTTCGCCTTCGGACCTTGGGTTTGTTGCTTGTAGTCTTACCGTTCTTCAACCGACCTGTCTGACATGGTAGGACCTTGAGGAACGGTTGTTCCAGCCAATATAGCTCGGTTGTTTCATCACGATAGGCAAGCCCGACCACCACGTCAAGGTAGCAACAACGATCGGGCTTTAAACTTTCATTAAGCTTTAAATACTGTTTCACTAGTAAATTTTATATTCTACAATAAATGTTCTAGATGGTTATTAAAAGTTTTGTATATTTACTATAAGTTTAATATTTGTATAATATCATGTATTTGTTGTTAAACATTTCAACAACAATGTCGACGACAAGAACAACAACAAAAGGTTACTATTTCATTTACATTTCAAATCAATCAGTGATTATATTATTGTAAACAAAACAATCATAATGAAAATATCAATTCAGTTGGCTAAATGAAAATTATATAAAGAAAAAGTAAACAAACTTAATATGTTATTAAAACAAAAGAAAAAACAAAAACTTACAGCATTTTCTGTTTTCATTAAAAATTCCGAATACCATAAACGTTTTTGTTTAGTTTGTGATAAATAAATTGATGACATTTGTTCTGTAATAGGACTAACACAAGTTTCTAAACCGCTTAAACGACAATAAACACTAATTCCATCTCTCCAATGACCACCATTTGGATCAACATAATACATACCTATTTGAAAAAAGAATTCTAAGATAAATCATATACATATATATATATATATAAATAGTATTTGTTAAGATGATGGAGAAGATTTGTAGCTCAGGTGGATGATTTTGATGGAGTTTTGTTCTCTACGCTAGATGGTTTAGTCGTGGAGTTTCCATCGTTCTCCTGGACGACATCACCAGCACAAACTTCAGGTAGAAGTGAAGTGTTCGAATTTATCCACAGGTGGTTCACAGCTTGTCCTGTAGACCAATCAGGAAAATTATGCACAAACATAGTAACAAAAATCGAACCAATGGCAGATACTACCAAAACAAAGAAGTAAACAAGGACAGGTTTAAGGTCAACAAGAACCAATCAACATAGAGGTCTACAGAACAAGCTGTGAACCACATGTGGATAAATTCGAACACTTCAGTTCTACCTGAATTTTGTGCTGATGATGTCGTTCAGAAGAACGATGAAAGCTACAAGACTAAACCAGCCAGCTCAGAGGAAAAAACTCCATCTAAATGACTCAGTTTTGTGCTGGGCTTGAAATATATGGGTTCTAGATTTAATCATATACAACATCTTAGGTGTAAACTGTTGAGCGGTCCTAGACTAGAATGAAGTAGCTGTCGAATGCTTCCTTATCTCTACTAGTTCTCTACCCGATGTTAACTTATGATGGAAATTGTTTAGTACAGAATTAGACTAATCAAAAACTCAATAGTACTGTCACTTTAATCATAATAAAGTTTTAGATTACGATTAGAAATAAATTTGGATTAAATTGTTGTTTGGTTGAACATAGTCAACCAGAAACATTGAACCTCAGTTTATTAACGGTAAGATATGGTGCGTTCTACATCAGGTTACCCTGACTAGTGGTCATCTTGAAACTTAATCCATGGAATTTGATCAGAAATAGGGACTAGGCAACATGACATACCCTAGTACCAAGTGTTACATTACATTAATACCAATTAAAAAAGTTTTAAATATCTTTTTACGTCATATTCCTTAAAAATCACCCGTTTGCATTGTCTTCTGCTGAATTCAGTCAGTCAGTCAGTCAGTCAGTCAGTAACAACGTAGAACTTCGTACGTACGTACATCAGTTTGAGTTGCCACACCACCTTAGCACAGAGACGCAGTTGTCCATTCAAATCCCGTAGTGGTAGAGGTAGCAAGAGTATAAGCAGTAATAGGGAAGATTAGGGTTTGGAGATGTTATTTAAAGAGTATAATCCAGTGAAGTAAATTTGGAAAGAGGAAAAAAGGGACATGAAGAATTCAGAAGATTAGAATCTGGGAGAACACAAAAAGTGGATGCACCTGCGCCATTGCAAACGATTTTGAGCCATGTCATTCAGGGTCTCTAACCATCGGTTGCTATCATCTCGTGGTCCCCAACCAGGTAGTCTACACCTACCAACATGACTCACCACACTTGTCAGTGACTTCATGGACTTGTGCCATGTTTTGGTATGGCCGCCTCTAGCTTTCTTCCAACCTACTCCTATACCACTGAACATCGCACGTCGAGGTAGTCGGTCGTTGGGTATACGTAACACGTGTCCCAGCCATCTCAACTGATCAAGTTTCACTACTTCATCAATTGATTTGCCATCCTTACCTAGTACCCGTTTCCTAACAACTGTGTTACTTACTCGATGGTCCCATGATATACGAGCAATGCTTCGAAGACACCTATGATCGAATACTAGTAACCTACGAATATCCTCTACTCTTACCGGCCATGTTTCACTGCCATAAAGTAAGACGGGACGAACTGCTGCGCAGTAAATGCGTCCTTTGGTTGATAGACGGATATCTCGCCTACGCCATAAACGACGCAAGTTGGTAAAAGCTGGTCGAGCCTTCTGTATCCGTGCTGAGATTTCGTCACACACCAAACCACAAGGGCTGATCAGACTTCCAAGATAAATGAAGCGGTCGACACGCTCAACTACTTCACTTCCTATCATTAGTTCGGGTGTCGATGTAACCCAATCCTGAAGCAACATTTTGCATTTCGAGGGAGAGAATCGCATCCCGAACATGTTTGCATTGTTGCTTAGAGTGGTCAGAATACTCTGCATTTTGTCAGCGTCTTCACCAAATAAAACTATGTCATCAGCATATTCTAAGTCAACAAGTGAACCTCCCGATAGAAGTTCAGCCCCTGTAAATTTAGATGAGGAGAGTGTTATCTCTAAAAGTACGTCAATGACAAAGTTGAAAAAGAATGGGGAGAGTGGGCAGCCCTGACGAACACCACTTGAGGTAATCGATTCTGATGACAGTTCGCCATAAACTCTCACTCGACCAGTTGTGTTCGAGTAGAGAGCCTTTATAAGGTTAATGTACTTCTTTGGTACTCCTTTCAGTGACAAACACTGCCATAGAACCTCACGATCAACAGAGTCGAATGCCGCCTTAAGGTCGAGGAATACTACCATTGTGGGGCATCTGAACGAGTGTCTGTGTTCTAAAGCCTGACGTAGTGTGAATATCTGATCTATACAACCACGTCTAGGTCGAAAACCGGCCTGGTTATCTCTAATCTGCTCTTCACGAGCTTTGATTAGGCGTCGAAGTATTACTGAGGCTAATATTTTAGACACTATATTAGTCAAACTGATTCCTCTGTGATTGTCACAAGAGGACTTTTGTCCTTCCTTATAGACTGGCACAATCAGTGATTGAGACCAGTCAGATGGGATTACGTCCAGTTCCCAAATTCTACCTAAGACCTCGGTTAATCTCATTGCTAATACTGGACCACCATCCTTAAAAATCTCAGGAGTAAACCTGTCAGGGCCTGCTGCTCTCCCTCGTTTCAGATTTCCTATGGCTGTTTCAACTTCGTAAAGGGACGGAGGACCTACATTAACTTGCCATTCAGGTTGACTGGAGATCGTGGGAAACCGAAGTGTGGCTGAAGGCCAGTTGAACTGATCCCTAAAGTGTTCTACCCATCGATCCAATCTCCTGGATTGAGAATGAATAATGTGTCCATCTTTCTCTGAGATTGTTTCGCTAACGGTCGGGTTCCTAATTCCGGTTTCCTTAACGAGTCTGAACAATTGTCTGCTATTACCTATTGCCGCTGCCTTTTCCATCTCTCTTGCTTTCGCTACCCACCACTGTTCGCGATCATTGCGTAGACTTCTTATCAGCTTGCGCTTAAGCTGACTCCGCTCTTCATTATGTTCAGAGCCAGGTGGAATGAGTTTCCGAGCATCTATCAGTGAGATAGATGCTGTTGGGATCCAGTGTTGCTCCCTAACCTTCTGGTTTACCTTACTAGCAGATATCACTGCTGTTTCCACAGCTTTTCGGATATCATTCCATGCTGCCTCGGGGTGGGCATCACATACATGGCTGCCTAACTGTTTTCCTAGTTGTTCCCCAAATATACTCTTAGCTTGACTATCATTAAGTAGGCCCCTAAGAGGTTTCCTTGCAGCGTCTTTCCTACGTCCAGTAAGACGCAAGCAAATACGTGCTCGCACTAGAGCATGATCTGAATCTAAGCATGTGCTCCAGAATGAGCGACAGTCTTCTGTCGAGCCCCTCCATCGGTGGCTGATAGCTATGTGATCTATTTGGGTCCAACGATGGGACGAATTAGGGGGTCTCCATGTTAAAAGATGTTTTTCCTTATGCTTAAAGTTAGTATTTGCAAGGAACAGGCGGTTATCTGAGCATAGCTGCAACAGACGGTCGCCATTATCTGTTCTTTGAGTCACGACACCATAAGATCCACCTAGGTGTCTTTCCCTATCGCTTAGTTTACCTACTTGAGCATTAAAGTCACCGGCCACTATTACTACATCCGAGCGCTTAGCTTTTCGGAGAAGGTCCGAAAGCTTTCTGTAGAACTCATCTTTTACATCATCTGAGCTGCAGTCAGTGGGAGAATAAGCAGAGACGACGAAGAGGCAACGACGAGTGTCCCTATCTTTCCGGATTCTTACTGTTCCGTTCAGTCGGACAGCGCACAAACAACTGTCTACTGAGATCCACTCTAAGAGAGCTAGTTCTGCCCTAGGACTCAATGCTATACCTACGCCGGCGAGGCCACGGGAAGCAGAATCAGGGCTTCCAGATACACGAAGCGTAAATCGAGTCGGTCCTTTATTTTGGCATGGTGAGGTTAAATGAATGACGCTACTCGGATCTTGTATGCGCGTTTCGGAGACGCAGCACACCTCGGTGGTGCGGGATTCTAAAGTCTTAGCTAAGGAAGCCTGCTGTCCTATTTGGCACAGTGTTCGGACGTTAAAAGCTCCTACGTGTAGTTTAGAGCGTGGTTTCAGGAGACCAGGAATAGCGTTCCACGTACTCGAATCGTTTGCCCTAGCGGTGCGAGGTGATAAAGAGACGTGAGGAGGGTTAGTCATGGAGATAAGAGAGGTATTAGGAGGTGTAGGAAGGATTTGAATGTGATCAACTTGGTCTCGTGTGCTGTTACGGGTATGAGGGCTGATGTCACTTCCCGGCTGCCCACACCGTGGAAGGGTATTTCTTGAGGAACCTGAAAGGGAAATTGGATTAGTGTTGGTCTTGACGACCTGGGAACGTGACCGCAGAGCCCAAGGGACAACTGCTTGAGGCCGGTCGCGCACGGCCTTTTTGTGGAAGGTTTTTGACGTGTTAGCTCCGTTCTTCATAGGGCCTTACCGCCGGAGACGGAAATCCGTGAGGTAAGGTGAGGTGTGACATTTTTAGGGTCGACCTTTTCTAACCCCACCCCTTCTTGTGGGAAGGCAGCATCGCTGTCATTCTGGTTGCCCGAGGGAAACACCTTACTGCTGTCACACCCCTCTACAGTCAGCAGTACGACTTCGCCCTCAGACCTTGAGTTGCTGCTTTTAGTCTTACCGTTCACCAATCGACCTGCCTGGCATGGTAGAACCTGCAGGAACATATGTTCCAGCCAATATAGCTCGGTTGGGTCATCACGATAGGCAAGCCCGACCACCGCGTCAAGGTAGCAGCTTCGGCTGAATTAATCATCAGGTTAACACACATGACTAAAATAACGACTGATTTTGTCATTTTCTTTTTCTGTTGACTAATTCCAGACTTTTATTGCTGTTTAAGAACAAAAAAGTATTTTCTGCTCCAATCAATCAGTAGTCGAATCAGTTACCGAAATGAACATGAAATAAAAGACACTCACAAACACTGAGAAATAGATCACTCAGTGATAATTAATTTTACGGATAATTCCAAATATTTGTAGCCCATTAAATGAATATGAAAGATTCTTATCTTATCAGATAAGGTTGATAATAAGAGAGATTTGAGTGATGAACTAGTCATTGTACGTAATGTAATTTTAATAAACATGAACATAGTAGATAGTGTGCCTTAAACTCATAAGCTGAGTAACTTTTGGCATCAGTCAAACAAGAGACCGTCATATATATTCGTGAATAAAATAAAAGATTTCAATCAATCAGCAAGAAACCTCATGTAACCAACAAATTAGACTAAATCGAAAAATTCTCGTGTCGTCAGTTTTTCTGAAGTTATGTTGGCAATTGTAACTACCATAAGATTAGAAACTCCATCATCATTAAACTTAAAAAAAAGCACATTTGCTTAATTATATATTTTTTCAAGAAGACCATTGCTTCAATATTGAATGCAAAACGGAATAACAGTTATTACTGCTAATAAATTATTGTTTTCGGGAACTATAAAGAAACTGGTAGTGGATTCTTTTAAATAGGCGAAAAATAAATATCGACTAACCGTCTTTTTTCTCTGGATGATCTCTTTTTAAATCATGACATGTTCGTGCAGGATTGAATTGTGTTCCACTCCCACTATTCAAACTATTTACAAGTCTTCCAACTTGACGCAATGCTTCAAAAATATCTTCCTCCTTATTTTTAGTTGGAAAATGGTGTTTAAAACAAAGAAAAATCAAAACTGTGTAATGGAAGATGTAAAAGTAATCGTCTTTATTAAGACCAAATAGCATTTGAATATCATGAAAATATCCTATTGAAGATTATTGTGAAGGTAGGAGGCAAACTTTGAAGATATTCTCTACTGTTAATGAGTGTTGTCGAAAAAACCATTGAAAATTTCTGGTATTATGTAATTGTTTTGTACTAGATTGTGATTATTTAATAGCCAAGATATAGTTTACGGCAGAGAAGCTTATGTCTATTGGCTAGCAAAGTACATCAAATGTTGTGTTAGAGACCTAAGTATCAATCGCAGATTTAAACATGGGTAGAGAGCTAGGTTATATAGAGCTTTTTCCATTGTTAAAAGTTTTGAAGAGTGATAGTATGCATCTTTTAGCTAGTATGAGTTTCTTATAATGTTCACATTTTCCCGCTAATCTGCTTTGATTATTAACCAGGTTAACAATGAGCCCGCAAACTCCTTTAAAAGTACAGGAAAGGGATATTTATTTACCTCATGAATCATATGATTTTTAAAGTAGAACAACTAAAGAACAAGGCAGTATGAAACTTAGTATTATTTTCATGGTGAAATACATCACGTGTATGTAGAAGAAAGCAGAATAAAATTTACAGGTATGCGCTAATGAATCACATTCCTTCTTTCAATGTCTAATAATTTCTACGGCCTATCTAGTCAACTAGGTATTTGGTTTAATTATTATAAATAACCTTGAACAATGAATCTTGTGATAATATCGGCTTATACAAACATATTCAAAGTTATCAGAATGATAATCGCACAAGATTACAATTATACACCATATAATACTTAACAGTATTTGTATTCGTCATTTCCGCTTACCTCATCATTAGGATCAGTTTCTTTGCTTGGGTCATAATCTTCATCACTCCATTCATATGAACGACGTATTCTCCTTCCTCTATTACGGGGTTCATCAGCTTGCTAAATGAGTTCACGTTTTTTGTTTGTTTTTATTTCAGACAGGTACAATAATAAAAAAACGAGGCAAGAGAGAAACTATCAAAAAGATAAGAAAATGCAAAACTGAATACTAAATTTTCGAATTATAATTCTCACTAAATACTTACTGGTTTGTCCTTGAGTGAAGGACAAACTACTTTGACAGATTATCTCAATGTGCACATACTTATTCACCTGCTTTTATAAGGTTAGCTATATAGATCATCCAACGCGGAACATTTTCAGATAAGCTAACAATCACTTCTTTACATAATTCAGCATACTATTTACAACTATAAAATCGTTTATTACACTATAAATGACTGGACATATAATACCCGACTTCCCATTCTATACCATATATAGGATCAAACTTAATCAACAGAAAAGTGTGTATTTTTATCTCCTTTGAATTGTAGATACTGTAGCTATACGCAATCAAAAAAGCAGATCCGTATATACTGAAACGGTATGTACAATCCCTTTCATTTTCATGATTTCATTTTCATTTACATTTTTTTAAAACTTTTTTTAAAATTTTCCTTCCTTGCTTCTGTTTTTATCATTTCTGTAATGATCTTGCATCAACTTCGTTAGTTCTTTCTAATCAATTTTATCAACAAAAAGCCTTATAATAGACAGACTGATGATAGAATACTTCAAAATTGAATATGACTCTAATGACAATAGTTATCTGTAAGGTTTGCTAAAACTGTTAATTTATTTAGAATGAGTTCAATCTTTTATGAAGCCGGTTTGAAATGTAATTAAGTCCAAAGATTTTCCGTTTATTATTATTTTTTTAATATATACTTGTTGATATGATGGAGAGAATTAATTAAACTAAATTTTCATTTCATTTTGTTTTGTATACATGAATACCTTAGTAATTTGTTTGTCAGCTCGAAATAACAAAACATGAATGAGTCGTTTCCTTGATTGAGAATTACGAGTTTGAAGCAATAACTACTATGTTTTAGGTTATACTGAGTTGATCATATCTCAATGTGTTGGAAGTAGATGCATCTGAGGAGTTTTAAATAGGATGCAACACGAGTCCATAGTTTCACAGCGTACTCAAATCTAAATAATGTCACAAAATTTTGTTAATCTGATAACAGTTTATCTAATGTATTGACATTAAATAAAGATTTGTTTGAAACCAGGAAGTATTGAATGGCTTTAGAATTCACCATCTTTACTTGAACATGATTCCATGCTGGTCCAAAGTCGACGATTTTTATAACTTAGGTGGAATTCAGTGACTTTATTAGATATACAGCATGATGATATTTGTTTCACTAATAACCTAGCTGATTTTTAACAGCCATGCATTTTCACTAAGCTACTAAGAATCAAAATTCGAAAATCTGAAGTTTGATCCCATGTTAAGCTACGAGGATATCTTGTTAAACAGTCTAAAATTTGGAAAAAAATAGCTATTCAGTTTTCTCTGGCCTGCAATGGATTTCTAGTAGGTGTCAGTACTTCATAAATGAATCTATTTCCAAAACCACCTTACAAAACTGTTTAAACTTGAACAAAACTGTACTATGATTCACACATTGAAAAAAAACATACAAAACGTCCGTAAACTATCCTACTAGCAAAAACGTTATATACATGCATTTTTATTGTATTCAGTAAATATCTGTTAAATATATTACCAATTAACTTTTCAACCTTACCATCATTCCAACATCTGATTCTCTTCTACGACTAAACAATGATGTATAGTCAGTTTTAAACTCTCCCGGTGGTCCAGGCAAACCCTATTCAAGAATCAATATAAAAGAAATTCATAGATGAATTAAATAAGGTAACCAGTTCAATTACCCTTTAAAACGGTTTTAAATGAAACTGAAAAAAATTTAGGCTACATGTTTACCTTTGTGATGGAGTTTTATAGAAGTTAATTTAATTTGGAAGTGATATTTATCATGGTTTGACATTCGTTAAGTTACCATTAAGGCTCAAGAAGTACCGAACATATGTTTATTTCTATTATGAGGTACATCAACAATCCATACCTACAAATTTTAGGGAGAACAAACGTACGATCCTTAGGTCTCGCAGTAAGCTTATAGCTATTGAACCACTGAGTTGGTATCCGATGTTACACATTTATATAAATATGTCGTTAAGAGATAACTCACTGATTGTCTACATGGGAGACAGACTTGTATGACAACAAATTTGGAGGAAGAAAATTTTACTACTGAACAAGTAAGATGGCTTGATTTTATTATTGGTGTTCAACAAGCTCTCATTTTAATTTTAACGTTTAAAGTTGTTATATCTTGCGACCGCCGATTAGAGAGAAGTGACTTATCGATCGGATCAATGACGTGTAAAATCGTATGAGCAGCCTAGAGTCTTGATTGGTCCTGCTTTCCACCTAGTTCAGCCAGTTAGGTCCAGAACTCCAATCTCAGCCTCTGTAATATGAGTCGTGTATTTCAAACATACTCTATTTATATACCAATCAAGTAGACCAAATCGTACCATAAAATAGAAGATAACATTTGTACAAAATATGGCCAAATGTGGCTGTGAATGTGGGAGGTAGTGATTAATAGACAGGGAATAATTCAAGAATGAAAAATCGTATAATAATAGTTTATGGGTCAAAATAAAGCTCATGATAAGAGAGACATGAATATGAATAGTTTATTTAATTAACAATTATACGACAAAAAATATACGTTTAGTATTGGTCCATAATAGGATCCCAAAGTTACCATTCATTATGTTTATCGGGACCTAACGAAAGTTAATTTATCTGATTAATCAAATTAGTTTGAATAACTCTGACGCCAGTGCTTAACAAATACTCGTAAGAACAAACAGTTCATTTTCTATGGTAAAATATTTTACATAATCGCTGATTTCGAACATAATATCACTCCAAAATCTTAGAAATTATATTGTATACAAGAATAAAATTCACTTACAATGGCTCCCGGAGGACCATCATTTCCTGGCGGTCCTGGTTCACCAGGTGGACCTTGAATACCTGGTGGTCCCTGTGAAAATTTCAATAACGTTACAATAAAACTAAACGACGTAAATATCCCCAAATAAATAACGGTGAGAACATACAAAAACAAAACATCATACATGCTTTCGCAACTTCCATTAGTCTAAAAGTAACGATAAACATTTCATCCTCCGATGACAAGTTAAATATCGTTACAGCAAATTGTGTGAGAATTACCCTTCACACAATTTATTTACTTTTTAAGATAACACAGCCTTGTGAGTGTATTTGAAAAGTTGTAATCATCAGGTAATTACATTTCAGTCAATGTCGATCGCTTATGCTAAGAATCGAACAGATTGTCTTAGGTGACTAACATAGTAGTTACATATTTCATTGATCAAGTTGTTTACTTTTATATAATAAATATATTAGTCAATCAACTATTATCACTTACCATTGGTCCTGGTTGCCCAATTGGTCCTGGAACTCCTGGAAGACCCGTTTCACCTTTTAGGCCAACTTCACCCTAGGTAAGTAACATCAAAAGCTATTTATCAGTATATATAACAATATGATTGACTAAAAAATCAAGTATCTAGTCATCAGGGACACTAGGAATTCATTTAATGAACGACATGATTAGATATATCATAATTAAATACACAGCTGAACACATAGAAAACGTACGTGAGTTGACAATTTTTGATTGAAGATTTGGTAAAAAAAAACATTATTTGCCTGTTGAGCTCTTCAATCGCAATTTTTACAAAGGTGATATTTTAAGTGCACAAAGTTAGGTTTCCTACTATTGAGTAGTAGTTTTGGTTAAGTATTAATCAGAAAAAACATATACTTGAAATATCTAAAAATATGGCTGTGTGGTACAACTGTACACGGATTATTCTCTTATTCAGTTCTAAAAACAATATTATAATAGATGAATAATGTTTGATTTCAGTTTGATGAATACTGCTGTTCGATATAGTTGGCTAGGAGATAACCTACATTAATCAATCTGTCAGATAACATCTTGTGAATTATATAGTAGTAGGCCGTAAATCACTAATTATCACGAGTAGCTACCCTCTGATTAAAAGTTGTGAGGAGTAGCCATAAGCAATCAATTGATGAGTGAAACAGTAAATTACAGATAATACTAGTAAATGATTGTGTTATATGAATAAAAGAATGATAAAAAATTCGAATCATTGGATTTAAACTTGACGGCTCAAAAGGATCATGCTCTAAACAGACTCTAAAGCGTTAAATTTCGTCATATATACGATTGTAGATGCTCACTATAGGGACAGTTCTGATATGCGAAGAAATAGTTACTGAGTAGTATCAATGATATGCTCGTCTAGACTTTAGTGGTGATCGAATTCTATCAATCTTGATTAAGATCATGAACCGATTGGTGTTAGATCACCTTTGCAAACCTGGAAGCGCTGGACGGCCGTTTCGTTCTATTGTGCGACTCCTCAGCAGTGCGAGTCCAAGATCTCAATCAAAAACTTAATAGTCTTCACAACCCCTATACTAGTTCTATCAATCTGTTTAAAGCTTACTAGTTTTTATAATTATCAAATGCTATGAGAAATACCTATAAAAATTACTAAACGTTCATAAATCTATTTAAATAAAATTAGATTTGGCCAATTTAAAATAAACGTATCAAAATTAGTGTTTGGATTATCATTTCGTTACTGATACCATAATGATAATTGAAGTTGAATGAAAGCATGTATCTTAATAGAATTTATACTACCAAAGTCGTTCAAATTGATAACACAGTGTATTTTGCTAGATTAAATTACAAGAATGAATTGTTGGTTAAGTTTCAAATTTATTTCAGATACTTGGAATAGTAAAGTATTCAATTGCCACGTTAGTTGGACAGCCAAATGTTGAAACCTGGTTAAATAACCAGGTCTTGAACTTGAGCTACTAAAGAAATACATCTGTAATTTGGAAGTGACCTTCTAAAACCTTTTTTCAAATCTGATAATTCCTTCTAGTTATTCAGTCATCGGAGAAACTGATCTGGTCTTTAATGTAAATTTGCGGAAATTTTCATCCTAATATTCAGGAGACAGCTTTGTCAAAGAAATTTCTAACTCAGAATAAATTGGTTTTGTGTAATCAGTTATTTGACTATCGTGCCGTCTCCACTCAACATAATTTAAAAAGAGAGGCTAAAATACATTTGTTTTCTTAGTAAACAAGTAAATAAGAGGAATGTGACCACAATTTTTAAATGTCGTACAATAACTTACCATTGGTCCTTGTGGTCCTCTTGAACCTGGACTTCCTGGCGATCCAGGAGGTCCACCATCACCAGGTGGTCCAGTAAGACCCATGTTTCCGGATGCACCTCTTGAGCCAGGTTCTCCTTCGTCTCCCACTAGTCCTTTGCTTCCAGTAACTCCAGGTGCTCCTATTTCACCCGGAGGACCTCGTTTCCCTTCAAATCCATCTGGACCTGGTTTTCCAGGTCTTCCTTGACTTCCTTGTTTACCTGGTGGTCCAGGTTGTCCAATTAGTCCAGGCGGTCCTCTGATTCCAGTTGGACCAGTTGGTCCTCTGCTTCCTGGAGGACCCTTAACACCTGAAGCCCCGGGTGGGCCCTGCATTCCTGCATTCCCGTCTGGTCCTCGAGGTCCCTCTTCACCACGAGGACCTTGTTTTCCCATTTGACCGTCTTTTCCAGGAGGACCAGGTAAACCTGTTCTTCCAGGTAAACCAGCATTTCCTGGTGGACCCTGGAAATATCAATCAAAGCTATCAGAATATCAAAGATACAGACTTTCACAATAAGTTTTAATCAATCACAACGTTTTTATTTTATATAAATAGAAATTACTACTAAAATATTGAATCAATTTTATTTAACCAGATTAAAAAAATAAAACAATGCATATATTACCATTTCGCCAGGTTTCCCCACATTACCAGGTGGTCCCGTTGGTCCGATTTTTCCCGGTGCACCACTTGGTCCTTGATCACCATCTGGTCCAATTGGACCTACTGTACCCTATGGGAGAAAAGGTTATCGAGATAAAAATAATATTCTAATATTTACTTTTTAAATGGTTTAGTCATATTAGATTATAGAATAAAAGTCTATAAAAACCGATAAAATAATTTTTTGAAAAATTATTTCGTTCTTTTAGTGGATTAATGAAATAAGAGGGTATTCAGATACCATTCATTAAAATGGGTCTTAAAATATTTCGAAAAATTATTATGTATTCACTGGCAACATAGTAGCTGAGCTTATTAGACAGATCTAGTTAATCCATGTAAGTGTAAAATAATCCGGTTCTTTTTTATATTCATCAATACAATTCATATACATAGTGAATCGATTAGAAAAAAATGATTTAATTGGTCCAGAGTTCTAATGAGATCATGAACCGATCAATGCAAAAGCACTATTGAAAACCTAGAAGCACCGGATGGCTGTTTCATCCCAGTATGGGACTTCGAAGCAGTGCACATCCACACCATGACGAAATGGCCGTCCATTGTTTCTGTGTTTTCAATGGCGGTCTAACAGTGATCGGTTCATGATTTCAATAAAAACTCTAAAATCTGCACAACTCTATACCGATAATTCAGAGTAAACATTAATTACTGCTAGTTGTTCAGTTTATGAAAAGTGATGAGATTAATTTATGAAATAAAAAATGCAGTAGTCGTTGAAATTGTTGTCTGTAGTGTAAACCTAAATAACTTGAAGCTGAACTCTTTTCAATCTACTTCGATGTTGGCTCCTGGATAGCAAAACTACCTCTTACACACCATCTATGCAAAGCTTTACTTGATAAATCATGAAAAGATCAATGTTAGATTACAACTGAACACCTGGAACGGGACTCCTGAGCATTGGTCGTTCACGACCCTGCGTGTGGGAGTCGAACACAGGATTTTCGGTTTCACGCGCAATTGAAGGTAGATATTAACGACATTAGATCCAGGCCCAGCAGTCTAGAGGCTAAGCGTTCGAGCGCAAGATCGTAGGCCCGGGATTCGATTCCCACTTGCAATGTAGTGGGAGTGCACTTCTGAGGAGTGTAGTGTCTATTACTGCGTCAAACCCATATAGATTACTCTAGCTTCCCGACGGACTAGTTTATTCATTCTTCTTGAATCGGATTTTGAACTTGTTAATTATTCACTTAGTAACCTTGACTTTTCTATATAAGCGTATGTTTCTGTATTGCTTACCCTGTTCATCACATGTATTTGGCTTATTTTTGCCTGATTATAAATGTTGAGTCATGCTTTGTCCAATCGAGTTGGCTTACTCGCGTTCTCTGCTCCTTTTCGCTTCGTTTCGCCGCTTCTTATTTGAAATGTCTGTCATGATAAACGAATGCATGAAATAAATCCCTACAACGGAACCCGTATTTGCTTTTTATTACTGCCGTTACACAAATGGGGTTAGCCTAGATAATATTCAGCGTTAAATGGAAGATTTATATTCATAGCATCTTCATATAATCAAACTAGAGTCAGATACTGGACCACAAAAAGAGTTGTGTACTGGGACGAAATAGCTATCTAGTGATTCCAACTTTTTAATATTGGTCTAACATCGATCTGTTCATGATTTCAACTAATTCAGTATGATTTATATATATAGTTCGTTTAGTGACAATTTAGTGTGAATTTCGTTCGTACAGCATAAGTTTTGCATGAATTCTGCATAAAATTCATTTCTAACATTTCATCTTATTTTATTTATTTGACCAACTATTAAATTTCAATACATTCGTTATACAAATCAGTGTATTGTAGTTAAGTGGTTGTCATATTTTTGGGGGGTTAATTAAAATATTCATTGGCTATAAATTTTCACATTCTTCTTTGCATCATGCAGATTTCAATGCTTTTTTTATTACAAGCGCCAGTTTTCGTCGTTATGATATTTTACTTCATTGGTTAATGGAATATTAGGTTTAATTAAGTTGTCAGTTATTCACACTTATCCAAATGATACAGATTAAATCTACATTTACTCTTTTAGTGTTTTAGTTTTCTGAAAAAAGAACATTACTATGGTAAAATATAAGTAATATCCAAAAGTAGTCTGGATTAGCCATTTCAACAAAATGAATGTACTTATAGTGTGTATGATCAAAATAATTACAACACCGAAAAATAACCAGTAAAGATATACTCTTATGAAGTGAAAAATTCACAATAGATGGGAATGTTATAAGATAAAACTTATTTGAAAATAATACATTTAAATACTGTGTAACTGTGGCGTATAAGTAATATAATATGCCAGCTGATATATATATTGTAACTAATTAAGATTCACTCAAAATAGCAGTGTAATCTTACCGGTAATCCAGGGTCTCCTCGTTCCCCTTTATCACCTGCAGGACCCGGAAGTCCAGCCATTCCGTCTGAACCCGCAGGTCCTTCGAGTCCTGGGTCCCCAGCCTCACCTTTAGGCCCAGTTTGTCCAGCAGGTCCTGGGGGGCCTGGTCGACCATTTTCTCCTGGTGGCCCTTGGGGTCCAGGTTCTCCAATTAAACCTTCCGACCCCTGATCTCCTTGTACACCTGGTTGGCCTCTATCACCCTGCTGACCTGGTAATCCAGGGTGACCTTTAGGCCCAGGTGGTCCTTGAACTCCTTTTATTCCCATGTTACCAGCCTCACCACGAGGTCCACGTGGACCCATTTCCCCTTTAACTCCTTTCATTCCGACAGAACCAGGTGGGCCGGGTGGCCCTGGTATACCTGAATCACCCGGAATACCTTGTGGTCCCTGATCCCCAGGTGTCCCTTTGTCGCCCTGATAACCACGAATTCCTAATATCCCCTTGTTACCAGTTCGTCCTTGCGGTCCAGGGTGTCCCATAGGGCCGTCGGACCCCCTCTGTCCTGGAGCTCCCACTGGGCCCGGTTCCCCTCGTGGCCCAGTGGGTCCTCTATCGCCCTTTTCACCCCTCTCACCACGAATTCCAGTATTGCCAACAAGGCCGGGAACACCAACCGTCCCACTGTCTCCCATGTCACCTTTTTCGCCCCTGTCGCCCTTGAGCCCATCACGTCCAACTGGACCTGAAGCTCCTTTGTCCCCAGCCCTTCCAGGTGGGCCCGGTGGGCCCATTTGTCCTGGGGCTCCACGTTCTCCCTAAAAGTTACAAAAAAAATCATTTTGCACTACAAAACAGTTTTATGAGTTTATAAATAAACAGGACGTGCAACAGTCGTTTTTAGCTAGCTGTTGCTACTGCCTAATTCTGAGTTTTCCTAACTACCTTCCTGTTTTGTTTGCTGCTGTTAGAAACTTAAACAATAAGGAGAAATGCGATACTTTTATATATATGCACGAACCAATGAGATTTCGGATAACATGTCTTGGATTTTGGCGCGAAATTCATTCATCCATTTGTCTAAATAGCGTTTCGGCATTTTAGTTTATGTCAGCTCGTGATGGAAACCATAATTCTAATTCCCAACCCTTACCATCAATTGTAAATCGCAATTCATATTCTTAATACTGCTTTATAGCCTTCATTTAGCCCTAGTAACTTGATGGACATCTTCAGGGTCACTTTAGTGTTGCTCAAGGTCGTTCATAAATTCTAATCTTACCGGACGGAAATGTTTATTTCATTACAAAGGTTTTACATGTATATAGCTCAGATCAGTAGAACACTTACCTAACTGATTATTGGAGACAATGACAATCCAAAAGAAAAGTGAGCTCATAAAATTATTACATAAGTACTAATAGTTCTGATATTATTATTTCCGTTAACCTTTGACATGTCATATCTCTTACCATGTTAGTGAATATTATTATCAAACATACATTGATACTTGTAAATAATCGTGCTTAGTTCTTTGACAAAATGCAAATGAATAAATGAATAAGCCTTGTATTGACTACTCATAGATTTTTCTCAAGAGATAGCTGCTATAATTATTTGTACTAATTTAAATCCGGCTTTCGTATTTTTATTCTGTGAAGAATTATAAATTAGAAGAGATTAAAGGAAACTTTCAACTATAAACCTCTTGATTTTACCCTTGCCCATATGAGTGTGGTTTACTCTAATTATTTATGCTAGAATTTGATTTAGTATGCAGATTTATTTTATGAATAAGTCGAAGTGAATAACTAACCAAGGTTTATGGTTGTGTGATAATCTCTTTAATCACTTGACATTAAGAATAGTACCATCTGACTCCAAAACATTTAACATAATGGATATTTCTTATTTCAAGTTTTTGTGATAAAGTATTGTCTGCGTAAAGGTTTAAAAAGAATGACACTGATTATTATGTCATCGCTATTGAGTATATAATCCATATACTATATGAAAATGTAAGATGGCGGTTGAAAGCAGTTGACAGGAAAACTTAGACCTAGATTTTGTGCTATCTGTCATTCGTTAGCAAGGTTTAAGAGTAATCTTGGGTGAAACGATGCTTTTTAGTAGAATAAACTTCATATCTCTTTGCTTCACGGTCAAATACGCTACCATTGAGCTAACCGGGTCATGACTGACCTTCTTTAGGACTGAGATGTATTCAAAGTCGATTGGTTGTGTAAACGAGACTGTTAATAGATTTACTTGATAACATATATGTTTCAATGTACATTTCAATGCAACAATTATGGTTTCATGAAAATCTAGACTAAAATCTGTGTAATGAATTTTTTTAATATAAAAATAAACTATTGTTACATATTAGAGTATTTTAACAGTTAGGATTTCAGTTAAAATCACGTTCCCTAACAACTGGTAAGAAAACTAATTGTAATAATATTATACAGTGTGCAAACAAAGTATTCACACTCACACATAGACGAGTTTTTCCGTAAATAAACATTTACATGATTTTTTTCCAGATCTTAAAAAACAGACATGGTGAGTGCATAATTTCTCAATATCTAACTCAAAATGTAACCACTGATCAAGATAACCATTAGATATTTCTACTTAACTGTAGTTGATACCGAACTGTGAGTAGTATATGCAAATAACTTCATCATTACGGAAAACAAACAGATGTCACCTACTGGAGGTCCTGGTGGACCGATATGCCCAGGTTCTCCAGCTGGCCCAGGATCACCCAGTTTCCCAGGTGTCCCTGGTGGACCTTCGGGACCAACTCTACCTTCTGCTCCCATAGGACCACGTTTGCCAGATTGCCCACGTTGGCCTTTCTCACCTGACAGTCCAAATGGACCCGGAGGTCCGGGTTCCCCTCGTGGACCTCTGTCACCCCTGGGACCTCTTGATCCAACTGCTCCAGGGTCACCAGTCTTCCCGACCGAGCCAGGTAGACCACGTAACCCTTGTCCTCCTTGAGGGCCGTGCGGCCCAGGAATTCCTGCTGCACCAGGCATGCCAGGTCGACCAATAGATCCAAGTGGACCCTGTGTGATAATGAGGAAATAAAAATATGAGGTCAGAAAAATAATCCCATGTAGTAAAAATATTGAATTAGGATAAGAGGATTAATTGGCTCACATCGTTGTTGAAGGACATTAAAGATTCGAATGTTGAAATGTTTAACCGATACCATTATCATTACTTTGAATTCTAATCCCGACAGATTTTTCTTTAATGCTTAGTTCCATATTATAAAGTAAAATAGTCGAGCATGCAAATCACTTCATTCGTTTTTAGCCTCGTCAGCATTAGAGGATTGTTACCAGTATCTGTACAGAGCAGTCACTTGAATCTTAATACCTTGATTAACCAGTGGCTTGGGCGAGGTCTCCGTTTTGATGATAAAGAACAGAACATCAGCTTGGTCTATCTATCTTCATAGCTAGGAGACGTGATATTTTGAGGTTAGAGACATGAGTTGGTTGATAGTATCTGATCATAAGCCCTTTCTAAGTGATGATGTATACTCTAGAACCCTCATTTGAGTAAAGTTGCGATCAGTCATATGATACTTGAAGGCGATAGTGAGTCATTTGATAAGGTATTAAACCTTTCCCCACTGAGTTGTTTGAGAAATGTGTTATACATATTTAGCTCGAGTCTACCTCAATGAGCTATGTTAGCGAGTACAAAAGTAAATTTCGAGAACAGTGACAGTCAGATGAAAATTTTATCGAGATCATGAATCGATTGATGTTACATCACCATTGAAGACCTGGAAGCACTGGATGGCCGTTTCTTCCTATTGTAGGACTCTTCAGTAGTTTGCATTCACGATCCTGCTCGCGGAATTCGAACACAAGGCCTTAATGTTTTTCAATAGATTAAGTCACTATTAATACGACTATAGAGTTTGATGAAATGCGATCATCACAAAGAAAATTGTATATAATTCTTCTTTAATGACGAAATCAGTTACTTATGTTATTATACTTTGTTTCTATATCTACGATTGTTATATTGAATAAGTTTAGAAAGCTTAATCTTTTGAGCTTGATATAATCACTACAATTTCGAATTTTGTTTATAGACCTCCTTTAATTGGATAATAATACACATTATCCTTCATAATTATACTTAAATATATAATATTCCCAATGAAAACTAAGATTTTGTACAGTGTTGTAGTACTAACGACTTTACAAATGCGCTTACTGGTTATTGAATTTTTTTATTTTTTTATTTACTAAAAACAAGAAACATAATAATTTTTTCAACTCAAAAACTAACCTTAGGACCAGGTTCACCAGTTGGTCCTGGTTGTCCACGATTCCCAACTGAACCCTGAATGAAATGAATATTACATTAACATGTGTTAAACAATTGAATATTATACTTGTAGATAATTTATAAACTTATATTAAGTTATTGTTTTTTTGTGTGGGTATTTTATACTAATGCAGCCAGTATTAGCATTTCGTTATGATTCCTAGATTCATTACTTAAATATGATACAACCTAATGTGCTGGTTTTTAGTTCAACTATTAGACCTCCTTCAAACATCAATTGACTAAATTAAAGAAATTTGGACCATTCAGTTTTTAATTGATACTTTAAAGACATGGTTTGTACTACGAAACCTGAAAGTCCAATGTTCAGTTCCACATGACTTAAAAGATCCTGAAAGGTCTTATATTCAAACTCCACAGCTGTACAACACTTTCTAGTTTTCCATTGCTCTCCACATTCTATTAGTCCATGATGAAAATCAACGTTAAATTTTGGAGTATCATTGAGTGAGTGACGATTATCAAATCTTGTACATTTGGTATGTAGCTTGCAGTGGAATCTATTGTGCCTACTTATTTTTCCTATTGGACGCTCGCCATTCGGATGTATCAGCGCCAATGTTGATGTTCAAATTGAGGGCTGAACTCAGTACTTTTCACTTCAAACTTAGCGCTTTATCTACTAAAGTGCTGGATTCAAATAGCCAATAACTTGCTCAACGGATATAAAGGTATAAGTAAGAATTTGCAATTTCCAAATATCGATATTATGGACTGGAATTTATACGCGTATCCTAAAAAGATTACTTCGACACATTGTTATATCACATTAAATATACTAAAAATTGAGATATGTGAGTTATTTTTTAAAATATGATTTATAGGACTATTTCATATTTTTTAATTGAAATCATGAACCGATTGATGGTAGACTACTATTGAAAACCTAGCAGCACTGGACGGCCGTTTCGTCCTATTGTAGGACTCCTCAGCAGCGTGCACCCACGATCCCGTTCCCGGGTTTTAATGGTGGTCTAACATCAATCGGTTCATGATCTCAATCAAAAACTTTATGATGTCCACAATCTTATACTAATCATATATTTTAATCGTGAAACTATTTTTCGATTGTCAGATTAACTCTTGAGAATATTTTCTAATGATGACACTTGTCATAAAATGGTTAAACCCTAAGTATTCTCTTGAATTTTCATTAAAATACAGAAAATTATGCAATAATCAAAGTGAAACTCCTTCACACTATAGATATATCAACAATGATGCATGAATAATTAATTATTTGAAGTAGTCCAATAGTGCCGTATTGTGATTACTTTCTACCTTATTCCCATGAATTTGTATTTATCAACCCATTTTCTGTGTTCTAGTACACAATTAATCAAATCACTGAAGATTATTAATGATTCAATGAAAAATATTGAAAGAAGGATACTACTACTGTAGCTACTTGTTCAAATAACATCTAAACTTTTCGATATTTCTAAAATTCTTTTATTTCTCATGTGATAGAGATTTACTTAAACCGAATATTGAAAAGTGGAATATCATTAACTTACTCTAGGACCGGTAGGACCTTTGAGACCACTTGAGCCAATGTCTCCTTGAGCTCCCTTCTCACCGACGGGACCGGTTATACCAGGTGCTCCACCTGGACCAATAGCACCCGGTGGGCCTTCAGGACCCGGAGGACCACGAAGTCCAGGAAGGCCACGACTGCCTTCGTGCCCAGGGGCTCCCGATAGTCCAGCGGAACCACGTATACCTCTACTACCTTGTTCACCTACTGGTCCCGGTGGGCCACGCTCACCGCGACGACCTTTGATACCTTCTGGTCCTGGCAAACCTTGCGCACCTTGCAAACCCACCGAGCCTTCTGGTCCTTTCGCACCCACAAGACCTATTTCTCCTTCTCCACCAGAAAATCCTCTGATTCCCATCATCCCAGGTTTTCCGGGGTGTCCTCGATCTCCTGGCTCTCCTTTATTACCGATCGCTCCTGGAGGTCCATGTGCACCTTGCTTTCCAGGATTTCCAGGTGGTCCTGGCGCCCCTCTATCTCCACGTAATCCAGGGAAACCGACCTCTCCTTTAGGGCCAGGAAGACCAGGTTGACCTTTAGGTCCCTCTGGGCCTTGCAACCCAGGACTTCCTTGGGGGCCAGGTGCTCCAGGGTCACCTGGTGCTCCCGGAACACCATCTGTCCCATCAACTCCCTAAAGTTAAAAATAAGCAACAATAAAATGATGTTAATATATGGTAACAAACATAAGAAATTACTTGTTAACCATAAACTTGAAATCCCTTATATATAAGTATATCAAACTATTCAAGTCATCCGTAGTTTGAAACATAAAATTTCGACATTTACATGAACACTTAGATACCGTCCTTTTATTTCTGTAGTCAGAATTCAAGCCTGATTTTAACTAATCATAACTCTTTATATGTCTAGTGACTTCTAGCTTCGTGGGTTTTCAGATGTTTCTATATCCCATATCCAGTTTCTATCCATATTATTTTACATTATTTTATTTATAAATAACTTCTTGGTTTCACTGAAAATTCACAAAACACTTATACCATACCATTTTTCCTTCAATAATATCCCAGTTTTAAGACCTATTCCCCCTTGAATCTGTTGTAATCAATAATTTCAAATAGCATTAGTCGGTGGTCGTGTGGTGGATGCTACTTATACTGACAGATATAAGTAGTACACAGTGAAAATCAGAAGTGAAATGTCTGGCAGCAGAAGATTGAAATGAAGAGAACAGGAAGGAAATCGGAGAGCAAACGAAATAACGATACAATTAAGGAGATAATGGAGTATGAAAAGGACAACTTAAAGAAGATGCGCAAATGATTTATTTAATGTATGGTTTCATGTTTTACTAAGCCACTGTGTGATTTTTCCATCAGACATAAATTGGTTTTCCCCAGAGAGTCGTCTTTCATTACAGTCACACTGTACGTGAAAAGAATCGATCTATATGTATGATATAAAGCACTTATTTAATAAATTAATCTTTTTAGTGGGGAACACCATACTGAACTAAATACATGAAGTTTGAAAATGGTTTAAAATATACATAAGTTAGTCATTGCTTGAAATATTTTGTGGATATAATACTTAGACTAGTTGCTCATGGTATACTAGAGAAAATTTACTGTCTTCTAAAACTGTTCACTGAAAGTCTGATCTCATACCAACATAAATACACTACTAGAATTGTTATAAACGATAAAGATATAAACTTCATAATCATAAAAGCATTAACTGATAAAAACAAAGACATACTATAGGTCCTGGCAGTCCCATGAATCCTCTGGGGCCCGGTTCACCTCGTTGACCCTGAAGACCGATCGAACCTTTCGGTCCTACAGGTCCTGGTAGTCCTTTCGGCCCATAATCACCAGCCATTCCTTTGATACCTTCTTCTCCACGTTCTCCTCGTTCACCTCGTAGACCCATTGCTCCAGGAAGCCCAGCTTCTCCCATGACTCCAGGTATGCCACGTGGTCCTCGAGCACCTTTTAACCCAGGTCTTCCTATCGGTCCAGCTTTTCCATCATTTCCAACAGGCCCAGCATGTCCTCGCGATCCAGGGTTTCCCGATGGACCGGGATCTCCCATCAGCCCAGGTTGTCCGATCGGTCCAGGTGTGCCTATGACTCCTGGGAATCCGGGTGCACCTGGCTCACCAGGTGGTCCCTAATGAGATAAACAGTAGTTTTATTAACTGATTTGAGCTTATGAGATGCAAAATAAAAGCTAAAAAGCAAATTTTCAGAACTAATAAATAATCTCAGGTAAAGAATACTTGTTCCGACTAAATGCTTGAAAAAAATTAGTATTTCATAAGACGAGGATTGAAAGCCCTAAAAATATCATTGTACTAAAGAAGCCATAACTCTGTAAAACCAAATTAAATAAACAATTAAATACTCTTTTAAAACAAATGGTTAAACGAAATCGTTATGCATATGGAAAAACTCGTTTAATATAGTAAACGTTTGTTACGCCTTTAAATTAGTAAATAACCAACAACTGTACAGAAATTTCAATGATTAAAGCTACATACTTTTAATATACCTACTTCTGGTCAACTTTAGCACATGTAACCTAAGATTAAAATATAATTTAATACGATATTATAGCAGTTGTCAAGTAACCGAACTATTTCAACAGTCTATCAGACTAATAACTTTACTGTTATTATATGTATTTAAAAAGATGTATAAAGTTAACATTTTTAGCATTGCAACTATTAGTTAGTTAGGAAATATAAACTTTAAAGAGTTTCGTCTCAAAAATGCTTCTTCAGCAAGTTGTAGAATAAGCAAAGATTGATGGTAAAACAAATCAAGTTACCATTAAACATTAGTAAATCTGAACAAAACTAATATGACTCAATGCAAGAAAAAGGTAAAGAGAATGCATGAGGATTTGTAGTACGTCAAAAATAAATCAGTATATCTGAATACACTGATTTTTATATCATCAATTTATAGTTGACTAACCATCAGTGTAAGCTGAATTAATTCAGTTGAGTAGAACTTGTTATTGATCAAACAATAGGTTACTGAATGAACAGTATTACAAGATGAAATTGCTACAATTAATAATATTGTGGATGCGCACTGATGAGGAGTCACACAATAAGACACAACGGCCATCCAGTGCTTCGGGGTTTTCCATGATAGTCGAGCTTCAATTGACTCATGATCTCAACTATTAAAAATTACTGTAATATCCACAAAAAACCCTTTTGATATAACTGATTTGTTGAATTATCTACTTGCTACTTCCTAAGAGCTTTTTTCTTTCTTAAATAGATAAGTGTAGAAGAGTGTTGTTCATCTTAAAATTATTGACTTCAAGACATATTTATTCACTTAGAGAATTTTCAATGAAACACATTATTCGATATAACCAAGATACAAGTGTTTATTAACAGTTGTCTACACAAATTACTTCGGATCCGTTGGCCAGACACTATCAACAAAAATCTACTGTGAGAGAGAACAGACCAGATTCCAGCGGAGGAAGAAATCATGAAGAAGCGCTGGAAGTGGATAGGACACACAATGAGAAAGGTACACAACTGCATCACAAAGCAAGCCCTCACTTAGGATCCTCAAGGCCAAAGGGGAAGTGGAAAACTAAAGAACACATTGCGCCGAGAAATGGAGATAGATATGAGAAGAATGAACAACAATTTGATAGAACTAGAAAGGAAAGCTGAGGACAGAGTGGGTTGGAGAATGTTAGTCGGTAGTCTATACTCCATCGGGAGTAACAGGTGTAAGTAAGTGAGTAAGTAAGTATATATACTACAACTCACCATTGTTACCCGGATATCTTGATACATGGTTACATTTTCACCAACTGGACCTTTTACCATTGCTCTAGAACGTTGCATGTAGTCATCGACATCTTGAGGGGGCTAAAATTAGTTAATTATTGGAAAAGAAAAATTAAAATTACATACATCATCTAAATGATGAAAAGATTTGATAAACGCAATAGTGGGTCATAACTATTCATTAATTATTGGTAAAAACACTTCACAAACGGTTTATTATGATATTGATCTTTTTGTAAAGTATTTAACAAACTTTATTATCATTATCCCAAAGAATTAATTTTATAATCACATCTTTAGTAGATGAAACAACTAACATCCTACAGTAATATAAGTCACACTGTCTTAAATCATAACATCTTATAGTATTGGTTATTGAACTTGTTCTTTAAAACTTACGTTGTCCACAGTATAAATCTGTCTATGGAATAATAAAAATACAAGATTTTCATAGAGCTAGAAAAAGAATACATAACTATCACAGACGTCACTAAGAAGAATCCCGAACTGTAGAGTCCTGAATTATCCACTGTTATAGTTGAAGGTATTACCATTACCTTATTATCCACGTTCAATGTTAGTCGATTTCCGTTAACTTCTTGATAGAAAACATGATATACTATAAGTTTACATTACTTAAATTAGAAATTACATTGTAAATTGATTGATAGATTATGCTTAGACCTAAGAACTAGATAAAATTGACATTAATATTAAACGATTGATTAATGTATGATCCTAAATTCTAAAAAAAATGTTGAGATAATGGAGAAGATTTGTAGTTCAGGTGGATAATTTTGATGGAGTTTTGTTCTCTAAGCTGGATGGTTACGACTAAACCATCTAGCTCAGAGAACAAAACTCCATCAAAAAAATTTTTATATAATCAAAGTCATGTTTCTAAATTTGGCGCTCTAATCAAATGCGATTTCTTTCGGCTTTCCTTCAACTGATTAGTTTATCTGTTGAATTTCTTATTTAGTTTATAGTCATTATTGTTTCAAGTTATAGAGCACTTGTATCTAGTTACTTAGGGTGTTATTTTAAAAAAAAGTGAAAAATTATTGATTACTATCAACAAGACGAAGTCAATAGAGTTTAATATTTTCAACAACAACAACAACAAACAAACAAACACACAAAATATTTGACCAACTTTGGTTATTTACAAAAGTTAGCTAATTTAGTGTATAATTTCAAACTTTATAACAATGAGATAATTCACATCGTATTGTTTACTTGAATCTCTTAGCATTAATGTTTAAGACTGCAAGTGATCAGTCTATTATTGACTTGGCTAGCAATGGAATTCGGGATACGTGTGTCGTCCTATTTAGGACTTGTCAATTGGATGTATCAGTATCTCCGAGGACTCAATAGCTAAGTGGATAACGTTATGTTGTTTGAAGCGAATGGTACTGGGTTTGACTATCGGGGTGAACATTAACTCTGAGATGCAGGCTTATCCAACTGATGAGTCCTAAATAAGACGAGACACGCATCCTGGATTTCACTGCTAGTCACTATCCATCTTTGCTTATGATGAGATAATTATTTTTACCTAGGTTCCCTTTGCACTTGTCTATATTATTTTGATAATATTGTAGTGTATGCTACTTATGTCTGTCGACATAAGTAGTATGTTATACCAATCAGAAGTGGAAAACCTGGCAACAGAAGGCTAAGAATATCGAATTGAATAGATGTGAAAATAGAAAGGAATTTTGAACTAGAAGAATCATACAGAACGTAAAGGACAAATGATGGAAATATGCCAATTAAATATTCATACTTTACTAAGAGATTCTATAGTTTAATCTCATTCATTATAGTATGGTTTAAGTGTGTGAAGCCAACATCTGTAATTGGCAGAAAATGAAAATGATTGATTGTTTTGAGACATAATTCTTTTACATAGCAATCTGAAGCAAAATAGAATTTGTTCAGATATCCTCTAAAGGTGTTTCGATATTTGTATCTTCAATCCTTTTATAAATTAGACTATCGTCTAGCTCTAGTCATTAAACTAACATAGATATCTAAAACTCCAACTAAGTGTAGTCTAAACAGTGTAAGCTTAGGGTTGAAAGTTAATCTTAGGGTAAAATTTCATTAAATATTCTATTTTAACAGATAGAAACAATATTTTCATGTATTATGTAACTAGTCAATTATCAGCTTTAAATGACTTATAATGTTACATATTTAAGTTTCCTTATATGTTATGGTTGATAAATGTATATAAAGAGATGTAACAAAATCATCGATGAATATGTCTTTTAATCTAGTTCAATCAACTGCAAACCATAAATTCATGTTTGTGTAATTTATTGTCTTTATACTTTTCTAGATAAATTAAAATGAATTCTAAATTTACAATTTGCAAAACTTAGTTCCAATATGAATTAATGATATTTAGAAGAAGGTAGAGAAGTGATTTTCAATGATCTTATTGATCTTTAGTTTATTCCCGCCCCTTCTCTATTATGTACCTGAAAGTTTGTACACTTTGATCAAAAGAATGTTTTCTGTAACTGTTTACCAAAAAATTAAATAAGCTAGTATTTATCATAGTTTGTAAACTGTACAAAATCTTTTTGTATTATGCAAGAAAAAAAAATCAAGTATTTGAAATTATGAAACTTACTGGACCTGGGAGACCAGGCATACCAGGCAATCCATTTTCACCATCGAAACCAGGATCTCCCGGTGGTCCAGGAGGTCCAGGCGGTCCAACAGGTCCTCGAAGTCCTGGAGACCCATCAGGTAATGGTGGGGGTGGAGGTGGTAGAGTTTGTGCTGGTTCGGCAGTTGGTCTTGGTGTTCTTGTCGACCTTGGTTCGTCAGTATATGTACGAGGTGTAGCTTGGGGTAGTACTGGTTCCTAATTGATCAGATAAAAATGTGCAATGTAATGTAGATTGTCTTAAAACTTACTAAGTTCACTATGAAAAACTGAGCGTTTCAAATTAAATCAAAGTAATGAACATTAAGTGAATATCTCTGCTTAATTTTACACTTATGATGCGTTTTTGTCAACTCAAATAAAATATGAGAACATTTATGTGGACAGAACACCAGTGGGGAACAATCGAATGTATTTGACACAAGCTTACAGAACTTGTTAATAAAATCTAGCAATCAAGTGGTAAATACGTAATTTGCAGAACGTACATCAACTGTCTTAAAATGACTCAGACTTCATTGTTCTTGCATTTTCATACAAATTGCATTTTGTTTCCATTTTTTACTGTTTGATTCTCTTGTCTCACTGTTGCCAGACATTCTGTTCACGAATAACGTCATATACTACTTATGTCTATATAATAGTAGCACACACTACACTATCTCTTATGTAACACTACAGTTAATACTAAAAACACTGTTTTGTCATTTCAGTTAATCAAACTGTTAGCAAACAAATGGTGATTTGATTTGATGATTAAGTTACGATTGTCTGGTATGCTGATATACTTGAAATGGACTACAAATGTTAAAAGTCTAGATTGGTCAAATGAAAAGAACGTGTAGTTTATAATACTATTTGGTCAATTTTGTATTGGAATTGAAAAATCTACTATAATTCAACAAGTATTCCATCTCAGGGAATAATAAATTAACACAAATGATACTCAAATCAATCGTAATCCAATGTTGTAATTAGCTTTACCTAATCTATATGAATCTCGATTGTTAATATTTTCGTCTATTGGTGGCAAGTACCCACACTTTGAATATTATTTGGTGCAACCTAGTTATGTCGTATATGTTTTTGTGTAATTAAATTTCTAATTAAATTCCTATCCGAATCACAGAAGATTGATTGGTATTTTGAAACTAAAAATGATCAGAGCAAATGTAAACAGGTTAACCAATAAGTAACCCTTCTGCCGTTATTCTAAATATAAATGAATACAAACATGGAGTCACTTATCGACAACAGTACAGAAGAGTATTCGCAAAATAAAACATCGGAATAGTCACCCTACATACAGTGTAAATGTGGTTTCTCTTCTGTTTAATATGAAGAATGTTAACTAATCTTACAGCTCTAATATAACCCTTTTTTTGAAAACAGATCTTTCAGTACGTCCATATTAATTTGGCTTATTCCTTTGATATTAAGTATACCGGTAATAAGTTTACCAAATCTGAATGTCCAACTGACACTTATATTGATGAACCTTAATTATTTACATACTTTCTATTGAGTAATGCATGTAAAGAAGATTTATGTGGATGCTATGTTTTTTTTCATTCTCCATTACATTTATTAGACTACTCTCATTATGAATATCATTTATAGACATATTTTACATTTTTCAAATAGTTATGCAAAGCTTTTGTCGACAACTATTATGAAGCAATGAAAAAAAATCCAATGGTCAACATCTGTAATCTTATCTGATGTATGATATAAAAAAATCCCCGTTTAATTTCACTATTGAGTTTGTGATGTGTGGTACTGATGTTGATAGATATAAGTAGTATGTATCACCAATTGAAAGTGAAATAACTCGCATCAGAATCTTAAGAAGATCGAAGAAAAGCGAACGAGAACAGAAAATGATTGGAGTGCAAACAGAGGAACAGTCAAGCTTGAGACAAGTGACTGACATTTTGCAAATGAAGGAGTTATTTTATGGTTCTCAGATTTTACTAAAACGTTCTATAATTTTGTTTCCAAATACATTCGATTGTTCCTACTTATGTTATCGTTTAGTACAAGTTAGTGTCTCATTCATTATCCCAATTAATTCAGACTTGTTTTCTTTTCTTAAAAGTGGTTTGAATAATTCTCTTCTCTTCATGGTTATTTCAGTTGCTCTGTTTTACGAATAGAACACATATTCTATCTTGTTTTTCACCATATATCAGCTAAATTATTTTGTTTTAAATATTAAATTTATTGTCTTGACTGTAATGGAACAATAAACATATTTATCGCAATACATACAAGTATCCTAATGGAACACAGTTCAACTTAAAGTCAGACGATTGATACTCGTCTTAATTAATAAAAGGATAACTTATTATTGCGATATTATGCCAACGAAAATGAGATCATTGTCAAAAATTATTAGTTTACTGAAATATTCATTCTCCTTTCATGTAGTTTTTAGTGGATAATCATTGTTTACTGATAAACTATAAGTAGATAAAATGTATCACTAAAAGTTTTGTCACCATATCCTAGCTTCGTGACATCATTGAAAATTTCATATACTTTGATTATCTCAGTTTCATGAGATGAATTAATGGTTAAAAAAAATCATTTAAGTCCAATATCCCGTTAAGTACATATGATTCCACTCTTCGAGCAGCTTGAATAAAGTTCCTGAACTAAGAAACTATCCATAAAAAAATATAACATAAATAGCACTCATGAATGAACATAAATTGTCGGATGAATTAAATAGCACAGTAGTATACTGAATAATAATTTATTATATTATTAAACTGTACTTACCACACGACTCTTTGCTTTAATTTTTTAGAAATGAAACAAAGAATGGTGAAAAAAATGGCGAATTAGTACGTATTTCATCAATTAAATGGGGCTTTAATAGTAAATCCTTAAAAATTGAAATTAATAACATAAATCAGAATAATATGTTACTGATGTCATAGGAATAAACGGAAGTGAATTCATAAACCTTTGATTTACTGTTATGATGCTCTGTCAGTTTAGCTAAGTGGAATGTTGCACAAATAATAATTCTATCCAATTTTTTTCTAATTTATAATATGTATGACAAGTAAATTACCTTATACATTTCATACAATAACTCTTAGTCAACTAAGTCCAACGATAATTGCTTTGATATAATGGACAGTATTAGATAAATATTGATTTATCTGTGGTTTTTGTTTCCAGCTACGAATAATCAACTAATTCAATTATGTGATATTAACCGAATTTATATATATATAGTTAGTCAGTCGTCCTTTATTCTGACATTGTTCGGTTGCGATTTGTGGCTCGATTACATGAGTAGATGATGTACTTGACCAATACAGTCATTTTAGTAGCCTTACAGAATAATTTTGCTTTTATAATATTAAAATTATCTCCTTTAGTTTCATGCCCCCAAATGCCCTGGTACGCCCGAGAATGGGGAGAGTCAGCTATCCCTCTTGAAATACTCTCACATAGTCACGCGTATATAGCCTCTGCCAGGGAAGTCCTACTCACTACCTTCTCGTGGCATAATTGTTTTTTACGAAATTGAGAAGATGAAAAGTGAATGTCCAGCGCTTTAAACGGGTTGGTGAACACGGAGAGTTAACCTAGGGGACATGGGACATGGGCTCCAGTATTCTGAGGGAACAAATGGCGTTGGTCACAGGCTACCATGGGACTAAATCTCCTTACGATGCCCCATTGCCTTATGGATCAAACCTTCGGGTCGAAGGCTCCGGGTGTGGCCCCCTAAGGAAACCACCTGTTTCGATTTGGGCACCCGGGCAGTATCACAGCCCTCACATATATCAAATGAGATTTGTGTGGCGCATACGTATTTGGTGCCTCCTTGTACCAATATCTACGTGTTAAAATAAATAAATAAATAGTTTCATAACTGTTCAGTCAGGACTGTGGTTTTATGGAGACCATTGAATTCGAGAACAGTTTATATAACAAACTGAATTTACCTACATAACCGTCTAAAATCTGGAGGAATTGGTCTGAAAATTATATGATTGGTTTGAGACATGAAGTTTATGGTTATATCATGTAATTGGGTCTTGACTCCACACTCTTTAGGAGTTTCATACTAGAACACAACAACTGTTTTATGCTTCCTTCTAAACTCAGTCAGTGATGTAAACTATTTTAAAATTATCATAGCAATTTAGAGGGCAAATTTTTTTAATTTTGAACCAATCGTTGAATATTAATTTTAATAGGCATCAAACAATCATTTCAGTCATTAGAAAAAGAAATGCAAATGAATTTACCAACACATTCTGGGCAACATTGACCAGGTTCTAGAAGTTGTCCTTCATCTTCTCCACATTGCAAAGTTGGACAAGTTTCTGTTTCACAAACAACTTCACGTGTATTTGGATCACAACGGCATATTGCACATGGAAAGTTTGCTAATCGAACTTCTTCACCGGGGGATAAAACTCTCCCATCGTCCATTGTACAACCTAAAAGAATACAAGAAAATATTTTTCATCATTAACAATCCAAAAATCATAATTTAGAAAATATAAGTTAACCATAATAAATAGATTAAATTAGGAAGTTCTTAGCATTTGTTTTCAATGAAGTAAATATTGAATTTGTCTGAAAATTTTAAGTTCTGTATTCACTATTGGAAAAGTAACTTGAAGTGATGTACTACACACAATCTTAAAGTTGGAAGGGACAACATATTCAGTATATTTTATTTTGTTTCCCAGTACTCTGGGAACTAATGTTCCTCTAGAGATTGAGAACGTCTATTTTGAGTCAATAAAGACATTAGAAGTCCATAATAAAGAATATACAACATAAACACTTTATTGAGACATACTACTGATTGATTATTTGTTTTAATGTATTCACTCTATTCATAATTAATTTGAAATAATAATAACAAACATGAATATATCATACTTAAGGGGACATTTTCATTCTTATTCCTTTTGTCCAGAATAAAAACTAAAGTTTCACAATTAAATCATTCAGATCTGGCCACTGAATATCCCCGTATAATCGATTAGTTTTCGAGATGAAGTTTGTATAAATTATGTCAGATAACTGATATAGTTATGTCCATTTGCTATTGTTTACTTGAATCTTAACACTGATGTTTAGCACTGCAATTGATCAGTCTGTTATTGACTTATGCCTATTACCTCGATATATTACTTTAACTAAAAAATATTATAAGCAAAGATGGATAGTGGCTAGCAATGGAATTCAGGATACGTGTGTCGTCCTATTTAGGACTTGTCAGTTGGATGTATCTGTATCTCAGAATTGATGTTGACGACTCAGTAGCTAAATGGATAGCGTGATGGTGTTTGAAGCGAATGGTACTGGGTTCGACTATCGGGGTGAACATTAACTCTGAGATGCAGGCTTATCCAATCGACGAGTCCCAAATAAGACGAAACACGTATCCTGGATTCCATTTCTAGTGATTATCCATCTTTGCTCATAAGACATACTTATGTCTTATTATTCATATATATATATATATATATATATATATATATATATATATATGTAGGTGATTAGAATGAAAAAAGTAGGCTCAGTGATTAGCATCTAGGAATTCGGATTAACATGTAAGTATGTGATTAATTTGAATGATTACTTTTAAACTTCGATACTACATTATAGATATTGACTAAGTGATTAATTAAGACATATTTCCTTAACAATGTAAAGAAAAAATTAAACCAATGAGATAGATATTGTTAACAATGAACCTTCTATATATCAACTCAAATCTATCTGAAATTATTCCTACTTGAAGCGGATGTTTTTTCAGAACATAAACATGTTCAATTCCGCATAACTTACATCCTTTTAAGGCAAATTTAATAGATATTAAGGTGGATTAAATGTTCACCATTCTATGTTGCATATCATTTAAAATAGACAAGGATATTAGTTAATCTATTCTACAGTAAGGCTGATTAATAATTACAGAAATTTGATGATTTCCTTGAAATATCTATATAAGTTTTAACTGTAAAATTGTATTGAAATTTAAACATTTTTATCAGAATGGAAGGTTTGTGAAGATTGTAGCATTTTTTTAAATAGTTGAATTCATTAGTCGATCTACGCTAGATCACCATGGAAAACCTGTAAGCATAGGACGGCCGTTTCGTCCTAATATGGGACTCATCAACAATGAGGTAGTTACCTACTAAAGACAATGATGGACGGTGGTGCGATATCTTGGATTGGTTGGAGTTAGACATTAACACCGCTGGATGCCAGTCAGCTCAGTGATCTAAAGGTTAAGTGTTAGTACGTGAGACTGAAGGTCTTGGGTGCAGGATCACGGACGCGCACTGCTGAAGAATTCCATACTAGAACGAAGAGGCCATCTAGTGTTTCCAGGTTTTCTAAGGTGGTCTAGCATAGATTGACTCATGTATTCAACTATAAAATTTAAAGATTTATATTAATTCCGTCATGATTAATCATTTGCACATATCACTCTTTCTCTTTCTTTTACGCACCATATTTCCAATATGTTTGTTCATTACTCTAAAGTAAAGTGTTCAGTAACAATAAACTTCATTCCATGATAAGACACTTTCAATAACAATCAATTCAAAAAAGGTAATTCGTTATGTAATTGAACATGATTATGGTAACTCAAATTTATTGAAAAGTCTAATGACTAAATTTATAATGAAACAATTTGCATATAAACTCACTGCAATCCTATAGATGGTTAGAGGAGTAATTTTATTTAGAATATTTCTTATAGTGTATTTGCAAAACTGTTTTATTCCCTATAATCTATGCAAAACTAAGTGTTAAATAATTTCATTACTAATCCATTTGTCAGTACTTTTTATTATTTATTTATCTAAACATATAAACATTGATATAAGGAGGTACCAAATAGATTTGCGTCACGTCAATCATTCGATTTATGTGAGGGTTGTGATACTGACAGGGTGTCCAAACCGAAACAGGTGGTTATGTTAGGGGGCCACACCTGCAGTCTTCTATCTGAAAGTCTAATCCACGAGGCAGTGGAGCAACGTAAGGAGATGCAGTCTTTTGGTAGCCGGTGACCAACATTTGGTTCATACGCCATTCGTTCCTTCAGGATCCTGGAGCCCATGTACACCACTGGTTTGGAATAAGGGTTTTTCAACTATCCCAGGTGGAACCTCCATATTCATTAACCTGGTTAAAGCGTTGGAAATTCGCTTTTCGTCCTCTTAATTTCTTAAACAACAGTAATGCCACGAAAAGGCAGTGAATAGGACTTTCTTGGCAGTGTTTGTATGTACGTGGCCATGTGAAAGCATTTCGAGAGGGAGAGATGACTGTCCCCACTTTCGGCCATACCAAGGCATTTGGGAGTAAGTACTCTTTAACGATAATTCTGTTCTGTTTATTCAAATTGTTACAAGTAATAGGTAAACAAATAGATAATTTCAACAATTTATCATTTTATTATAGATATCCATATAGTTTGATGATGCTAAGAATCACTTAGTGATAGTTTGCGGTTAGTATATTAATATGAAGAAACTATACAAAATTTAATAATTACCAAATTTCTTTTATAAATACATATTACTTAACATAATTAGGTTAGTAACTTATTGATTAGTTGTGTTCATTTATAAATAAAGAAAATTTACGGATCATTCTTTAAGAAAATAAGTGAAATTTGAATGGCTTAATACGGTTCATTATTAGAGTCAAACCAATAGATATAATTAAGAAAGTTTATGTTCTCTGAAGATTGTTTGTTTGAATCATCCTATTGATGTTTAGGACAGTAATTGATCAATCCATTATTAGCATATCTATATCCTATGAGAGGATTGTTTTGATATTATCTTAAATTACAAGGATTATCAACAAAAATGAATGATCAATTGCACTTCTAAACATCAATGAAAAGATTCAAACAAACAGGACTCAGTATCGAAATGAATAACATGATAGCATTTGAAATGAATGGTACTAGATTCGAGTCTCAGAGTGAATATCAACTCTAGGATGCAAATACATTCAACTGACAAGTCCTAAATAGGACAAAACGTGTGTCCTGAACGCCAATATTAGCCAACATCTATCTTTTTTTATATAAATCAATATTACAACTGAACTTAAAATATTTAAGCTTTTAATAATATCCAATCTAGCAATCTAATAAATATGCAAATAATCAACCTCAGTATAATAATAATAATTAAAATGATATTCTTAAATGGTGTTACTTAAATATAAAAGATACTTGTTTACCTATAATTTGTAATTATTCAAGCCAATTGTATCAATTTTATGAATTTACAAGGAAGATCACTAAATTAAACAGTTTAAATTCTATTGTGGTGCGCGCTACTTATATTGATGTAAGTAGTATATGACGCGAGTTGAAAACGCAATGTCTGGGAGCAGAAGATGGGGGAAGATCAAGAAAGGAAGAGCGACAACACAATGCAATTTGTAGAAAACGCATGAACAATGAAATGTGAGACAATGGATTAATGTTTGCAACAGGGACAGTCCAGGTTGATATGATGCATTGATATTTTGCAAATTAACAATTCACTATATGGTTTTTTTATTTTACAAGTAACTTTGTAATTACATGCTTTTGCAGTCGATTGTCCCCATCCGTGTTCTGTTTACAGCATTGTAATGTATATAACACTAAAATTTACTATAAGGGGATGAAACTGACATTCAATACATTCAAACTTACATCTAGCTAATTTATAATCATTAAACAATCATAAAACATCATTATTTATCTGTCAATCAGTCAATAGAATGATTATAATCTGTGGTCATAGTTTATCACAAATGAGAATATTTATCTCGATCAAAACATCAAACTGAGGCATTTGGACCAGAATCGAACACATACTATCTAATCATTGAATTGTAACCAGTATCTAACAGCTTCATAGAAAATTATACATCATAATAAATTACATAATAAGATTAATAGAGTATATATATTTACTTAATCTAAAATGAATTACTCTATGTGATATTCAAACATGATCTTTACGTGGCAAGAACGAAAGAGAAAGAAGAAAAATCAAGCTACAATTTAAATAAACTAACCATAGATTCATAGAATAATAATTAGATCATTAAGTCAACTTTCATCATTTCATGATGGAAGTCTATGATAAGTAAAGGGAATAAATAAATAAAATAAAACAAAAATTTTATATTGAATAGATCAACTTACCTTGAGCATTGATTATATAAACAATACAATGAATTAGAATAAGATGGAATAACATTCTTTTTTCTCTCACTAATCACAATCGTTTATTTGTTTTTCTTTTAAGTAGTATGTAACAAAGTCTTTTTTTTATATTAATTTATATAAGTAGTAGTTTTATATTCATTTTTAGAAAAAGGAGAAAAGATAAGAAAAGACAAATACATTTCTGTCAGTTACTAAGGTAATTTTATAATAAGGTTTTAAATCAAATTCATGAATTGTTTTAATTTTTCTCCAGTTCCATTCATAGAAACTTATTCAGTGTGTAATTGAATAATGATTGTGTAATTGTGTGCATGTCACTGTATACTTTTATTATTACTTTTTAAAAAAAAAATTTTTATAAGAAAGACTAAGTGCATACATACACTATTCTATATGATTCCCCTTTATAAGGATTGTATCATGTAAGTAAAATTTGATTCATTCATCTAATAATCGGTTATTGTTCATCATTACTTAAATCTGAATTATAATAGACATGTACATATGTATAGGGTAGTATATGTATATGTATATAACTTTATAATCTTCTGAGTGCTGATAAGTGCAAATGTGTATTTGTTATAAGGATGAAGAAATATATTTTGTTCTTTTAGAAGTAAAAAAAAAGGAAAAAACAAAAGAAAGGAAGAACCAATCAGTATAGTTATTTGATTGGGCACAATTTATTACTTTAATAGGAAAGAATATGCTAAGAATATTCTGAAATTTTACCGGTGGATCTATGTATAGGTGTACATTCAGTTTATACATAGATACATGTATACTTATATATACACATAAAAAGTTACCAAAACAGTTGAGAATATATGTCAAGTCATGTTTAGCTAAATATAAACATAATAACAACTAATATTGATGACCGGATTAACTTATTTATTATCTAGTTACTGTAGATAGATATATATCTATTAATGGAAGAAACGCAGTAAGAACCGAGGTGTCGTATTAGAAGTCAGCTAAATAAGATGACTGAAAACTAAGAAATATTCTTCATTAGAATCTCTAAATAGTCTGTTGATGTTAATTTATGGGTTACAGTTTCAATTAGGAAAGGATAGAAGACTATAAATTCTTTTCTTCAGTTTTAAAAACGGTTCGATCATCCTTTGGATCTGTCAGTAGAAAAAAGTTTCAACTTGATACTGCATCGTAGTATGACGTGTGTATCAAATCGTTGTGTATCTACACGATAGTTAATCAATCAATAATCACGTTCTCTTTATTTATTCATTTATGCTTTGATAGTCGATATAAATCATAATAAATTTGGATGAATTTATTCATAGTTACATGATGATGGAAATCATTTGCATCGTTTATTACTGGGTTTCAACATTTTATTCTAAACTACTGTAAAACGAAAAAAAAATCTTACTTTTTAATTACCTCGTAAATTTGATAGCCCAGTGGTAACATTTCTGACTATGAAGCTAGGTGGCAAGGGATCGAATCCATTAGGGAGAATCAGTTCCCACAAAATTACAAGTACACCTTGCTGACCAGTGCCAAATAGCACAATACCTGGGTCCAGGGTTTCCTGTTAACTATCTCCAACCACCAATTAATAGGATATTTCTTTCGAGCAGTTTCCTGTCAATGCTGTACATGAGTTTTTAACCGAAGTATAAAATCAATATCAAATAACTGATAGATCTATTCGACAATGTATATCATAAAATTTGTTTTGAATATAGTAAACAATTTATGGATGGAAAGTTAAAATTAAGAATACGACTAAAGATATATTACATAATCAACAGAATATTACAACTAGTTACACAGGTATGAGAATAGTTCGAAATTAAACAATTACTTATGAATGTTCAATGTTACTTGTACATTTATTAACAGATAATTCATTCAGCCAGTGAGAAAAAAACTAGATAGATATTTAGGGTAGATTACATAACAATAAATTTAGAAATTAAAACTGAATTAAGATGACAAGAATGGATAATTGAAAAGAATATTTTGAGAGACAGAAGGATATTTATGTAAAAAGTTAAAGTAAATGAAAGAGGCTGTATAAACCTACGGGATCCTTTGTAATAGACTGATTCGAGAATCATAGAGAAAGTTCAATGGAACTTGGTGAATAACTTTGAAAGCCGAACTTGTGTAATTGTGGCATTCAGTCTCAGTTAAGAGATACATATTGTTTTATCGTCACCTTTAGTAAACCATATAAAATGAAGTTCAGAAATCAAAGAATGTAATGGTTTGATAGTATAGTCGATATAAATGGCTCTACAACAGCAACTAAAATGGTACACACAAATAGATGAAGGGAGGAGTAGATAATTTATCTTTTTTTCTTGATCACTGGAAAGAGCTCACTACCGATTTCATTAATGAATAAACGAAGAAAGGAGAATATATTGTTTCAGCGATAAATGTTTGTCCCCGGTTCTTCTTGATATATAAACTCAATTTGACTGGCTATATCGACTTTAAATTGTAATTTCAGGAATTGTGGCTTTTTACGTACTGACAGTGACTTTTTTAGACTTAGTTAACAATATATGATTCATCAGGAACTTTGATGGTTATTCATTTTTGTTTAGTAAATCATGGATAAGCATTCTTTCCTCTTCAAAGATGTGATGAGAACAAATGACCATAGCTCTGTGCAACAGATATTTAAGTAATTTTCGATTACATTAACTTCAAAGTCCTCAATGAGCATCTAAATCATAGCACAAAATTCAGTGAAGCAAAAAAGTCCACGGATTGTTTATGTATAGAAATGTATAGAAATGAACCGCTATCCGAAGACTTACTGGAAAATGCTTCGTTGTTTGACCAAACCGAAAAGAAATTGACACTATATGCTTTGAATCATAGTGAACTCAATTGAATCAGGCATTAAATAAAACAGCTACTTACATACTTGATACTAAATATCAATAAATAAAATTAATATTCTGTTTTGTTGTTTAATATGATAGGAGTTTCTGTTCTTTCCATTATAACTCATACTTGGTAAATTTATTTACTATACAATTCAATGCTTACAGAATTGGATATGTGGAATACTCAATATATCATTTATCAAATTTTACCCAAGTAAGAGGATGTTATTCAATTGGTCTGTAATGCTGATTTTTAAAGTTAACTTTCTTATGAAATATTATTTCCAAGTTTGATTATGAAATGATCCTCTCATGGTTGAATCAAGAAGTTCTATTGAATAACATCTTTAGATTAATAATAACAGTATTAAACTATCCTCTACTTATTTCACTAGCAATATATTTTATAACTAGAAAATAACTGAATGCTAGATATTGTAGTGAATATTCATGGTTGAATGACTTCCATGGAATACCATGTTGACACTACCTATTGATGGTTGTAATTTAATTGCAAATTCGTTTAAATATAATCACCAGATTGTTTTTTTCTTAAATTTATCAACGTTTAATTGAGGCAGCTATCATCATACATCCAAAAAGTATGGGATTTACTAGGAAAGAAGAGTTTTTGTAGTGAAAATTATATTATATCTAGGATGGGAAAACCTATTATAGATCTTGAAAAATACATACATTATATATAAATTATTTATACATCTTCATTTCATAACATAACCATCAAAAGGCTTTTTAACTGACCTATATGCATCCTTATTGAATATTAATATGTATAAAAATGTATAAGCTATGGTCAGAATGGAGTTTGTGGAGATGATAGTAATATTATTAGTTGAATTCATTGCTCAATCTATACTAGACCACCATTGAAAACCTAAAAGCATTGGACAACCGTTTCGTCCCAGTATGCAATTTCTCAACAGTGCACGTCCATGATCCCGCATGCGGGATACGAACCCAGAACCTCCGATCTCGCATACAAACACTTAACCTTTAGACCACTGAGTTGACCAGCATCCAATGGTGTTAATAGCTAACTTTCACTGATCCATGAATAGCTGCGCATAACCATTTTTAAAAGACTGAAACGACTCAAAATGATTTTTTAACTAAGATAAGTATGGGACTCCTCAGCAGTGCGCATCCACGATCCCGCACCCCGCGAGATTCAATGGTATACAGTGGCGCAACTTCGTGGATTGGTTGAAGTTAGACATTAACACCGTTGGATGCTGGCTCAGTAGTCTAGTGGGTTAAGCACTTGGTGCGAGACTGATAGGTCCTGGGTCCGAATCTCGCGAGGTGCGGGATCGTGGGTGCGCACTGCTGAGGAGTCCAATACTAGGATAAAGAGGACGTCCTGTGCTTCCGGGTTTTCCATGGTGGTCTAGCTTCAATCGACTCATGATTCCAATCTAAGATATTTCTAAAATCTCCACAAACCCCTTCTAATAAGATAAGTATCCTATTTTCATTAGATAAACTGACCAATGTAAACTTCAAATTGTATAATCTATGAAAATAAAATCTTTATTTCATAATTTAATGATAAAATAAAGATGTATTTATCCTTTGACATTTTCAAATGTATTTCTAATACATAAATGAAAAATAGGATAACCAATCATTGAATTACAGACATATACAAACATTCACTTAAAAGTGAACACATTTCTTTAGTCTAAAATCTAGGACAGAAAGAAATGATTACAATGATTATATTATTCATTTTAATGCTTTCATTCTTTCAATGTCATTCTCCCTATAACTCCCTTTCTCTATGGTGTATATAACTGTTTGTGTCCTAATCTTATAAATGTCCGATATATAATACATGATATTGGCATTAAGATAAACGCAGTGTATGGGTGTGTGTGTGTGTGTGTGAATGTGTGCTATAAGGTACACTGATCCTGTTTATTCGATTGTCTATATCCCTTATGGTAATACTCTGTAAATTTTCCCGTCTTCATTTCTAGCACAAATTGACGTAAAACATTTATACTTAAAAAAAAGCGTATTCTATGAAATTCCTAATTAAGTTCGATTTTTTTTTCTTATCGCTTGGTATTAACTATTTTACAAAATTGATAAATTTATATTTTATTCTAGATTTTAGACAATAACACTAAGCACTAATATGTTCTATCTTTCAATGTAACCAAAAACTAGGAGAAAAAAACACAAAGATTCACTAATCCAAATATTGTTTCAAAAAGAAAGAAAGAAGGAAAGAAATCATTAATTTGTGAAAAGGTGAATGGGTATCTATGGCGGTAACTATTAGGAGTACATACACACATTGAATAAATAGCACATACATTATAATGTCTATTTGTTGTGCAAGAATTTTGTGCATACTTACTAATTCTTGTCTCAAACTACTGTCTTATACAACTATATACAAGTATACACGTATATATATATATATATATATATACAGGAAAAACAAAACATTAGGACGAAACAAAGGAAGAGAAAGGTAACTAAGAGTAGAGTAAATAAAAAAGAAGTATATTAATCCTAATGGTTCCTTTTATTATTATTATTATTATTATTATTATTATTATTAGTCCAAAAGATGGAAACAAGAAAAAAAGATTGTGACCCAAACATACACAGTACTAGTTATAGATTCTGATAGAATAGTGAAGACACAAATTTTTTGTTGTTAACTAACACATTCATAATTGAATAAATTTCATTAGTTAGTTGTTAAGCCAAAATTGGTTCCACTTATTTATCATCTAACCATACATGAGTAGTGCTCATTAAAACAATTGATTGAATCTTTTTTTTCTTTAAATGTCCAATGTATCACATTAAATTTTATTCAATTACAACATTAGTCTTTTTAATATGTTTATTACATTTAATACAAGGTGAGCTGTCTATTATTTATTTATTTATTATTTGGTTACTATGCATTATTGTAATAATATCTTGGATAAAGTGAATCAGTTATAATTTGACCATCTTGTTCTAAAGAAGATTGTATTCATTTGTAAATCATTGATAGCTTATTATCAAGGCTTTATATGGGATCAAGCCTGTTAGTAAGGAAATTGCTAATCTTAAGATTGTCCATTTTATGCTTATATCATTTCAATTATCTATCAAGTTCAACCACTGTCATAGTGTTAACTAAACTGACTGTTCGAAAAAAAATTATTATAAGAAATTAAAATAAAGTGTGAATTTTTCAGTTTATGTCATCACGTTCCTCAATATTGGGCGGCCTGCTTGAGCATCTGGGCTACCTGTTCCTGCCATCTAGATATTTCAACAAGTTATCTATTTTTGTTTGTTTTAATATGTCATTATGTTTATTAATCGCATAAGCTATCCAGCTGCGTTTCTGAAAAGTGTACAACCTTTCGTTGTCAAAGTTACAAAAAACTCAATAAGAGACAATGTGGTTACTGGCAATATACAACGAAAAAAATGCACATTAGTCAGATGTTCATTTAGTGAACTGTTAACATCTAACTGGCGATCACTCAATATTTATCGCCAGGACCGATCAAGAAGAAAGAAACGGAAACTTGTTGAAATACTTTGCGCTGAGAATTCTATATTGTACCAAAAATATAATATTGAATAAAGCTGATAATAATAATAATAACAATAATAATAATAATAATAATTGTAAATCAGACAGATAATGATCTTTATATTATAATAAGACTACTCTTCACTGTCAAAGAGTTAAATACTGGCTGACACGTGAATATACGATTCATATGTCGGCGATTTACATTACAAATTAATATTATTCTATTATCCCATCAACTAAGTTATTTATCAGGTAATTCATTCATAATTCAAAAGGGTTCAAGATCGTTCATTAATCAAATCCGTTTTCATTATCATTGGTACAAAAAATCCATCCGCAAGAAGCGACTCAAACTATTGTATTTTAAGCCTAATACTATTGATTAAAATTTGCTTTCTGAAATTCAAATGGTAATGAGATAATCCTTTTGATGTAGAAAATCATGATTTTATTTAACTTGACTTTGGAAACAATCATATACAAATAACAAAGACCAGACTAATTGGATAGATTACAATTTTCGTCTTGAGCGATTAATCCATTCTTCCATCCTACAGTCCTACCTAACATATGTTGCGTTACAATCGTTTTATGTAGAAATACAATGATTAATCAAGTTGGGTCATAATACGAGAGCTTGTGACATGAGTTAAACTAAAGATGTGGGATTGTTAGGAAGGAATTATTATATAACTCTGAAAACTAGTTACAGGTGTTGGTTATAGTGTTGCATATGCTAGTTATATCGACATTAGTAATATGTAACACTAATAAAAGGTGGAATACCTGGCAGTAGAAGTTCAAGAAGATCGAATAGAAGAGAACGGGGACGATGAGGTTCGAAACAATTGATGAAGGATTTCAAAATGAAGTAATGAATGTATAGTTTTCACATTTTACTAAAGGACTCCGTTATTCTGTACTACAATACAATTCGCTTTCCCCACCTGTGTTCTCGTTAACTGTAATAGCATTTTAATCTTATGATATTGTAAACTGTTTTCATACGTTAAGTTATTGATTAATTAGTGTAACTTGTTAATCTATTTAATTTCATGATTTTTGACTGTTGACCAATGTAAACAAAACAAATAAAAAATTAGTGAATTCAAACAAAGTTTTGATACACTTTGGATAAGTAATACATCTTTATCCGCGGTCTTTGATTCTGCTCCTGTATCATCGCCATTCAATAAATTATAAATATACATGTATATATAATACAAAAATATAAAAAGCATCTGAGAAACTATGGAAACTAAGAAACACTAGACAATTGTTTCGTCCTGGTTTGTGATTCATCAGTAATCTGAACTTATATAGGCTTCAGACTGTACATTACACATGAATTGTAAACTGTATCAAAATAGGTGGTTTATAAAAGCTTTGCATTTGACTATATTCTTTGACTAAAATTCCTTTCAAAATAGAACAAACCACTAATAACATTTCCAAAAGAAATAATCAATACATATTAACCATTCAATACTTACATCTTGATCCTGAATCATCGTTTATATTTCATGAAAAAGGAAACAAATGTAAATATTGATTTATTGATATAATCTAAATACATTTTATTGATTTTAAGTCATTTTATTTATTCTTAACTATCAGGCGAACGTGTTCGAAGATTAAAACGTCAAGCTGAAGATGTACCAAGTCCTGGAGTAAGTTATATATAATTTATCTATAATAAGTATAAATACTTATCTAATCTAGATATCCCTTTTCTCTTTTTTTTTAATTTTTTACCTTAAACGAACTAAAATCAGAATAGGAAATATGAAGTAATTCATTGTTTACTGAAGTAACTATATCTTTGTAATTTTATATATAAAAAACTGGCCAATACTTTATTTAACAATCATCAGTATAAGTTGATTAACCTTACATACATATAATTAAATGAGTCAATTGAAGCTAGACCACCATGGAAAACCTGGAATCATTGGAAGGCTGTCTCGTTCTACTATAGGACTCCTCAGCAGTCGGCATCCACGATCCTGCCCCCCTCACGAGATTCCAACCCAGGACCTATCAGTCTCGCGCGCGAGTGCTTAATCATTAAATCATTGAGCCAGCATTCAACGGTGTTAATGTCTAAATTCAACTAATCCACGAAATTGTGCCACCATACACCATTGTCTTCAGTGAGCTGATATCTCATAACATGTAGTGGTCTAGCTTCAATTGACTCATGATTTCAACTATTGAAATTAGTAAAATCTTCACAAAACCCCTTCTGATAATTAAATGAGTATTAATTAAAGATAAAAAGATCATGTTATTTATCAAATTATCAGTAGAAATATCACTATCTACTAAACTAACAACGTTATGTTTATTGTACTCACAACGATATACACATTGAGTAATATTTATAAAAAAAGATGATTTACAATTAAGGGTGGGTGAACACATACCAAAATGGCTGCAGAAACATTGGATTGCTATGGTCAACGAAGATCACAGGAGAGATAGACATCATCCTCCATTGTGAAACATTTGATTGAAACTGGTCATAAGGTTGATATCAAATCAGTATTTGTAGTGTTATACAAAAACCTTCAAGAACCTATACTAACGTTTATTGAAGCCTTGGCTATACGGAAACTAAAATCCCCTTTTATGCATTCAAAAACAATTCGTCCTTACACTTTACCTACCCTGGTAATACTGATTTATCATCCAGAGTGGTCATCACATTGTTTTTTTTCCTTTGTTACGGCTTACCTTTAACCTGTCTAGTTGACCTTTTAATTTTCATATAAAAATGTCTTAACAAGTATATTGTGTGTGATCAGATTGTTCGAAATGTATTGCACAAATATATCGTCACATAATTCTGATAAACTTCGTCTTCTCACTGTATTATCGAAAAAAAGGTTTTCTTTTTCTTTCCTTCGTTTAAACAAAACAACAATTCAGGCTACTTAATGTTTCTTGTAACATTTCGTTTGATGTATTAGAAAACATGTTAAGTATGTATGTACTCTTCAAGCATTTCTTAAAGATATTAGTTTTTTTATTCAAATCTGTGTTATTAAATGTTCAATTGATCTATGTTATAAATAAGTAAAGTATTATAGATACAGTTTACTGTATTGCGTCATATTTACTTTTTGTAAATAGCTAGAAATTAATCATTGAATTCAGGAGTCGATCTATGCTGGACTACTGCTAAAAACCTGGAAGCATTGAACAGCTGTTTCGTCCTAGTATGAGACTCCTCAACAATGCGTATCCACAATCCCACATACGGGGGTCGAATTCAGGACTTTCGGCTTCACGAGTGAAAGCTTAATCTTTAGACCACTCATTGAAGCTAGACATTAACACCGTTGGATGCTGGTCAGCTCAATGGTTTGGAGATTAAGCGTCTGTGTGTGAGACTAGAGGTCCTGTGCTTCAGTCTCTCACTCGGGATCATGCATACGCACTGTCGAAGAGTCCCATACTAGGACGAAACGGCCGTCGAATTCTTCCAGGTTTTCAACGGTGGTCTAGTATAGATTGACTCATGAATTTAAATATTCAAAAAATCACTACAACCTCTACAAACACCTATACTGATAAAAATTAATCATTGAAATTTCCCATTCGAATAAATTATTAGAATGATGATTGTTTAATAACAAACGTTTTATATTCTTCATTTAAACAAATTACTTGTTAATAATGAACTGATATCTTGGTAAAAGTTATCACTGGTGAGTGATTAGTTCAAGCAAAACAATTAGCAATCTAAATTAAATTAGTAACCAATGGAATCTAGTAATTGTGTCATTTAATATGTGAATAAGAAAGCATTCGATAGCTGTTTTACACACACTTTGGAATTCGTCATCATTGTTAACTGCATGATCAAATTAAATAGAACTTAGAACTTTCATTCCTTTGGTCAAGCACGATATTATCTTTCATGAATCACAATCCGAATTAGTACTTTTAATATAACATCAAGTAATGATGAAGTGAATTTTCAGATCATAAAACGTAATGAATTGTAAATTATCCATTAAGTAGAAGTCAATTTTAAAAACGTGACTTTAAAGACTTACGAATAGATTTATGTGTGAAATAAGCTGAAAAATCTTATATCAAAGATATTTCTGTTCATTTTGCTTAAATTTATCAACTCTAACATCGTTATTGATATTTACAAGGATATATTTATTTGTGAATAACCATAACATTCTGAAAAATCACTGAAATTTCCATAAAAGTTATTTTGACTGAAATTTATTATAGGTTAAAGGTCCAGCACCATTTGGTGTAACAACTTATAGAATTGGTGCAATGGGAGTTCAAGGAGAACGTGGACCACCAGGACCACCGGGGCCAGATGGTTCACCTGGTCCATCAGGTTCACCGGGACCAACGGGAAAAACAGGTGGACCAGGAATTCCTGGACCTATTGGATTGCCTGGACCTCCAGGTGCAGATGGAAAACCAGGTCGAGATGGAGAAGCTGGAAATTCAGGTGCATCAGGTGAAGTTGGCCCACCAGGTCCATCAGGACCAACCGGTCCACCTGGATTAAAAGGACCTGTTGGATTGAAGGGTAAAAAGGGTGAAAGAGGCGATCCAGGAAGAGATGGTGTTGAGGTAAGCATTACCGTATCAATAATTACTGTTTCTTTAATTTATTCCTTGTAAACATGTGCATTGATGAAGCTTTCGAGATATCGATGCTCAATCCATTTTTTAAAATATTAACTAAGTATCCTCATCGTAATCCATAAAAGTCTGTATCTGTAACGTTCATCTTGATAGTCGGAGTTCTATATAAAAGAGTGACTAAAGTGTTTCCACTGACTTTGATTCAGCATAAACATATAGAAAACACACAAATAATAAAAAAAACATTCCTCTGGACTGAATGATTTGGTCATGGAGCTTCCGCTGTCCTGCTGAAATATATCATCAGTACAAACTTCAGATAGAAGTGAAGTATTCGAATTTCTCTACACATAACTAACAACTGTCATTTCTTTGTTCAGTACAACAATGAAAGTTTCACGACCAAAATTTCCAACTCAGAAAACGAAACTCCACCAAAGTCATCCACCAGAGCTACAAATATTTTTCACCATCTCAATAAAAAACATCTATACGTGCTGAATACTACCAAGTAATGCAATCTCAACATGTTTTTTAATGGTATTCATTCACAAATAGTAAATACTTCAAATCGAATATGAATACACCTCCTGGAAAATTAGTTGACAAAGCATATCAGAATTTTACAAACATTATATCTTATTTAATATTGAAACCTTTAAACTGGAAAGTCAGTTTAGCAAGTCATTCATAAATATCATCATTATTCAAAACAGAAATATAAACTATTTTATCACTCAGTAGTATTAAATTTTAAATCATCTATTCTTAACTGCTATGCTGGCCAACGGTCTATGCTCCATTGGAGATAACATGCTTAAGTAAGTAAGTAAGTATATAAGTAAGTAAGTATTCTTTACTGCTGATCTAATTGTATATCAGTGAAGCCGACGTCTAGCCAATCAATCTAATTAACTTGACATAACAATGCATTTTGTATCTGATGAAAGTTGGTTTAAGTCGATCGTTTAACGAACTGATTAAAAAGAAATCTCGGTCTACGAGACATTATCGACTGCCATCAATGAATAAATTCTATTCAAAATATGAATATAAATATTTAAATTTACATCCTTAACTAAATAGCTATTCTTTTATCAATCGATACTACAAAAAAAAACCCAATACCTATGGAAAACAAAATAATCAAATCACACAGTGTATCAAAATTGATTGATCACTGGGTGGTGGTCAATGTCGTTTGTGCCAAGTCTTTCTTAGTGCAGATCGAATGCTATCAACCAAGTTGCAATATGGGCACTAGTCTAAGAAGGACTTGAAACACATGACATTGGTCACCACTTAGTGATCAATCAATTGTGATTACATCTCAGTCTTACAGGAGGTCGGTCACGGCCTGGATAGCTCAGTGATAACGTCTCTGACTGTGAAGCTGGGTGACACGAGATCGAATCCACCAGGGAGCACCAGTTCCCTCAAGATTACAGGAACACCTTACTGACGAGTGCCACGTAGCACGAAACCCGGGTCCAGAGTTTCCTGTTGATTACCTCCAACAACCATCTTAGCTGTGTATTATCATAAACATTTCCTCATATTTAAGAGAACATTTATATAATCCAATCAATCATAAAACTAAGAACATATCTAAGTCAATTCAAGGTACCTAAATTAAACTCAAAAATAATAATAGTTTAAACTAGAAGCCAGGAAATAGTTAATGATATGATAATCTTTCTTGTTTAAATGATAGTTTAATATTACTATATTTATTACTCTATAATTTATATATGAGTTTCCTGTAAAGACACAAGTGGACTTACATCGTTATGAAGTATTGAGCTAAAATCTAACCAATGTTCCTTGCTTTTGGATCTTTTTCCACTTTGTGTCAATCAATAATACAAAGTACAAATAGAACAATATTGAATATTTAATGCATCATTAATTATTTTAAGTTGTATATTCTTTTCTGATAAATAAATGGTACCTGTGAAAACATTAGTTAATGAGTTATGATTCAGATAGTTTGTAACAGAAGTTTATAAACTATGAAGAATCTAATTTAATTGAATATTAAAAAATAGAAATGAAACAATGATGAATATTAGTGAGATTATAATTTATGGATGACCGTTGATCGACGCCAGACTGACCTTGAGAGTGTCCACCTAATAACTAGGACCAAATGAGAGTTCTAAACCAGTGTGAAGAATTAGAATTATGAATTACAGTTGATGGTTATGGTTAAGAATTAGATTTAGGGTTTTTATCACGAATTCACATAATTTCTGATGTCAAAACTCTATTTAGCTGAATGAATTTTGCGCCAAAATTCAAGACCTATTATCTAATATCTGATTGGTTCGTCCATAAATAATAGTCTTGCCTGAATATTTTTATGACACAATGTTTATATGATAGTACAACTGAATTCATACAAAACAACTTAACACTGATTAAATTCTATGGAATGAATCTAGTAAATATTTTATAGTTAGAGAGGAAATTCGACATAATTAAACAATTAGAAATCTTTGATTTTTCAATGTTGAGATGAAATTTTGATAGTTTTATTATAAGAGACAAACTGATATATGTTTCAATGTATTAATTGTATTTCGATCAGGGTGTCCGAGGAGATATTGGTGCTCCTGGACTTATGGGACGTACTGGTGCTCGTGGCGGAGTTGGACCTGCTGGTCCATCAGGCACGCCAGGACAAGTTGGTCCTGCTGGAGCAGATGGTCTTCCTGGAGCTCAAGGTCCGCCAGGTCCACAAGGTCTTCCAGGAGAACCAGGTGCTATTGGCCCAACTGGTGATCAAGGAGAAACTGGTGAAGCTGGATTACGTGGAGGAGTTGGTGAGCCTGGTAAACCTGGGCTTGATGGGAAACCTGGACGACCTGGGGAACAAGGAATTCAGGTAATAAAAACTTCAGAATATGCACATTTTGATTTCAATAAGCTTTAACTGTCACTAAAATTGTAAAATTTATCTTATATTGTGGATAAAAAAGCTTCTACTTTGTGCTTTCAGGAAACAACGTTAGTGTTAAAAACTACTCGATGAGATCCTGCCACAACGATTTTATTTTAATCAATTTAATCAACTTCATTAATAAATTATGCTGTTAACTTAAAAATCTATGTCATATTAGAACACCAGGTGATTATTTCCAAATTGTTCATAATTGTGTTTATTATTAGAATGGGAGTTTGTGGAGATTGTAGTTATTTCTAATAGTTGAATTCATGAGACAATCTACGCTAGTATGGATCGAGGTTAAGCGTTCGCGCATGAGACCGTAGGTCGTGGGTTTGAGTCCGTCATATAGGATAGTGGATGGGCACTGGTGGGGAGTCTCATACTAGGGAGAAACACCCGTCCAGTGTTTCCAGGTTTTTAATGGTAGTCTAGCATAGATTGAATTCATGATCGATTCTCTAATATGATTGATGGGTACCTCCTTGCTTTCGAATTGATTAATCTCAAAGATTATACTGAGTGGAAAATCTTAATAATGTTAAAATGACTTATAATGTATGATAACAAGGGTTAAATAATAAATTATTGATTTAAATAGTCTAAATGTTAATGAAACACTTTAAATAAACTACTACAATGGAATAAGTAATTAAATATCACGTGAACAGATTAATTGATTGTGTATAATAGAATAGGATTACTGAATACACAGATTGGATGATTTCTTCGAGTAAGATGATGAACCAGAACAGTTTCAACGTGAACAACCGAATTATTTTAGCCACATCATATTGATCACTGAACTTAGATGAACCTATTCACATATTAATACACTTTAAATATGTGTCATTAAGCTTTTGTGGGAAACTTACTGCAAAATTACCTTTTGATGACATCATAAAATGTTGACGAACATGATCATATTCATAAGCTGTCAATTTCGTTTTGTTTAAAACTGTAACTGATAAATATATTTACGCAATACTTTTGGACTATAAAAGTTAATTTTCATCTGTACTGATTATATTTAATTCTTTTGCCTCTAAAAGGGTCCGCCTGGAAAAGATGGAACGCAAGGACAAAAAGGTGACATAGGGTTTCGAGGAGCGCCGGGACCGGAAGGTATGCCAGGTCCTCGAGGAGCACCTGGCACATCAGGTTCATCAGGTGAACAAGGAACTAAGGGATCCATTGGAGTTTCTGGACCTCCAGGGAATCGTGGACCTCAGGGAAACTCTGGTCCACCTGGTGTTATAGGTCCTCGTGGTTTACCAGGTAAGAGATGAGTTCTTTTCTCAATGAACACAACAAAAAATACATCGGAATCAACTAAATAATCATTATAATGTTATTGCCAGTTTTCTAGATACTTAAAAACATAAGCTTTCATATAAAATTATTTACTCAGGTCCTCCTGGAGAAGTTGGAAAACCTGGCATCCCTGGTTCTCAAGGGCCTCCTGGGGCAAAGGGATCGGCTGGAGTAGCTGGTTCTCCTGGCGCTCCTGGACGACCAGGTATCGACGGAAGACCAGGTGTTCCAGGACCAGCAGGGAAAAGTGGCCCAATGGGAAAAACGGGACCGAGAGGAGAACCAGGTCAAGCAGGACAAGATGGTAAGCCAGGGAGGATCGGTCCTCCTGGACCACCAGGAGAGAATGGACGGGATGGAATCCCAGGGGCTTCCGGTCCTCCTGGTCCACTGGGTCAACCAGGTAAAGCCGGATCAAGTGGCCTTCCAGGAGCTACGGGAGCAAGTGGCCCGCCAGGGTTACAAGGCGATATTGGACAACAGGTAGGTCTCACATTTTTCTAGAAATATTGCAGAAACAATGTAAGGTTAATTTACTGAATCACTTTATGGATAATTCAATTCTCTTATGAAGTTTATATGATTATCCACTAGATAATTAATTGTGGTGGCTATGACTCCCAATTTTTCCTCTAATTATGCAAAGTTATAGAGTCTCAATATCTTCAGGACACATTCTGTGCGTTTGTTTTTGAGTCCAATAATAAAAATCGGAAAATTTAGAGAACGTTAATCAAACACTTAACCTAAGTTTTATTTTGTTTCAGGGTCCTCAAGGTGAACGAGGCCTTCCCGGATCTGTAGGCCTACCTGGTCCAAAAGGAGAAAAAGGTGAGAAAGGTCCATTAGGTGAGGCTGGTGCTGTTGGTGATGCAGGTCCCCCAGGACCTCAAGGGAAACAAGGACCGATTGGTGAAAAAGGATTTCAGGGTTTGATTGGAAATGTTGGTTCCCCAGGTTTACGAGGACCACGAGGAGATCCTGGACCATCTGGTGACCCTGGTAAAGACGGAACACCAGGAGTAGACGCACCAGATGGCGAAGTTGGTGCTGCAGGCCCAGAGGGGCCACAAGGTCCTATAGGTCCAGCAGGTCAGCCAGGACCTCGAGGTTTGCCTGGTCCGAAAGGAGAACCTGGCAGTATAGGACCAATTGGGATACCTGGAAGAATGGGAGTGATGGTTAGTTAGAAATTCATTTTACTTTATATACTACTTTTCGTGTATCTTTCTAAAGATTACTCAGAGAGTGACTGTGCATCAAAGTGGTGGAAAGAAACAAATTATTATTCAAGACTGGTAATTATGACTGTTTTCCTTATACTTGTTCTAAACTGTCTCCAAATATGGATGTGAATTAATAATTGCACATGAGTTTTAACAGTAACTGTGTATGTATTAAAAGCAGGAGTTGGATCTGAAGTAATATTATTATTATTATTATTATTATTATTATTAGCTGTGGTAATAGTAACCAGGTAGCTTATAAATAATCTCTTGAAATGGTGGGTGAACTAGTTGAACCTTACTTGAAGCTGTTTATTTAAGCTTCATTGTGAAGGAAGAATTTGGACTTATCCGTAACTTGCGTAATATTAATATCCTTGCTACGGATTCTTCGTTTGTAAATTAATCCCCCACAAAGACGAGTAATGTTCTTTCATTTGCTATTCCTTTTAGATCTTTTAAATATATCTATTGTCTCATGAAAGCTAAATCCCTCTTAAGCAAGACAACTTCGGATCGGTGTTTTAGGAGCTTTGCTGGATAGTCTTTTCATATCATATGTTGAAACTTTAGCAGAATATTCAAATGAAAATGAATCTTCATAGAATGTAATTAGATAACAACGTAGTCGTATGTGTAAAAACCAGAAAATTCAACCTGCGTAATATAAGAGCTGTACGTGACAGTTTTTAATTACATTAAGCCTACTCTAATACAACTGATTTGAATATTTTGTACTAATGATCGGTATGACGACGCATTTTTTCCTAATTATTCTTGATTTTATAAGATTTCCAATTGTTTAGTTAGACATTTTTATCACTCATATAACGATCTCACTGTGGTCAAATTTCTTGAAATGTATAAATAACACGGGTCTGATATAATTTATTTCCTTATAACTGCACGCAAACTTACCAATGATTATTAACCACCCTCTTTTAGGGAATACCGGGAGCTCCAGGACCCTCTGGTCCGAATGGTCCACCAGGTTTTAAAGGCGATAGAGGCATTTCAGGAGCCCATGGAGTCCCGGGAAAGGATGGTCAGCCTGGAAGTCCTGGACCCGTAGGTGCTAGAGGTCCACCTGGTGCAATTCATGTGGGTGGGAGGTCACTGGGAATTATGGGGCCACCTGGTCCAGTCGGAGATAATGGCGTACAAGGAGATGCTGGAGTTCCTGGAATGCCTGGACAGGTTGGTCCAGTCGGTCTCCAGGGCCCAAGTGGAACACCTGGCAAACGTGGACCATCAGGTGCACCTGGATCACCTGGAAGCCCAGGTGCAAATGGTCGTGCAGGAATAAGAGGTCGAGCTGGTAGCGCAGGTCAGTTGGGTGGGCAAGGTCCTCCTGGTGTTCAAGGTCCAGCAGGTGTCCCAGGAGTCAGAGGACCTCAAGGTCCTCGTGGTCTGCCTGGTAGACAAGGTACTCAAGGAATTCCGGGAAAAGCTGGTTTAAGTGGCCCACAAGGTGAAACAGGTTTGCCTGGAAAACCAGGAAAACAAGGTCCGACAGGACCACCTGGACCAGCCGGAAAAGATGGTGACCCCGGGGAACCGGGCACTCCTGGAACGGTAGGTGAACCCGGAGATGTTGGTAGTCCTGGAGCACCTGGGCGAGATGGACCTATTGGACTGATTGTAAGTTATAAAGTTATTCATTGAATTTTCTGATTAAACTTGTTGATGTTTCAGGGTTTATGCAACCAAAGTGAATCGTTTACCAATCTAACATGAAGTATTCTTCATAACATATTCAAAGTTTACTAACATCTAATAATATTATACAACTTATGATCATCAGTAGAACCTTTCGAATTAACTTAATATTTATCGTCATCAATTAGAGAAAAAATAAATTTAAAGATTAAGCTATAGTCACAAATCACTTATTAAAACTCAGGTAAGATAAATAAATGTTCAATGAAAATTTTTATGGAAAACATTCCTTTGTCAGCTTGGAAAGTATTTCACACAAACAGTTCCACTTATCATCATCTTGAAGAGAAGAAAAATATAAAGATTTGAGCAGAATAACATGAATTCATTATTGTTTTGTTTGGTCCTCGCCAACTGTGTTTATAAATTTACACGTACCTGGCAAAGCACCTAGATTGTCCGAACATGAAGGAGGACATATCACAAAATATTTTGAGCATGTTCCAAAAAGCCTTGGATTAATGGAAGGAAAGACTTTAAACAGTGCAATTACTAAACATCACTTGGAAACGGGACATCAAGTCGATACCTTGCAATTTCTCAAGGTGATTAATAAACAACCAAGCCCCAGTCTTCACAATTTTATTCTTACTTGTTGTGGGCGTTTGCTTGTTTCTAGCCCTTTAGATTTTTTGTTTGTTATTGTCTAACTTCAACCAATCCATGAGATTGCGCCACGTCCACCATTGTCTTAAGTGAGTAACTATCTCACAACAGACCCGGTTGAACTCCACTGGTCACGGCTTCTCACTAGAACTCCAGGAAATAACTCTTGGAGACAGTCACTAGTGTGCATATGATCACATGCTCAAATTCGTGGATTGGTTCAAGTTAAACGTTAATACCATTGGATGCTGGGTCACTGGTCTAGAGGTTGAGAGTTCGCGCGCGAGACTGATTGGTCCTGGGTTCTAAATCCCACGAGGCGGGATCGTGGATGTGCACTGTTGAGGAGTTCTATAATAGAACGAAACGGTCGTCCAGTGCTTCCAAGTTTTCCATGATGGTCTAGCTTTAACTGACCCATGAATTCAATTATTAGATAAATTTTTCATTAACACAATCAAAAATAATTATTTAGGCAATGAACTATTAATTACATCTTCTTATGCTGTGTACAAATTAATTTTTGAATGGTAAATAATGTCATGCTGTTTAATCCTTAGTAATGAATGAATCCTGTTGGTTAAGTTTAAGTATTGCTACAAACTGGAGTGAGTTAACACCAATATTCTGACTACTTTTGAAAACCTGGGAGCGATGGATGCCCGCTTCTTCCTCGTATAAGACTCCCCAGCAGTGTACACTCACGACCATGAACGTGGGAATCGAACACCAAAATCACGGTCTTGTATTCAAATACCTAACGTTTAGACCACTAAGCTAGCATCTAACGGTTTTGATATCTCACATCAATCAATCAATGATGTTACTGATAGTCCCCCGTCCTGCGCTCACTTAAAATAGAAGTAGATGCTAAATTTCTGTATTTACTAGAAGGATAACGAAAACTTTACGACCATATCATTTAATTCAGATGAAGCATTATCACTACTTATTATAGAGATATAAATAATTTTGTGACTAGAAAGTTACGATAAGACAAACCTGAGAAAATAACAATCAACATGATCACAAAAAGCATCAACATTTAATAGTGAAAGCAACTGATAGCAATTAGTAATGATACAAGCGTGAAATCAGATCACATTGATAAACGAAAATGAATAACTGACAACAGTAAAGTTTTGACTGAATGACACCGATAGGTAAAATTTTAAGTCTTTGGCTTTCCAACCAGCAGTAAATACTTAGCATTTTAAAGTATTAAAGGAACAACCTTGCTTATTATAGATCACTTAACCGATTTCCTTATTTAACGTAGTTCTACAAATAATCAACTGAGGATAGAATAGCCTAGTGATTGTGTCTACAAGTGTTGTTTCAACTAGTACTATTTGGAATTGATCTTTAGTATGTACACATACAGAAGTTCACTTAAGCGATTCCTAATACTGAACAAGGAAAAACAATGCCAGAATTTTGGTAATTTGACCAAGATCCCTTAAAATCCAGTAGCAAATCGATTAAATTAGGTTAATGAATTATTATTTTAAAATTTGTGGATAAACTGGACATGATGTAAACAGATTTTATGATATTATTTTGCAAACCAATTATATATTTTTAACTAACGAAATTATTAGAAACTTATTGGTCATACTATGGAAGATAGAGTTTTCTAGGACATTAAATAAGAACAACATAAATAACCCAAGTAACACACATATTGTTCAACAGAATGCTAATAGTCCAACTGCAGAAGCTACTATGTTTGATATCATGACTATTCTTTAATTTTTTTCGAAAATAGGGTATGCGTGGATCATCAGGTGGACCTGGACCAAGAGGACCACCTGGTCCACCCGGTCTAAGTGGTCCACAGGGAGCAGCCGGACCAACTGGACCCCAGGGACCTCAAGGGCCAAGGGGAGCGAAAGGAGCCAAAGGGCCACCTGGATCTGAGGGCCCTGAAGGACCACCAGGAGAAGATGGAGAGCAAGGGCCTGAAGGTTTAGCTGGACCTCCTGGTGAGCCTGGACTTGATGGACCACGAGGACAAAGAGGTATTCCAGGTCCCTTGGGCCCGGTTGGAGAAGTTGGACAACCCGGTCAAGATGGTCGACCTGGACCACAAGGAGAACGTGGTGTTTCCGGTAAACCCGGACTTCCAGGACCACCTGGAGCAAAAGGAGCTGCTGGTGAAACTGGCCCAGACGGACAAGATGGATCGAGTGGTCTTCCAGGAAGCCCAGGCGGTCGAGGTCACCCTGGATGGTCTGGACCACCTGGGCCACCCGGTCCTCCTGGTCCTGATGGTGTACGTGGAGACCCTGGAGAAATAGGTTATCCCGGAAATCCAGGGCCACCGGGTGATAGTGGACCTATTGGTGAGACCGGAACCAAAGGTCCCAAAGGACAAAGAGGAGAAACAGGGCTACCTGGTCCACCAGGTCCTTCAGGAAGAGATGGATCGTCTGGGCCTCCTGGACCGATGGGGCCTCCAGGACCTCCTGGACCACCAGGAATGCCATCCGTACAACTACCAACAATCAGTCGGAGTACAAAAGCTGGAAATATATACGCAGATGATCCATTGGCAGGAAGAATTATGGGAACGTATGAGCATTCAAGACCAAGGGGAACAAGATCTGCACCTGCTTTGACATGTAAACAACTAGGTGAATATAACAAGAATCTACCTGATGGTAAGTTAAGTACGCATTAATCATCCTATACTTGACAGGAATAGATCCGAGTAATTTACCGTACAATAATACCAAAATGATCACATGTCTTTGCATTTATCAATTATGACCTAATGGTTGAAATTATTCCATGCACATTATAATAGTGTCTTCATATAATTCCAGAATATATTTTTAAACTTACTAAGAAATAGTTCAAATTAAAAAAAACCTAAATGTTTATATGAATAAATTTGATCGTGAATTGACTACAATTACACAATTATAAATGTAATGAATATAACATGGTTAACGTAATTAAACAATAAGATTAATCTGGCCGTTATAAGCTTTGATTTAATCAGCATGAACAAATATTTGAATAACTGATTACAGTTATATAAAAAAAGTCAATGAAATCTAGTCTAAAATACTGTGGTGTATGCTACTGATATCGATAGATATAGGTAGTATGTACCATCAATCAAAAATGAAATGTCTGGTTGCAGAAAGTTAAGAAAGTCAAACAAAAGAGAACGAGAACAGTGAATAATTGCTGTGGAAATGAAATAACAGTAAAGTCTGAGACGATGGACTGATATTTGCAAAAAGGAACAGTCAAGTTTGAGACAACTGATTGACATTTTGCAAATGAAGTAATTACTGTATTGTTCTCAGATTTTACTAAGACGTTCTGTAATTTTGTATCCAAGTACATTCGATTGTCCAAACTGATGTTCTCGTTCACTAAAATACTACACGGTTAATTGATCATTTAACATCATTGTTTTTAACGATAATATATTAAAATATCTACGGATCATCATCAGTATGTTTTCCTATTACACTGCTTGTACACGCTTTGTCAGGATAATGTGTGGTAGTTATCGAAGGATAGTATTCCAAACATTAGATCTTAAAAGATGAATAGTAAACATTTTTAAAAGTGACATTTTACCTAGAGCTCAGAGTCTGAAAGGGTAACTAAAGAATAAAACCCTTTTAAAAAATTAAAGCTAATTTTCACCACACATTAATATCATCTGGGAATCCAGTACTGAGTAAAAGGCACTGAAAAACTACTTCGTATATTTCTATCAGTACTAAATTACCAGCCTACAAAACAATTGAAACTAGGTTCATTTAGTTCCTATAGAAACCCAATATCTTTAAGGCACTTGCTCAGCATATATTGGTTTGCATTTCCAATGTCAGTAAACCTTCATCCAATGTGATGGATGCATTAGCCTTATACTCAACTTGATTAATTTTACGAGTCTACTCTACGGAAATCTATCTGAAAGGCAAAAGATATCGACGGTTATATTTATTTAGGGTCTTGGTGTAGATTTTAGATTGACAGTTAACAATTTCAAAATATTTTACATTCAACAAGTTGTACGATTTAAATATCAGTTTGATATATTTAAAACCGACTATTTTACAATTAGTTAGAGGCTAATAACAGTTTCCTATAATTATCAGTATAGGATTGTGGAAATTGTTGAATCTAGATTGATATCAAGAATGGATCAATTTTAGACCGCCATTGAAACCTGGAAGCACTGGATGGCTGTTTCGTCATAGTATGGGATCCCTCACTACCGGGCATCCACGATCCCGTTGGATGCCGGCTCAGTGGTCTGAAGGTTCAGCGTTAGCTCGTGAGACCGAACGTCCTAGGTTCGAGTCCCGCGCGTGGGATTGTGGGTGCTCGATGCTGAGGGCTTCCATTTTAAGACGAAACGGCCCCCTAATTCTTTCAGGTTTTAAATGGTGGTCTAACATTTATCCATTCATGATATCAATCTAAACTTCGATTACTTACTTACTTACACCTGTTACTCCTCGTGAAGGAGCATAGGTCGCTCACCAGCATTCTCCATCCAACCCTGTCCTGGACAATCCTTTCCAGCTCCTTCCAGTTGTAATTCATCCTTTTCATATCTGCTTCTATTATCCGACGTAATGTGTTCTTTGGCCTTCCTCTTTTCCGCTTCCCTTCAGGATTCCAAGTTAGAGCTTGCCTCGTGATGCAGTTTGACGATTTGCGTAATGTATGTCCTATCCATTTCCATCGTCTTTTCCTAATTTCCTCTTCAGCTGGAAGTTGGTTTGTTCTCTCCCACAGAAGGCTATTGCTGATGGTATCCGGCCAATGGATGTTGAGTATCTTGCGTAGACAGCTATTTATAAATACTTGTACTTTCTTGATTGTGGTTGTTGTAGTTCTCCAAGTTTCAGCTCCATACAGTAGAATTGCCTTGACGTTCGTATTGAAGATTCTCACTTTGATATTGGTTGAAAGTTGTTTTGAGTTCCATATGTTCTTCAATTGTAGGAATGCGGCCCTTGCTTTGCCAATCCTCGCCTTTACGTCTGCATCTGAACCTCCATGTCTATCGACGATGCTTCCCAGATATGTGAAGGATTCTACATCTTCCAGAGTTTCGCCATCAAGGGTGATTGGATTGCTGTTCTCCGCTTTGAATTTGAGGACCTTGGTTTTCCCTTTGTGTATGCTGAGGCCTACTGATGCAGAGACTGCTGCTACATTGGCTGTCTTTATCTGAATCTGTTCACGTGTACGTGATAGGAGGGCTAGGTCATCTGCGAAGTCCAGATCGTCTGATTGGTTCTGAGCTGTCCATTGTATTCCGTGTTTTCCTTCAGATGTCGAGGTCTTCATAATCCAGTCGACCACCAGAAGAAAGAGGAAGGGAGAGAGTAAACAGCCTTGTCTGACTCCGGTCCTTACTTGGAATGCATCTGTCAGCTGTCCTCCATGCACTACTTTGCACTGTAGTCCGTCGTATGAGTTCCGGATAATATTGACAATCTTCTCAGGAACTCCGTAGTGTCGAAGAAGTTTCCATAATGTCCTCCTATCTACACTGTCGAATGCCTTTTCATAATCAATGAAGTTGATGTATAGTGACGAGTTCCACTCAACTGATTGTTCGACGATGATCCGTAGTGTTGCAATTTGGTCTGTGCACGACCGATCCTTTCGGAATCCAGCTTGTTGATCTCGAAGTTGGGCATCTACTGCATCCTTCATCCGGTTCAGCAACACCCTGTTGAAGACTTTCCCTGGTATTGACAGTAGTGTAATGCCTCTGTAGTTTTCACATTTGCTCAGATCTCCTTTCTTTGGAATCTTGATGAGGTGTCCTTCTTTCCAGTCCATTGGCACTTGTTCCTCCTCCCAAATCTTTTTGAATAGAGGGTAAAGCATGCTTGTGGTTACTTCGACGTCTGATTTCAGTGCTTCAGCTGGTATGTTGTCGGGTCCTGCTGCTTTCCCGTTCTTGATTTGACTGACGGCCATTCTAATTTCTTCCGTCGTTGGTGGGTTGACATCTATAGGAAGATCTGTGTGTGCTGCTTCGATGTTCGGTGGATTCATTGGAGCCGGCCTATTCAGGAGTTCCTCGAAGTATTCTACCCATCTGTTTCGCTGTTGTTGAATTTCAGTGATCGGCTTGCCTTCTTTGTCTTTGACCGGCCTCTCTGGTTTACTGTATTTCCCTGATAGTTTCTTCGTTGTATCGTAGAGCTGTTTCATATTTCCTTCTCTAGCAGCTTTTTCTGCCGTCGTTGCTAATTCTTCCACGTATTTCTTCCTGTCGGCTCTAATGCTCCTCTTCACTTGCTTGTTTGCTTCTATGTATTCAGCTTGTGCTTGGACTTTCTCTGCTCGTGTTCGGCTGTTGTTAATTGCTGTCTTCTTGTTCTTCCTTTCTTTGATCTTGTCCAGTGTTTCTATAGAGATCCATTCCTTATGATGGTGTTTCTTTAGGCCCAGAACCTCTTGACACGTTGAAGTCAATGTTTCTTTGATGCCTTTCCAGTTGTCCTCCATGGTAGTTTCTTCTTCCTTCAGTAGATCTTGAAAGGCTTGGAATCTGTTGTTGAGAGCTATCTTGAATTCATTGAGTTTGTCAGTATCTCGAAGGAAGGCTGTATTGAACCTTTGTATTGCTGTTTGTCCACTTGTCCAGTTCTTTTTTAGCTTCAGTTTTAAATTGGCTACAACTAGGTGGTGATCTGAAGCTACGTCAGCTCCTCTCCTGGTTCTCACATCTTCCATTGTCCTTCGGAATTTTTGTTGATGCAAATATGGTCTATCTGGTTCTCTGTAGTGTGGTCCGGTGAGATCCATGTAGCCTTGTGTATACGTTTGTGTGGAAATATTGTGCCTCCTATGACTAATTTGTTGAATGCACACAAATTTGCAAATCTTTCTCCATTTTCGTTCCTCTCTCCCAGTCCATGTTGTCCCATAATATCTTCATATCCAGTGTTGTCTATTCCGACCTTGGCATTTAGATCTCCCATCAGAATGGTGAGGTCCTTTCTTGAGCATTTCTCTATGATTGACTCCAGCCGCTCGTAGAATTGATCTTTAATGTCGTCGTTGCTATCATTGGTGGGTGCATAACATTGGATAATATTCATTAAGATCCCCTCCTTCTTTGTTTTGAATGATGCTTTGATGATTCTGGATCCGTGGGATTCCCATCCTACAAGTGCATTTCGTGCTACTTTGGACAGCTTTAGAGCAACTCCCTGTGTGTGTGGAGCATTTTCCTCTTCGTGACCGGAGTATAGCAGCATCTCTCCCGTAGCTAGCCTTTTCTGTCCAGCTTGGGTCCAGTGGGTTTCGCTGATTCCCAGTACTGCCAAGTTGTATCTCCTCATTTCCGTTGCTATTTGGCTGGTCTTCCCGGTTTCCCACATTGTTCTAACGTTCCATGTACCTATAAAAATTTTTGCTCTGGTTGTTAGAAGGGGCATCGGCCTCGTGGCTTCCGAAGGAATTCGGCTTTCACCATGAAGCGTCATAATTCTTCTAAATGAAGACCTTCTAACTCCCAGGGCAGAGTTAAAATGGTTTGAATTATTTTTTCTGGTAAGCGTTTTTTTAGCGAGTTAGTTTTCTACGGGATGGGGACGCTAACCCCATGCCCAACCCTCCTCCTTTACCCGGGCTTGGGACCGGCAGTAACTCTAGAAGAGCTACAGGCGGAGTTCTAAACTTCCATATAAGCAGATATATCTTGCAAGAAACAAATATGTCAACTGTGTCTCCATTTATACAGTTAGATAAGAAGAATTGTCGTTTTTACTTGCATTATAGTTCATATTATCACGTTCGTTTTAGTTTTGCACATTTTTCTTAACTGAAAATTAATAAACATATCCATAGAATTACCGCTTGGTAATTCAACTACACAACTTCCCTAAAAATATTTTTACGGAGTAAAACTCTGTACTACCTATTAAAGTTTGACTAACTAAGTAGTATTTTCGCATTTTACTCACAATAAATGTGACTCATGAATAGCCATATATTTCTACTATTTAGTTGTATTCTGGGCTACAAAAACCCTATAATGATTAGCCATTAATATCCCTTTACTGTTATAACATCTGTAGTTGTGTTCTATTGGTTTCAGTAATCGATTTTTCAAGTATTGTATCATAGCCTTAACAACTCTGACTTAAATGGGGTAAGAATTCATTGATTAGAGAGCGAGTAATACATATATAAGTAGGTTATTAATATGAAGAAAAAAACATATTCTACTGGACTGATGTTTTGTCTTCTGATATCACCCTGATTATGCGCTTACATCAATAATTCAGTTTCATGAGCAATCATCACTCGGTTACATTGGATTATTGGATCTTATCTACTGATCGGCATTCCATTTGTTCATTTTTAACAATTACGATCCTTGTTCATTAACAAATTTTTCATCTAAGTATATTTAACTAAATTTTTATTCCATAAGTGTTTTGTGGTGATTATTCAATCTGCGTAATTTTTATTATGGACTGATCTTTGTTAGACCATCAGTGAAAACCATAAACCCCTAGATAGCCGGAGTCATGAATAGACTTACTCAAGACATATACACCATTGGATTCCACCCTACAAGCCTAGAGTTTAAATGTTCACCAGTAAAACCAAAGGCGTTGGGTTCAATCTCCGATGGAAGAATTGTAGGTTCGCATTGTTGAGGTATTCCATACTACAATGAAACAAATATACTGTCGTTCCTAGTTTTTAGTGATGGTTTAATTAAAATCTAGTGAATTTTTATAGAAAACAAATTCACAAACCAATACATCAGCTATTGTACGATTACTTACGAATATTAATTCCCTCTCTCTTCTATATATATCCTCTAATCATTAATTTAAGGTATTTAAATATATTCAGAATCCTTTTGTTTGTTGATTTAATTATTAGATTATTACTGGATTGATCCAAATGGAAATGAAATTAACGATGTTGTACAAGCTTATTGTAAATTTAAAACAAGTGAAACATGTATTCGATTAAAACAAAAAGCACTAAATTCAAATTATCCAGATCATGGAAATTCAACTGAAGAACAAAATAATTTAGGAAGTCAATTTTATGAAGTTAGTTGTTAAAATGATAACAAATAATTTTTTGATTATCTAATTGATCAATAATTAATCTGGGTAATTTTGTTTTTCATTTATCTCAATATTCAATTATTATCAAAGAGGGATTGAATTCATGAGTCAATTGAAGTTAGACCACCATGAAAAACATGAAAGCACTAGATGGCCGTTTCGTCCTATTGTGGGACTCTTCAGCAATGCGTATCCACAATCATTTCAATTCATTATTCAATGTTCAAATTGTTGCTGTCATATTTAGATGTATTACTTAATAATATATTTGAACTACAATTGACGTTGACGTTAGTTTAGTATCAAATAAATATAAAAATTGAATAGTTAATCATTCTATATTCATCGTTATCACCAGATTGAATGACGAGTTATTGTTGTTTACCTAATTTTAACTGGATACTAAGTTGAAACAACTATATTTAACTAATTGATTGTATTATTCAGCGAACAAAATTTTCTTTTCGATGAAATCATTTACTTAAGCTGTACATTCATATATATATAGTTATATGGAAGATGTATATCTATAGAAGGATAGAAAAGATTACATCAAAAAGTGATTTGAGACTCTAATTATCAAATGAGGTTACGTAATAACAATAAGGGGATTAGAGTAGATAATAAGGATGAAAATAATTTATGGGTCTGAATTATGAAAGATAATTTTCGAATCCTTATAATTCGGGGAATTTTTAATGAGGCAAAACATAGTATATTTGTAGGAATCATACTAATTCATTCTATATTATTTCATACTCTTCCGTAACATTCAAGCTAATGAAAGTAGATCATCAGAAGATGAATCAATGTTTTCACATATTGAAATTGTGAAATAAATGATCTTAAACTATAATGTAAAATAATTGAGAAGTTTGGCTTTTACCTGAAGTTTGTACTGATGATGTCGTTCAGAAGAATAATGAAAGCTCCACAACTAAACTATTCAGCTCAGACAACAAAACTCTATCAAAATCATCCAAATGAGCTACAAATCTTCTCTACCATCTCAAAATTATATAAGTGTAGTACGCTTCTCGTCGTTCGAAAAATGATAGGATTTCGCCAAAAGGCAGGTTTCCACTCAAGAACAACTGTATTTTCTCTATGAGTAACTTCGTCAGCATGTTCTACCAACAAGTGTAAGATACAGACCTCTAATCAACTGCCCATTGGGATGGAGAATAGCTGAGCAAAGTGAACATATAGTTATTCTCAATACTGTATACCTATCTATTTAGGATTTATGAATAAAGCTATGAAAGAGCATGGGTTATTGTGAGAACAAAACTATTTTTTTCTTCAAATTATCAGATTACTAGTCAACTGGCTGAACCAATTAAGAACTTGATTGAATAGTTTCACAGCATTTGGGTACCGATTTGATGTGAGAAATTAAACCCGAACGTTGTTGCTATCTTGACGTGGTGGTCGGGCTTGCCTATCATGATGAAGCAACCGAGCTATACTGGCTGGAACAACTGTTCCTCAAGGTCCTACCATGTCAGACAGGTCGGTTGAAGAGCGGTAAGACTACAAGCAACAAACAAAAGGTCCGAAGGCGAAGTCGTACTACTGACTGTACAGAGGTGTGGCAGCAGTAAGGTATTTCCTTCAGACAACCAGCATGACAGCGATGCTGCCTTCCCACAGGGAGGGATGGGGTTAGACAAGGTCGACCCTAAAAATGCACACTTCGCCTTGTCCCACGGATATCCATCTCCGGCGGTAAGGTCTCAAGAAGTACGGAGCTAACACAAAAATTACTCATAAAAGTGTCGTGTGTGACCGATCTCAAGCAGTTGTCCCTTGGGCACTGCGATCACGCTCTCAGGTCACTAAGACCACCTCTAATCCAATTTACTTTTCAGGCACCTCCAGAAGGACTCTTCCACGGTATAGGCAACCGGGAAGTGATAACTGCCCTCATACCTCTAACAGCACTCAAGACCACTGACTGACCGACTGAGACATTAAAGTGGAAGAATATATTTAAAGTAAATTCAACATTTCGCCTAACAATCTGGTTCAAGCTTTTTCAAGGAAATATAATCAAATATCGAAATTATCGAATAACTAAACCAAGAATTCAGTTATTAATAATGTCTCAATTTTGTATTATTTACCAATTTCATCATAAACTGGTTACTTCCCTTTCACCATATTAATTTAACATTGATTTTTTTCAGGCAATTAATCCACAGCAAAACGATACGTATTTTTAGAACTCAACTAATCACAATTCATTTACGGTATATAAATCATTCCCCTGAAATTATCTTTAATGAAAAAGATAACAACTAAAGATAAATGAACACTCCTGAAAGAAATCAAGATTAAACTTAAGGTGATTTACCCTTCGAGTAGAATAAACGATCGTCTAGGAATGTTTTTAAAAAAACCCAGCCAAATAATTTCTAGACTATCATGGAAAATCTGAAATCACTGGATAGCTGTTTTATCCTAGTATGAGACACTTCAATAATGCACAATTTCATGGATTGGTTGAAGTTAGACATTAACACCATTGGATATCGATCAGCTCAGTAGTCTAGTGGTTAAGCGTTCACGAGCAAGATTGATAGGTCCTGGGTTCAAATCTCGCGTAGGCGGGATCGTAGATGTACACTGCTAAGAAGTCCCATACGAGAATGAAATGACCATCCAGTACTTCCAAGTTTTCTATGGTGGTTTAATTTCAATTGAATCATGAGTTCAACTATTAAATTTGCTATAATATATACAAAACCTCTTTTTGATTATCCATAGTTTCTGTATAGTTTCAATCAATTATTCATAGTATTATTGAATATAATTTCTTTTTATTTAGTTAATATATGAATTAGAAGGAAGTCAATTAGAATATTTAAAACGTCATAGTTTAATAGGAACACAACAAATTTATAAAGAATGTTCAGTTAAAACAAATCAAATCTCATTGCCAAATTTATCAATCACATTATATACAGATAATGGTAATGAACTTTCTTATGGTCATCCTTATCTTGGATATGAAATTATTCAAAGTAATTGTCATGTAGGTTGTTGTTTTGTTTTTTTTTGTTTCTTTTTTCATAGTTTATATTCAGTTTTAAAATTTTGTTTGTTATCAATGAATGGATGATGAAAAATGAGATTTTGTTTATCAATCCAATGAAAAACTGACATTAGTACTTATTAACTTTAAATATTATAAGTAAGGATGAATGTTAGCTAGCAATGGAATTCAGGATATGCGTTTCATCTTATTTGGGACTCATCAGTTGGATGTACCTACATCTTAGGGTTGGTATTCACTCTGGGACTCGAACCTAGTACCGTTCGCTTCATACACCATCGCGTTATCCACTTAGCTACTGAGTCCTGATACAGGTACATCCAGCTGATGAGTTCTATGTAGGGCGAAATGTCTGACTTGGATTCCACTCCTAGCCACTATCCATCTTTGCTAATAATGTTCATGAATTAAGGTGATATCAAGGCAATACGCACAGTATGCACATTTGCCAATAAGAAACTGATCAATTACAGTCCTAAACATCAATGATAAGATTCAAGTAAACAGTACCAAGTGAATTTAAATATTATAGTTTCCAAAAACACCAATAAAAGTTATCGTAGAAGTACATCAAGCTTACGCTATTCTAAATTACAGTAATAGGTTTACTGAAAATTATGCTATTACTTAAGTGGTCTAGAAGTTAAGCGTTTGTACATGAGATTGAAGTTTCTGAGTTTGGTCCCGGTTTGCGGATTAATGGATGTACACTACTGACGAGTCTCATACCAGGACATAGAGGGTGTCCAGTACTTCCAGGTTTTCCATGATAATCTAACATTGATTGGTTCATGATTTCAATGGAAATCCTACTACTTTTGAAAAAAAACTGAGTAACATTTGATTGCAATTTTTATTTGACCAAAGGAAAGACTAACTGATTGTTGTATAATTCTGCTATACTGAACACAGTTGAAATGCATAAAGATCTCTCCCCGTGAATAAAATCAAAAAGTGAATACTACAAATCCAATATGGTTAAAATCATCCATTATTCATTAACAATCGTAGCTCCAACCACTTTACTATTGACACGACAATTATTATTTACTACGCGGACTGTATGTTTTTCCTTGTCGTTTAAATGTTCTCTATGCTTGAGTTTGTTTGAACACAGATGTTAAAGCTGGTTGAGACATCAAATTTATTGTGATTCTTTACAAAAGTAATAATAATGATCCTGTTTTTAAAAAAACATCATAGACCAATAAAAACACGATTTCTCTAAGTATTATTTCTAATTTCTAGTTATTAGGCGTTTGTTATTTATTTAAACAAATAAACATTGGTAGAAAGAGGCATCGAATACATATGTGCTACACAAGCCACTTGATTTATGTGTGAGCTATGATAGTGCCCGGGTGCTCAAACCGAAACAGGTGGCTTTCTTAGGGGGCTACATCCGGAGCCTTCGACCTGAAAGTCTAATCCATAAGGCAGTGGAGCAACGTCAGGAGATGCAGTCTCATGATAGCCGGTGACCAATAACTGGTTCATACGCCATTTGTTCCCTCAGAATACTGGAGCCCATGTACATGATTGGTTTGGAATCAGGGTTTTCCAACACCCTTAGGTGGACTCTCCGTGTCCACCAACCCGTTTAAAGCGCCGGACATTCATTTTTCGTCCTCTCAATTTCGTAAACAACACTAGTGCCGTGAAAAGGCAGTGGATAGGTCTTCTGTGACAGTGCTTGTATTCACGTGGCCACTTGAGAGCATTTAACTTTAACCTATAACTAAATGGCCATAAAGAAAACACCTCAGTCAATTCGTCACTAGTATTGATAGATAAATATATTTATGTTAATGGTAAAAACAGAAGTCGAGTTTAACATTAGTCCTGAAAAGCATACTTTAAATTTAAAATAATTTATCAATGTCTAAATTACTTTTTACCTTATTTCAAAAGAATTTCATCCATACGAAATTGTAATCAAAGTATACCCGTGTCGGGTGTGAGGCGAGGCAGTCACTCATCGAAGACAATGGAAGATGATCGCGTAATATGGTGAATTGGTTGAAGTTAGACATTAACACCATTGAATACTGGATCAATGGTCTAGAGGTTTAGTAATAACGCGAGACTGAAGGTCCTGTGTTCGGATCTCGTGTGCGGGGTCATGGGCGCGGACTGTTCAGGAGTCATATACTAGGATGAAATAGACGTCCAATGCGTCCAGGTTTTCAATGGTAGTCTAACATCGATCGATTCATGATTTCAATTAAAAACGACATTGGTCATTATTCATACAGTAATTTTCATTGCTGGTGCTGATAAAAAAAATGACACTCCCTTCCGATCGATTACAGCTGCTATTTGAACGACATTTGGAGTTATTAATCAAGTTCCGCACGCAGCTGCTAAATCAGTCATGCTATGAAGATGCGACGGAAGTGGATGGATTGATAGCTGAATTACACAGTGAGCTGGAAAATGACAGCAGCCTCCATGAATCCTCGATTAACTGTACCTCAAACGAAATGGCAGTCATCCATAATGCGCCCAGTGGTCCAGTACTTTCCATTTCAGAAACATGCCCGGTAATGGATTCGAACTCCGTTATCCCCGAAACAGCATGTACAGACAGCAACGTATCCAGCTCACGAGAAGATCCTATTGTTTTGCCAGAAAATGTGTCCCATACATCAAATAATGGTCAGAAATCTAATACAATTTTGATAGATGCTGTTTGTTTTAGTGACCTATTATCAACTAATGGAATTTTGAAGAGATCTGATGGAAATGTTTCACAAAAATCAAACCCTAATGACCTCATATCTACTGTCGCTGATCCTCACCATCTAGTCAGTTCTAGTAAACTCTCTACTCAATGCGGGAAATATGCTTCAAATAGAGTCACACTAACTGTTACTTGGGTATATGAGGACCCAACATTATTTCGAGGGGGAGGATAGATGCGAGAAAAATTTGAAATCCGGACATCAACTCCAGATCTTCAAAAAAAAGGGAGGTGTTATTAGACATGAGGTCATTAAGGTTTGATTCTTGTGAAACATATTCATCAGACCTCTTCAAAACTCCATCAGTGGGTAGTAGGTCACTAAAATAAACAGCATCTTTGAAATTCGTATTTGATTTCTGACCATTATTTGATGCACGGGAAACATTTTCTGGCGCGAGGGGTTCTTCTTGTAAGCTGGATACCTCACATGTTTCAGGCACAGTGGGATTTGAACCCACAACAGGGCATGCTTCTGAATTGGACAATTCTGGATCGCTGGACGGATCATGAGCGACTGCCTCGTTTGCATTACTGATCATAAGGGATTCATAGAGGCTTTTGTTTTCATACCAGCAATCTCCATAACCCTATACTGATAATCTCCACAATGTTATTTCACTTAATAGTAGTAATATTTCTTACATAAATTCTCGACCTATGGACTCAAACATATTAAGCGTGAAACAATCATTCAAAGATGACATTTAATGAAAATCATATTGTGTGTAACATCTTGGTTAAAATTTTAAAAAATATGTGAACTGTTGAGTAATAAGTCATTAGTTTAAAAGTATCCTTCTTGTTTCAAAAAATTCAATGTAAAGTGCTTATCTATGGCTTCAACGTTTTTAATAGTTCATTACATAACTTCAACTTACTGTGGAATTGTTCACATATCTTTAAATGAGGTTCAGGGCAAATGTGTAACAATCATCATTTCAGTTAAGAAAATAAAATAAGATCAATTAATAAGAATTTTCAAAACTTTCAAATTTTATTTAAACAAACATGAATCAAATTGTTAATCAATATTGATCTGTTGAAAATCAATACTGTATGAAAAAGATATGGATTAATTAAAACTCTCAATTGATCATTACAATATAACAGCTGATGAAATCAAAAATGATTCAATCAATAATTATCATTATTTAAATTGATATCTAGTTACTAAGGGTAAAAACAAAAGTAGATCTTTTACTGATCTACTATTCAATCGAGAAAAAAGATTTACTTATTTCTGAATAACTAATTATAATTAAATACTATCAGATAGTCATTGATTGTTAAATCAATTCAGATATTAAAATATTCAAGTGAATGGATAATTTTTTTGTAATTCATTGTTGTATTGTTTGATAAGTCTTGAATAGAACGAAATATGAGTCCTGAACTCCATTACTAGCCAGTATCGATCTGCGCTTAGAATTCATAATCGGCAAGACTCTAATTTATGTACGGCCTTTGAACGAATCTTATGTGGCTTTGAGAAATATTAGCCAATCAGCACACAGTCAGTATAGAGCAAAAATATATTATACAAAACCAAGGAAATAAAGTGGATACACTTCTTATACGTGGTTCGAAAACATGTCAAGGTTAGAAAGAGCTTCAGAAGTTCTAAAATCGTAATGCATTCAGTAGAGGAAATCATCCATATGGCTACAGAATAGTCGGTCTCTGGAGTCATGATAAAGTCTCAAAAACTCTTTCAGCCCCGACCATATAGCTTCAATATTGTTTATGTGCACTCCTGTTGTTGAGTGCACAAAATGCTACGTGTGTATAACGACACGATGCACATAACCAAGCCCATGGAGGACTCTCTACGCTCTCCAAAATTCCGTATATATTGTAGTACCTGGCTACAGCCGGTGTTACTGGTGCTTTTATTATCCAGTTCGCAATAATTTTCGTAATTTACCTCAGTTAGGAATTATATATGGGGTTTTCATCACGAACTGACATCAGCTATAATGTCAGAAATTTATTTAGCCAAATGGATGAAAGGCTTTCGCGTTAAAATCCGAAATCTATTATCTTATACCTGAGTGATTCGTCCACAAACTACAGTCTCGCCGTTTTATTTCTTATAGCCGCTCATTTATCACGTTTCGTACAAATTTCCCTGTGAACCGATCGTACTTTAGCCTTAAGCACTGAAGTTGGTGCCGTGACCTTGAAATCTCTAAAACGCTTCTGATTGGCTCGCCCATAAATTAGAGTCTCGCCTTCATAATCTTTAATATTAATAATGGTTGTTTTTTTCATGATATTGATAATAAATCACTTAATGTCATCACTGAATATTTAAATGCCTAGTATGTTAAGAAAATTTTTTATTTGCTCTTAAACATTAAAAAATAGAATAAGGATATAAATTCTTTGTTTCTTAAATTTAATCAATTGTAAGTTGCCAAAGCAATCAATAAATTAAGTTTGTTTAAAAATGTCATGAAAAACCTTATGAATAAATAGTCTACTAAGGTAATATAAACTATTTAATTAGTCAAGCTCCATATTTTTTTTATCTTTCATTATTCTGTTCTAAAATTTATTGATGCATAAAAATTCACCATGTAGTCAGACGTTTGTTAGATTCATTCATTTTGACTTGCATAGCAAGTCATTATTATTTAATAATGTTAGTCTTGAACTTTTAGGGTAATTTTGTCTTTACTCTAACCCCTTTCATTTCTTTCTTTTTTGAATGTTTAGTTTCCAGTGGGATTAAAAACTGACGCTTTTCTGATTAAAGGTTCAACAGCCCGATTTCCAATACGTGGTATTCAATTACTCAATCCGAAAATGTTCGACAATTTAGTTCAGATAGGAGAAGTGTGTTTTCAATAAATAAACTAACTAACAAACATGAATAACTAAATATTCTTTTAATTATGAGGTTGTTTGTTTGTAATTATCAAATAATAGATGGATATGCATTTTGATTTTCTTTTAAATCTTTTCTAACCCTCTTCATCTACTGTCTATAGTTGCAAAAATAATTCGGCTTAAATTAGAGAACAATAAATTACTGAGCGAAAAAGGAATAGAGCGAATTACAGATAATCAGGACGGTTTTTTCCTGAAAAAAAATAAAATATTAAAAAAAAATACCTATTACTATTCGCTGTTTATGGCTCCTACTTAGAAAATGTTTTGACTTTATGTTTTATACTACTAATAAGTAGGCAAATATAACTAAGGCAATTTTGATAGATTTTTCAAGTGTATGGATGAATGGCAAATTTACTATTCGATAAGAAGTGATAATGACAGAAGAATTGAGTTAACTGTTTACGAAAGAGACTTTCCATAGAACTAATAAATGAAAAGATATAAATGCTAGAAATTGTTCTCTGCTTCTTGCATTCTTCTCAAGTATTCATTTTCCCTATCATTTGCTTGAAAACATTCGATAATAAATTAACTAATAATTTGATTTGTCTGTGAAACGTCAAGTAGTTGCCGCTGAACTGTCAAAAAATCAAAACAGTTTAAAATATACATGATTTGAGATTTAGCTACTTCAAATATTTTCGTACTTTTATGAAAGAAACTAACACCTGTGGTTGGTTCTCAAACTGTGAAGCTTGGAGATTCAAGCTTGAATCCTAAAGTAAGCATCAGTTACTTACAAACTACTGTTGAATATCAACTCAAAAATAACTTGGAGCTTCCACTGAACGACCTCTAATGACCTCACATTTATTTATGATCTGTTTGATATCATGAACAATATCAACAACGAAAAATTACACGGATAAAATAGTGATATTGACTGATTAGATTTTCATTTCAATACCTATAATATGAAGTCAATTTTATTGAGTATACTCTTGAGAAGATTACAGCTCAACAGTTTATGTATCTAGTCTCGGTAAATGTTCTTGGTTAAGTTTCTTACATTGCTTAGAAAGTGTTTGATTTCAGATATTACTTTTAAAAATTCTAGTAATAAGGTGAAATGTTTCATTATAGTGATTTCAAATTATCTTGTTTCTGCCCTCTTTTTTGGCATATTTCGAGATAATCTATCAATCCAGATGGAATCCAATAGTTACATTATCACCCTAGAAGTTTGTCCGTAAATCATATCACTTAAAATAAACCGTAAAAATATAATAAAATGAGAGTAATAACTGAAAAATCAGCTGTAAGGATATACGTTTTATAGTTTCGCTCCCTATATCATGATGTGGGTTACTTATATCCACATAAGTAGTATGTAACGATGGTCAGACATAGAATGTATTTCAGTAGAAGATCGACAAGGAAAGAACTGGAACGGAACGCAATTGGTATGAAAATGCAGTAACAATGAAATCTGAGACAATGGATTGATATTTGCGAAGGAGCAGTCAAATTTGAAACGATGGATTGATATTTTGCAAACTAACTATTTACTATGTGGTTCTCAGATTTTACTGAGATGCTCTGTAATTTCGTGTCAAATACATTCGATTATCCCAACTGGTGTTCTTGTTCACTACAGTAACACTAGCAAACTTTCAGGACTATGTTTAATTGCACACTAACATATATTCATAGTCTGAAGGTTGTGGATATCCGAATGAGTGTTCCTGATAGGGAGTTTAATCCGGAAAAAGAAGCAATATTGTTTTAGTATGTCATCGAACAGATGTGTCAAATTATAAAACTGCTAGAAAATATGAATTCTTATTTAAAAACAACTACCACTTCGTGTTTAGATGACAATTCAGCATACTACTGAACTTGACCGACTGAACAATCCTCGTTTCTAAACTAATTGCTGTCAATTAAGCGTCTACTCTGAATATTAAAATGAATGAGTTAATATTTTTAACAATCACATTCAATCATTCAAGGGATCACATTACATCCATTCACAGCCAACAAATAATCAGCTCCACATCGTTAGTTCCTAACATCATTTTCTGACGAAGTATTAAAACTCAACATTTTAATCCAACGTAGAACATTATTTTCATATAAAATTTATTTCCAGAGGATATATTATTCACTAGCGATGTTAAAACAACGATGAACTAATTTGATGGAAAAGAATTTAATATGATGGCCAGGTCTTAATTTCATTGGGATATAAGCGACCAACGAAATTCATGTTTTTCAGTTATATTTGTTTCAAATTACTTTCGATCTTTAATATTTTTCTCAATACTATTTTATTTGTAAATATGTTATTTTATCAACAACAAAAAACACATTCTATTCTCAGTGTAGGAGTTGTGGAGATCATTAAGTTTTTGATTGAGATCATGGACCGATTGGTGTTAGACCACCGTTGGAAACCTGGAAGGACTGGACGGCCTTTTCTTCTTATTGTAGGACTTCTCAGCAGTGTGCACCCACGATCCCGCCTCCCAGAATTCGAACCTAGGGTCTTCAGTCTCGCGTGCGAACGCTTAACCTACTGTGCGACTGAGCCGGCATCCAATGGTGTTAGTGTCTAACATCAACCAATCCACGAAATCACGCGACCATCTTCCATTGTACTGAGGTGGGTACCTGTCTCTACCCGACACGAATTAGCTCCACTGATCACGGCTTCTCACTAAAACTCCGAGAATTCCCTCACGAAACTAGTCACTAGTGAGCACATGTTAATTATCAGTGTAGGAGTTGTGGAGATTATTAAGTTTTTGATTGAGATCATGAACATCAATCGGTTTATGATCTCAATCAAAACCATCCTATTCTCCTGATCAATTATTTTATAATAGTTCATTATCAGAAGCAGGAGGTCACCTAAATATTATGATTTCATGGATGATTGTAAATCGATTACGTCAGATCATTGAAAAGCGTCTATCACTCAGTCTTTTATTCATGAAGATAGTACACCCTGAAACTATATATCATAAAATATATAATAAAATCTTGATTAAACTTGGTAATTATTGACTATAATAACTATAGAATGTACTAGTCATTTTAATTAAGATTAATATTAGATGTTTACCTACATCATAAATAAGTCAATTCATATTAGTATTATTTACAATAATCATAATAGTAAGTATATTCATAAACTATAATTTTGATTTTTATTTGTTAAAAATAAATATCTGATCAAAAAGTGTAAATAATCTAATGCTTTTTCATCTGAAGGGGTTTTGTGGAGATTGTAGTAATTCAAACAGTTGAGATCATGAGTCAGTTGGAGCTAGCTTCCACAAAACTCCTTCTGATACTAATCAACATATGCTCACTAGTGACTGACTTCAAGAAGTATATCCTGGAGTTTTGGTGAGAAGCAGTGACCAATGGAGTTCAACCGGGTCAGTTGTGAGATAATAACTCACTGATGACAATGGTGGATATGTCGCTCAATTTCGTGGATTAGTTAAAGTTATACATTAACACCGTTGAATACCGACCAGCTCAGTGGTCTAATGATTAAGCGCCTGGCGCGAGACTGATCGATCCTGGGTTCGAATCCAGCGAGGTGGGGTTGTGGGTGCGCACTGCTGAGGAGTCCCACAATAGGACGAAATGGCCGTCCAGTGCTTCCAGGTTTCCCATGGTGGTCCAGCTTTAATTGAATCATGATCTCAACTGTTTAAATTGCCTTTTCATCTATTTAGTTGGGTAAATCTTAATGAAGATAATCTAGCAATAATCTAATTTATATCGAAGCAATTCGAACAAGATATACATATACCAACAAGAGACTGATCAACTGCAGTCCTAAACAACAATAGGAAGATATAAGCAAATAACATTAAATGAATTTAATCTGGTACAAAACAATGAATATGATCCATCAACTTCTTAAGTTGAAGAATTAAATCAATGATGTAGTGTAATTTATACAATACGAGGATGTATTTTGATAGAAATGAAAATTATTCTAAACAAAATATCACAGTTCATATTTTGCTACAGTTTATTTTTTGAAATAAATTTAACCACTCTTTGATGACATATAAACTTCTAGGACAAATGATTTTAATCTAGAAACAGGTATACAACGGAATATGGGAAACTTGTTTTGTATTAGTTTGAAATTATTTAGTTGAATGTACATGAATCCAAGTGTTGGTGTTCACATGAGATTGCTTAAATGCCGTTTTGAATAGTTGCAACAAGAAAACACAGATCATTTCAAATAGTAACATGTGCCATACTCAATAGACAGCTCCGTAGTTAACGCGACTCAGTACTTTAGTGGTTTGTGCGTTGACTTTTAAAGCGATAGACATTGCGTTCTAGTCTTATTGTGGATATTAATACTAGGATGCTAGTAAATCCAAGTGATCAATCCCTGTTAGGATTAAACGTTCATCCTGGATTAACTGCCGTCGGCTATCCAAAACATGACAATATATGTGAAAAACTTTACTTAAATTAAATCTCAGAGACTGAAATCAAAGTCGGGAAGATAACACTAGGTATGAAGATGTCGTGGAACGACATGAACTGTGAGAAGGGAACAAGGATGTTCAGAGCTTTGTAAATCTATGTGCCTTCCCCCACAAATACACACAGAGAACTAAATGGGTCTCATCGGATCACTCAATAGAAGACCAGACCGGTTACCTTTGAATCACTAAAAACATTCAGAAGGTTCAGAGGGGAAGTGAGAACAAGGAAAGTAGCTTAAATGTCTTCAGATCACTACCTGGTTGTGGCCTTCTTGTAGCTCTGGACAGGATTGAAGAAAGGAAGAATAAGAAGATAGCAACTAACAACAGCTGAACAAGAACAGAGAAAATCAAGGCATAAGCTGGACATACCAAAGCAAACAAGAGAGTGAAGCAGAACACTAGAGCCGACAAGCAGAAATATATGGAAGACTTGGCAACGACAGCGGGAAAGCTGCAACAAAGGAAAATATGAAACGACGAGGAAACTAACAGGGAAATATGATAATTTTGAGAGAGCAATCAAAGACGAAGTAGGTAAGCGAATCACTGAGATCCAAGCACCGAGAAAAGATGAGTAGAACACTTTGAGAAACACTTGAATAGGTCAGCTTCACCGAATCCACCGCCCATTGAAGCAGAACACATAAACATTCCTATAAATTTCACTTTATTGACAATCAATGGAAGCAGCATGATCATCAGAAATACCAAGAGTGAGAAAGCAGTAGGACCAAGCAACATACCAAATGTAGCACTAAAATCAGATATAGAGATAACTGCAATGACTCTTCTGTTTCGATTTCGCAAGGTTTGGGATGAAGAACAAGTTCTGACAAACGTGAAAAAAAATACTTCATCTAGTTACCAAAGAAAGGAGATCTGAGCAAGTTGAGAACTACAGAGAAACCACACTACTGTCAGTACTAGGAAGCGTTTTCGACAGTGTGCTGTTGAACCGGATGAAAGATTCAGCAGACAACCGGTTTGGAGATTAACAAGCTGGATTCAGCGAAGATTGATTATGTACTAATAAAACTGCGATATTATAGACAACTGTTGAGCAATGAAACTCGTCACTATAAATCAACTTCCTTGGCTATGTGAAAGCGTTCAATAGTGTAGATACGAAAATCTTATGGAACCTTCTTCGCGCCGAAATTCAAGCCCTGTTATTATATATCTGATTAGTTCATCTATAAATTATAGTCTCGCCAAAAAACTATTCCGTGAATTGGTTGAGGTTAGACATTAATACCGTTGGACACCAGTCAACTCAACAGTCTAAAGTTTAAGCGTTTGCGCACGAAACTAATAGGTCCTGAGTTCAAATCTTTTGAAGTAGTATCATAGATGCGCACTGCTGAGGAGTTCAATACTAGGATAAAACGGTCGTCTAGTTCTTCCAAGTTTTCCATGTTGATCTAAATTCATTTAACTCATGAATTCAATTGTTAAAAACTATTTCATTAATTGACTGTGACTTATCCGTTGAAACAAATAACTCACATTATTAACAATAATTTTTATCTATAATTTTATAATATTAACAATTACAAAGAACAATTTTCGAAAATAAAATACAAAAACTTGTTTTTTTTAATCTATACAATAAATAAGCTTTCAAAGTATGGTACTGTAATAAGACATAATGGATTACAAAATTCTCTTTTTATTGAAGTCCAGGAAATGTCAACGATGTCTTTTGTAATAAATGAGGATCTTGAGAACTATTGAGAGAAAAAAGAATCTAACAAACGAAATAATTTAGTTTTCTATTGATCTGATTAGTTAAATGGATTAAAAAACTTCTAGAATCTTAAAGTCATTTATAATTCTAGAAATGAGAAAAATTTTTTCTTCTACACATGAATTGACTATTGTCATTGTTAAAGATTGTAAGAGTCTAGAATCATTTAGGAGGTTAATGTTTCGTAAACTTTTAATATATCTGAATTATTAGTGATTATTGTTTTCACTGGAAAAAATAAAATATTTAACATCAATAGTTGAGATCACGCGTTAGACGACTATGGGAAACCTGGAAGCACTGGACGGCTTTTTCGTCCTATTGTGGAACTCCTCAGCAATTCGCATCCACAACCACGCCTTGAGAGATTCGAACACAGGACCTGTCAGTCTCGCGCGCGTTCGCTTAACCACTAGACCACTAAGCCGGCATTCAATTGTGGTAATATCTAACTTCAACTAATCCATGAAATTTAGCCACACATCTACCTTTGTCATCAGTGAGTTACTATCTCACAACTGACCCGGTTGAACTCCACTGGTCACTGATTCTCACTATATCTCTTAAAGTCGGTCTGAAATTACTACAATCTCCACAAAACCCCTTCTGATACAAGTATTTAATAGTTAGTTATTTAATTATGTATATCAAATAAATGGATTAAGAAATCTAATTACTTTTCTAAAAACTAAAATAAAATTCTTTGTGTGTGTGTGTGTATGTGTGTAATAAGATGTCATATCACAAAAGCAATTAATGCCATTGAATCCATTGAGTCAATTTTTTGCACAATGATGTAAATTATCCCCGTTATTGATATTTCGATTAAAATTTGATATCAACAAAAAGATAATGTGAACAATTACAATTTAGATTAAAATTCTTATTTGTTATACAAATAAGTGATTCCTGGGAATCAGTAACTAAGTGGTTAATGTGTTAATATTTCAAGTGAATGATATTAGGAACAAGTCTCAGAGTGAATAATAACTCTATAATTTAGATGGATTCAATTGACAAGTTTGAAATAAAACGAAACATAATTTGTAAATTCTACTACTAGTCACATTCCATCTACTTCAATATAAACAATGAAACCAATATCATTTTTTCTAATAAAAATTAGATTGAAAACTATCTACCATCAATAATCCAATAGATGGTTTGTTTTAGTCCATTTACTACAATTTATTCCCATCTGAATGTATTTTAATAAAAGGTGGACAGTTACTATTATTATTATTATTATTATTATTATTATTATTATTATTATTATATGATTGTCAACTGATAAGTAAATATGAAAATAAGCAACAACAATAACAACAACAAAATACAATTAAAAATTGTTTCCAATTTTATATCCATCTGATATCGGTTGATGATTCTTTATGTTCTATATATAAATTAACACATGAAATATAAAAATACACTTTACATAAGTGTAATATCTCTTACAATCAGTTTGTATCTAACCAGTTTCATCATTTATAATATTGACAATATAACCAATCTTATACGAGATCGATATATATATTGGTGTCTGTGTGTATGTATGTACGTACGTATGTGTGTATGTATGTTTGTTTGTTTGTGTGTATGTGTCCATTTAAAACAAACATCAGAATAATTAATTTGTTTTTATTTATTTATTTATTCATTGAATAATTCAATTTAATAATGATTTAATTGTAATTTATTTAATTTCTTTATAAAATAAAACAATTAACTTAAGTTGTTATGACATAATATAGAAAAAAAATGTTTATCAATAATATTAGATTATTCAATAATAATAATAATAATAATAATAATAATAATAATAATAATAATTGTTATGATTATTATTAGTTCAGATTGTAAATTGGACTACATTTTTACAAAAAAAATGACCATACCAAACTTTATCATCATCTCGTATTGATTATTGATTTATTATGAGATGAACTTCCTAAGTTCTAATGACAAAACTTTGATATTCTTAGATGTTATTAATATGAAAAATAACATTGAATGATGATTATTGTTAAATCATGAATTGTCTATAAATGATAATGTGAATATGATATATTGGGTTAATTAAACATGCCATTTCAAGATTAAATAACAAATAAGGGATATTGACTAGTGAATGTAATTAGTCAAGATTTGGGTCAACTTACTAGATTTTTTTGGCGAAGTAACCATCTCTATTGTCCGACAAAATAAGGCGGATGTCGCTGCGAGGATTCGAACCTGGGTTAGTGCGGCCACTTACTAGATAAATAGATATATGCTAGTGATTGACAATCACCATTCATTTTCTTAGAAAGATAAATATATAAAATTTTTTTAAATGATTGTGTTCAAATATCTTCTATTCAATTAACCAAACAAAACTTTCTACTCATTCTAGGTTCTGTTACTCAAGTACCAAGTTAGGCTGACTTATTAGATGACAACTTAATTCATTAATAGCATCGTATTTGTCATGATATCATAACTATTATAACTATTCACAAGTAAAAACAATTTATTATGTCCACTTCGTATTGTTTATTTGAATCTTCCCATTGATATTTAGGACTGCAATTGATCACTCTCTTATTAGCATATATGCGTATTGCATCAATATTGCCTTAATTCAGAAACATTATGAGCAATGATGGATAGTGGCTAGTAGTGGAATCCAAGACACGTGTTTCATCCTATTTAAGACTCATCACCTGAATGTACCTACATCTCAGAGTTGATGTTCACCCTAGGACTCTAATCCAATACTATTCGTTTCAAATGCTATCTTATTATCCCACTGTAAACATCAACTCTTTGATACAGGTACATCTAACTGAAGAGTTTCAAATAGAATGAAACACTCGTCAAACTAGATTCCACTTGATTGGGTTGAAGCTATCACGAGTTCACTTAATCTGCGAACGCGAAACAAGACTCGGTGAGCAAAGACCAGTAAGCTAGCTATTTGATACTTCCCAGCACTACTAACTAGAGGGAGAAGTCCAAGCTTGGAATGGAGAAGTATATTCTGCAAACAGCCAGAAACGAGCGATAACAACAAACACAACTCAAAACGTATATATACAGTACAAAACCGTCCTTGAGGAGGGTTATCAAATAATATACTAAAAGACGCAACGGACCAATAGCATTTAAAATACTTTCCCAGTGGGAAATACGGCATGAAAGTAACAAGAGCACCTTTGGCGCGAAAACAAAGAAATTCAAATTTTCTAAATAAAATTACAAAATTAGGTTCTCTCCTAAGTGAGTTCGGGGGATCTAACGTCTTCAACACCATTACTAATCACTATCCATTTTTGCTTACAGTTTATTATGTTTTTTAAAAAAATATTTTAAAGATACTTGAAAAAAAAATAATAAATTCCAAAACAATGTCTATTCAACATTCCATACTTTTCAATAATTTTTTATCCAACTACTTATAAAAAACAAACTAAGTTACAATCATAAAACCTTTTTTTTATAATCGTAATATAAAACATTTGTTATATTTATTTGATTAAACTGAAATAACAATAATAATAATAATCATAATAATATGTCTACTTAAATACACACATATATATATACTATATATGAATATATTAAACTGAATAAAGATATTTTATGAATAAATAATAGTGATATGACGTAAGCAATTAAGTAAGTTGGTAACTAAGTAACCAAGTAACTAAGTCATAGTGACATACATCCATGTATATCGGGGAATGTACAATATTTATGATCTATTTTTTTAAATTCATATCTAATATGTACATGTACTAATTACAACAGGATTCAATAAATAAAAAATCTTGTTTTATAATAAAATTTTTCATATTGATTTATTCTTTTTTCTCTAAAAAAATATTTTCCTTATTATCGATTTTTTTCGTTTAAGAAGTTTGCTCATTATATATATAATAATAAGGCGAAAAATAAAAAGAGAAAACCTTCAAAGGTGCCCATATATAAATCTGAAAACCATATAATAAATTGTCAATTTGCAAAATATCAATGCATCATATCAAACTGGACTGTTCTTGTTGCAAACACCAATCCATTGTCTTTCATTCCATTGTTCATGCGTTTTCTTACAAATTCCATTGTGTTCTCGCTCTTCTTTTCTTGATCTTCCCCTCATCTTCTGCTGCCAGACATTACGTTTTAACTCGCATCATATACTACTTATATCAATATAAGTAGCACGCACCGCAGTATGTATTATCCATGGAAAATGAAATGATTGGTAGTAGAAGGTTAAGAAAATCGAAGAAATAAGAATGAGAACAGAGAATGATTGGTATAGAAATCAAGGAATAATCAAGTCTGAGATAATTGATTGATATTTTTCAAATAAAGTATTTACTATATAGTTTTCAGATTTTACTAAGACGTTCTGTAATTTTGTGTTCAGATGCATTCGATTGTCTCCACTTGTATTCTCGTTGATTACCATGTGAACACTCTATGATGAAAATTCATTTTTTTCTGCATAACCTGTTATTTTCATTTATTAGAAACACTTTCTTTTTAAATATGCATACTTGGCTTTCCCTCCCCTCCTCTCTTTATCTCATCAGATTAAATAACTAGTCTTTAGTGTTGTTGAACAACGTTTATTGATGAAGTTGATCATCACCACCCAACATTAGAATACGATACGAGTAATGAGATCAAAAAAGTGATAAACATATGAGATAAGTAGCTAACAATCGGTTTGGATTTTTCGATCATTTTCCAAAATGTTAATAACCTTCTAGTATATTATTGATAAGTTGGAATAAGTAGGCAAAGTTCACTTTTATTTTTCTCTAACTCATTATAATAATCCATGGTATTAATTTTTATTTTCAATGTGACATTTGACATTGGTTTTATCCTCAGAGTAACGATATTGAATTTACATTTTCCATTTATTTCCATTATTTCAGGTTAATATTGTTTCGTATTAATTGAATGTGAATTTTTATTCAATATGATAGGTGTTAACTTTGTCTAATTGTAATAATTATATTCTCCGTGAAATTTATTTGTGTTTACAATAAACCTGTGTATCTTTATATTTAAATATGATGCTTATTAACTAATCATTAAATGTACAATAAAATCAGTATGTAAATGTGAATGTATTCTTTCCGACTTGGTGGTCACTTTTTTTTCTGGTATCAATAAATATTCACTTGTACCGATCTTTGTGTTCTTATTTCACTTCACGGTAACGATTCGTTGTTGAAGCGGTAACAGGGTGACGTGGATCTAATAATGAGGAATGATATGTCCTCCAAAAGCTTGAATGCACACGATTGTTCAATACGTTTCAACTTGAAAAAATCTATTCAAGTACATGTTAACAAGTGGTAAGAATTGCATTTTTTTTTTAAACTAACGATTCCAAGTTAATTTAGAGATAAATTTCATATAATTGCATTGCATACCATTATTATCTAATTGATAATATGTTATTTAAAAGGTGTTAATCATAAAAAGAGAATGATGTAACTCGCTATATTACTTAATTATTAATTTATGAGTAAAATCACGTAACATTATTGATTTATCAATTATCATAATTTTAGTTGCTACGTAATCATAATAATGACGTATAAGGTAAATGTAAATAATTTCATTTTATAGTGAGTAGTTCAAAATTACATGTTAAAAAGAAGAAATTGAATATTAATTATTTGAATGGACAATAATGTTCCTAATTATGTATTAGCATACTAGTCTCCTTTCATTTAATTTTGACTATTTATTTATTTAGATAATTATGTAGAAATTTTGTATTATTGAAAGATGACTTACTTACTTACTTACTTACACCTGTTACTCCTCGTGAAGGAGCATAGGTCGCTCACCAGCATTCTCCATCCAACCCTGTCCTGGACAATCCTTTCCAGCTCCTTCCAGTTGTAATTCATCCTTTTCATATCTGCTTCTATTATCCGACGTAATGTGTTCTTTGGCCTTCCTCTTTTCCGCTTCCCTTCAGGATTCCAAGTTAGAGCTTGCCTCGTGATGCAGTTTGACGATTTGCGTAATGTATGTCCTATCCATTTCCATCGTCTTTTCCTAATTTCCTCTTCAGCTGGAAGTTGGTTTGTTCTCTCCCACAGAAGGCTATTGCTGATGGTATCCGGCCAATGGATGTTGAGTATCTTGCGTAGACAGCTATTTATAAATACTTGTACTTTCTTGATTGTGGTTGTTGTAGTTCTCCAAGTTTCAGCTCCATACAGTAGAATTGCCTTGACGTTCGTATTGAAGATTCTCACTTTGATATTGGTTGAAAGTTGTTTTGAGTTCCATATGTTCTTCAATTGTAGGAATGCGGCCCTTGCTTTGCCAATCCTCGCCTTTACGTCTGCATCTGAACCTCCATGTCTATCGACGATGCTTCCCAGATATGTGAAGGATTCTACATCTTCCAGAGTTTCGCCATCAAGGGTGATTGGATTGCTGTTCTCCGCTTTGAATTTGAGGACCTTGGTTTTCCTTTGTGTATGCTGAGGCCTACTGATGCAGAGACTGCTGCTACATTGGCTGTCTTTATCTGAATCTGTTCACGTGTACGTGATAGGAGGGCTAGGTCATCTGCGAAGTCCAGATCGTCTGATTGGTTCTGAGCTGTCCATTGTATTCCGTGTTTTCCTTCAGATGTCGAGGTCTTCATAATCCAGTCGACCACCAGAAGAAAGAGGAAGGGAGAGAGTAAACAGCCTTGTCTGACTCCGGTCCTTACTTGGAATGCATCTGTCAGCTGTCCTCCATGCACTACTTTGCACTGTAGTCCGTCGTATGAGTTCCGGATAATATTGACAATCTTCTCAGGAACTCCGTAGTGTCGAAGAAGTTTCCATAATGTCCTCCTATCTACACTGTCGAATGCCTTTTCATAATCAATGAAGTTGATGTATAGTGACGAGTTCCACTCAACTGATTGTTCGACGATGATCCGTAGTGTTGCAATTTGGTCTGTGCACGACCGATCCTTTCGGAATCCAGCTTGTTGATCTCGAAGTTGGGCATCTACTGCATCCTTCATCCGGTTCAGCAACACCCTGTTGAAGACTTTCCCTGGTATTGACAGTAGTGTAATGCCTCTGTAGTTTTCACATTTGCTCAGATCTCCTTTCTTTGGAATCTTGATGAGGTGTCCTTCTTTCCAGTCCATTGGCACTTGTTCCTCCTCCCAAATCTTTTTGAATAGAGGGTAAAGCATGCTTGTGGTTACTTCGACGTCTGATTTCAGTGCTTCAGCTGGTATGTTGTCGGGTCCTGCTGCTTTCCCGTTCTTGATTTGTCTGACGGCCATTCTAATTTCTTCCGTCGTTGGTGGGTTGACATTGAAAGATGAATTTCACCACAAAACAGAACTTCAGAGATCTTGAAATAATTGTTTCATCAATGTTTCAGTCATCTCAGTATAATATGTAACCGAAACTGTACACTCTGAATTAAACCAGTGATACCAAATTATAATTGATAATTTATGGATTCATATAGATCATTACAATCATCTTGCTAAAAAAGCAGTAAAAATGATATGACTGCAATATCCAATTATAAGCGGAGATGATGGTGGCTAGCAGGAGAATACAGGACGCACATTTCTTCCTATTTGAAATTCGTTAACTAGATGTACTTACCTGTGACTTAAGTCACATTCTGCATAGAATGCACTTATGTCAATAAGAGACTGATCGATTGTAGTTCTAAATATCAATGGGAAGAATTGAACAACCAATATTGTAATATCTCCGACTATATAGTCAATCCAATGTAGCTGTATCAGAGTAAGTGATTATCCGCAAAATGGTTATTTTTGTGGATCAGGTGTACTTGAAAACCTTCATCTCCTATCGTAACACATTATTTCTCTTGATTTTCTAAGGTCTTTACTTCTTATCACGTTTTAGGCTCTTTTTAACAATTCTGCACTTTTCATTAATGCGGTTAATCAAATGCTTACTTACTTACTTAATCCTGTTACTCCTGACGGGGAGCAGACTACTGACCAACATTCTCCAACCCACTCTGTCCTGGACCTTCCTTTCTAGTTCTATCCATTTGTTGTTCATTCTTCTCATGTCTGTCTCCATTTCTCGGCGTAATGTGTTCTTTGGTTTTCCACTTCTCGTTTGGCCTTGAAAATTCCGTGTGAGGGCTTGCCCTGTGATGCATTTGTGTGCCCTTCTCAATGTGTGTCCTATCCACTTCCAGCGCTTCTTCATGATTTCTTCCTCCGCTGGAATCTGTTCTGTTCTCTCTCATAGTAGATTTTCGTTGATAGTGTCTGGCCAACGGATCCGGAGTATTTTGCGTAAACAGCTGTTGATAAACACTTGCATCTTCTGGATGATGGCTTTCGTAGTTCTCAAGGTTTCCGCCCCATACAGTAGAACTGTCTTGACATTTGTATTGAAAATCCTGACCTTGGTGTTGGTTGACAATTGTTTTGAGTTCCAGATGTTCTTCAATTGTAAATATGCTGTTCTTGCTTTGCCGATCCGCGCTTTCACATCTGCATCAGAACCACCGTGTTCATCAATGATGCCTAAATATGGTGCCTAAATATGTAAGGGTTTTTACATCTTCCATATCTTCTCCGTCAATTGTGACTGGATTGGTGCATGCTGTGTTGTATCGGAGAATCTTGCTTTTCCCTTTGCGTATATTGAGACCTACTGCTGCTGAGGCTGCTGCTACACTGGTCGTTTTCTCCTGCATTTGTTGTTGCGATTGCGATAGGAGGGCCATATCATCTACGCAGTCTAGATCGTCCAGCTGCATCCTAGCTATCCATAGTATCCTATGCTTACCCCCAGATGTTGACGCCCACATAATCCAGTCGAATTTAATCAAATGCAATTTTCTAATAATGTTTTAACTGAAAACATGGTCATTTTAAACTTTTTTTCTTTAGTACAGTTCAATTGATCATTGTAAAATCTCAAATTTCAACATGTTACATCATTTCTTAATACACTGTGCTCTCACATTTATTTCTTATCTGTAATACTAATTTGTAAATCAAAAATGTTGTTAAAATTCATATTTTAATTACGTAATAAATCTTTGGTAATAAAATACTAAGGACATATCATTCAATTATATGTTTCTTTTTATCATCATACACGTTACTGTATTTAATAAAATCTTTATAAAGTCAAAACAATCTACTGAGATGGAAACGCAGATAATACAAATACAACAAAATATAAATGATATGTATAAGAAAGTATGCTGATGAACAAAAATTCACTATTTTAAGTTTTTGTTTTGATTAAAATGAATATTGGTTATCTTAAACTAATTAAACAAAAAGATGGTAGTTTGTTCGATCATCAAAAAAGAATCCTAATACGTTACTTTTAAAATATTTAGTTGTAATGTAGTGTATTCTACGGATGTCGATAGAAATAAGTAGTATGTATTATCATTCGAAAGTAGAATACATGATAGTAGATGATTGGAAAAACACAATGAGAAGATAGATTGATTGGTGTGAAAACGAAGGAACAATCAAGTCTGAGACAATTGATTGAGATTTTGCAAATGAAGTATTTACTATATAATTCCCAGATATTACTAAGAGATTATGTAATGTTGTGTCGAAATACATTTAGTCGTTCCAGATTGTGTTCACGATAGTGCTACTCATCTATTCTTCCTTACACATTATCACAAACTATCCATGCTTAGTTTTAAATTCAGTTATATTAAATAAATAATCAATAATATACATTTCAATTCATTATCCTTCGAAAAATCAGAACTAATGTTAGGTCCCGATAAGCATAATGAGTGATAAATTTTGGGATCTATTATGGACCAATACTATACGTATATTTTTATCGTATAATTGTTATGTAACTAAACTATTCATATCCTTGTCCCACTTATTATGAGGTTTGTGGTTGACCTATGAACTATCATTATACCATTCTTGAATTATGCCCTGTCTATTAAATACTACCTCGCTTATTCACAGCCACATCTGGCTAATTCTTATACAAATGTTGTTTCATATTTTATTGGTACGATGTGGTCTGTCTGATTGATACATAAACCGAGTATGTTTAAAATACATGATTCATATCGCAGAGGCTCGGATTGGTGTTCTGGACTTAACTGGCTGGGCTAGACAGGAAACGGGACCAATAAGGACTCTAGACTGCTCATACGGGTTTATACATCATTGGTTCTATCGACAAGTCATTGCTCTCTAATTGGCGGTATCATTACATTATACATTAGCAGGGCACACAGGTCACAAGTTATAACAGTTAATATCACTTATTGTTTTTTACTTTATAAAAATTATATAAATGAATAAATTAATCAATAAACAATTGATTTGATTGATTGATCGATTAACTTTATATTATCTATTCGATTTTATAAATTGGACTGACTAACTAACAGACCAAAATAAATTCAATTGTGTTGTATTACTGACAGGCTAATTCATTCAATTACTAATGACCAACCAACCAACATACTAACTAACTAACTAATTTCTAACTGTTTCACTCAAGTCAATGTAAACAACAATACAAAAAAAAAAAACTACATACATATATATAACATCATATAATAGAGAAAACATAATAAAACGAACAATGTACAATGGGGACAACAACAACAAAATAGACTGAATACAATCGGAAAAAGAAAAGAAAAACATACAAAACAAACTATTTAAAAGAAATTACATATAATGAATTAAATATACAAAAGAAAAAACAAACAGTAACAAGCATATTTACAATGTGTATATATATGAAATTTAATTTAATTTTTTTTATTATTTTCCAAATAAAACATTGAATCCTATAGGTAATAGGAAAACAAACAAAATAAAAAAGAAACAAAACTGAAGAAAAAAACTTTATTTTTAAATCTTATTATTTTTTTAAAATATTTATTTCAAATTCCCCCCCCTCCATTTTTTTCCCTTTTCTATTCCAAGAATTTCGGTCGATATAGAAAAAGACATAAATCGAAGTAAACTGAAGTGGTATTGTAAAATGAAAAACGAAAATAATTGAAATAAGAAAATACTAAATAAATGAATAATAATAATAATAATAATAATAATAATAATAATAATGAAAACTAGACAGAACAAAATTATCGAAACACGAAAAAGAAACCAACAAAGAAACTAATCAATTTTATTATTACCTATTCTGTAAACAAATGTTTTTGTCAGTAAATTTTGTATATGTATGTATGTGAGTGTGTATATACGTATATATGTATGTATGCACGTGTGTGTGTGTGTGCGTGTGTGTATCAATAGAGTTGATTTACGGTAAAATGAAAACAAATCATCAATCAAAAAAGAAAAAATGAGAGAGAATAATTATTCACAAGAAAACTAAAATGAAATAAACAGATAGAGAGAGATTTGTTGTGTGATTTTTTTTTGGTTAGAATAAAAAGAAAAAATTAGAAAATGAAAATATTTTTTTTTGTAAAAAAAAATTGACCAATTATACAGAAAAAAAAAGAAACTTTAAACTTGTTTTATTAAGGTCAGTATTGATAAAATGACAGATTAAATTTTCTTTTTTTTTAAAAATGTAATTGGCTATTTTGGTGACCTTTAATTTCATTCATTTTACTATCAAGATGCAAACGAACTCAATCATACTATCGTTTGTTTGTTTGTGGTTTTGAACAAATTTGTATTCATATAAATTCATATAAATTTTTATTATACATATTCATTAATCTGATCAGTGAATTTATCTTCTACAAAATACTAACTAAGTTAGATAGAATACAACAATTGATTTCAGTTGAAATATTTACTCAGTCAATTTGATCATTTTGACAATTTTATTCATTGACTGTGGAACAAAAGTAGATATAATTCCACTAGAAGCGAAGAAAATCATATAAAAATCTATTAATTTTAAACGGATTCTGACCAATATTAAAGATTATTAAGCAAATGATAATCGATTTAGTTCAGTAATTATATATGAATCATGCATTCTATAAATGATTTCACACGTTGAAATCATGAGTCAATTGAAGCTATACCACCATAGAAAACCTGGAAGCACTGGACGGCCGTTTCGCCCTAATATGAGACTCCTCAGCAGTGCACACCCACGATCCCGCACCCTGCTGGATCCGAACCCAGGACCTACTGGTTTCGCGCGCGAGCACTTAATCACTAGACCACTGAGCCGGTATCCAACAGTGTTAATGTTTAACTCCAACCAATCCACGAAGTTGTGCCACCCCATACCATTGTCTTCAGTGAGCTGATATCTCACAACAGACCTGGTTGAACTCTACTGGTAACGGCTTCTCACTAGAACTCCAGGAGTATCTCCTGAAGTCAATCACTAGTGACCAGTTGATTATTATCAGAATGGTTTTTGTGATTTTTAGAAATTTCACAGGTTGGAATCATGAGTCAATACAAGGACGAAACGGCCGTCCAGTGCTTCCAGGTTTTCCATGATGGTCTAGCTTCAATTGACTCATGATTTCAACCTGTGAAATTTCTAAAAATCTCCACAAAACCCATCCTGATTATAAATGATTCACAATTTAATAGTTGAGATAACAAGTTAATTGAAGCTAGACCACCATAAAAAACGTGGAAGCATTGGACGGCCATTTCGTCCTATTATGGGACTCCTCAGCAATGTGCATCCGTCCAGTACTTCCAGGTTTCCCACGGTGGTCTAGGTTCAAATGACTCGTGATCTTAACTATTAAAATTACTATAATATCCACAAAATCCCTTCTGATATGTCTTGAGATCGTCAACTTTAAATAATTTAAGGTTCTTAATACATGTTATTGAAGTAACAAAATCGACAGCAGAATAGTTGTCCGTCATAACTTGACTCGTAATGAATTATCCAGTTTATGTGATTTCATGATGAGAATTATTTATAAATAAATCAAGTATTGAATAATATTTCTAAAAAGACTACACAACTACAATGAATCATATTGGTAAGTAGTTTCGTGATATTGATTTTCTTCACATTACATTGTGTCATACATATAGGCTTCGAAAATCTGATATCGATCTGTAGTTCAAAAAAGCTTTCAAATGTCTTGTCAAGTAAAGGATGAAAATAAACTTGATAATTGATTAGGTCACAGTTCATTTGTAATGATAATCCATTTATCATTATTCACTAACCATAACTGCAAGATATTGATTATTTGAAGAGTATTATAAATCAATATTGATAAATACTAACAACATATATGTACACATAATTACTTCTATTACCAATACATACAGTTCCTGAAATTAACTTTCTAATTTGTACATTCAGTATACTGACTAAATAGTTCTGTCTAATAAAGCCATTGGTTTATGTATCCTACTAAGTATAGGACAAAAACTTCGCATTTAAATGAGAAGAATCGTTTCAAAGTTATTAAACTGGAATCTTTTTCAAGAAATGAAATGGCAAAATTTAAACTAAATGATATCATTTAGAATGTTAGTTTGTAGAGATTGGTCATTAAATCTATAAACAGAATACTCGAGCTTATACAAAATACTTGGAACATCATGTACTCTAGTTAAAACGTAATGAACATAATGACAAATTTAGTATGATTTGTACTATCTTAGACTACAAAAATAAGAACTGGCATTTTCCACTTTGAGAAAACTTACTTTATTGAGATTGTCAACAAAAACTACTTCACACTCAATGATGTTATTAAACGCGCACTAATAATTAAACTCGCATCTAAAATATATGTTAATTCACAATACTGGTTATGTGGAGTTGAGTAAATCCATCAAAACAAAGTATACACACTTTCCCCGAGTATGATCTACTTTTTTTATTCGAAACAAGTTAGCACTTCTAGTGTGCAATTAGTAGCGTCGTTCTCAGCAAAATAAATTGTTGGCTGAATTGGGTTATGAAAAGTACTTTGATTCGTGTAATGTATGTATCGTGACAGTCAAAATCACCATGGAGCATGGCACAAATGCGCTTTATCTCAAGTTGCATTACCATATTAAGTTGAAATAATTGTACTGCCAATAAGGCTAAATATTATAGTTTGTTCCCACGACAGATTGCTTCTAACATTATCATGATACCTAACATTGTACGACGATGTAAGTGCAACTTGAGTATGTCCAAAACAACTCAATCACCGAAAGTTAACAAACTCACCAACCTAATACGCATATATCCATAACATAAGCGCTGTTCAGTCGGTGACTTCATGATACATGAGCAATGCACCTTTTATTTCATATACCAAGGTTCGTAACATAAAGTATTATGTATAATCATCCTTTGGTTGGCTGACTAACATTTTGACTACGTTGAAGGTGGCGCAGGTTGAAATGAGTCAAGCGCGCTTCTCCCAAACACTAACCTACCAAGGTTGAGAATTCTGTGTGGTATTTTCCAGATTGACTTTAAAGACCGACGAAGGTCAAAATAACCTGTTGCGGATATATCTAAGGATATGAACATTTGTCTCTTACTCTGCTTAAGGTCAAGTTAGTGAAGAGTAGGCGAGAATGATAAGGTAACGGCCTTCCCTTCAAGTTCTTATTGTATCATTTGGACAGTACATACGCGATTATAATCACACTAGAACCCAGTGTGTGTTTAGAAGACAGCACACATCGATGGTACTAGGTTCCAAGATCTCAGCTAGTGCACCTAGCCCTCAATTTGACACGATTCAGACACTGGAAGACCCATTTCTTCTGTAGGTGCCTGAAAAGGAAATTGGATTAGAGGTGGTCTTAATGACCTGAGAGCGTGACCGCAGTGCCCAAGTGACAACTGCTTGAGGTCGGTCACACACGACCTTTCTGTGGGTAATTTTTATGTCAGCTCAGTACTTGTTGAGACCTTACTGCCGGAGACGGATATCAGTGGGATAAGGTGGTGTGCATTTTTAGGGCCGACCTTTTCTAACCCCATCCCTCCCTGTGGGGAGGTAGCATCGCTGTCATGCCGGTTTCCTGAAGGAAATACCTTACTGCTGCCACACCTCTGTACAGTCAGTAGTACGACTTCGCCTTCGGACCTTGGGTTTGTTGCTTGTAGTCTTACCGCTCTTCAACCGACCTGTCTGACATTGTAGGACCTTGAGGAACGGTTGTTCCAGCCAGTATGGCTCGGTTGCTTCATCACGATAGGCAAGCCCGACCACCACGTCAAGATAGCAACAACGGTCGTGGAAGACCCGTTTATTTTGAAGTGACCTCAGAAGACCAGGAAAAACATTCTGTGAGCCCCATACGTTATCAATAATTTCAAGTGAGAAAGGACTAGAGATATGAGTTGACAATGAAAACAGAACACTAAGTAGACTTGATTGTGAACAATGATCAGTTGAAGGTACAAGTATGGTTGTCACTCTCCAACTGCCTAAAACGTTAAAGGATACTTCTTCGGAGACCCAAACAGGGAACTGCATTAGCAGCGGTCTTGACAATTTGAGAGTAGGATTGCAGAGCTTAAGGAACAAATGCTTGAGGCTGGTCAAAGCATTTTTTGGGATTCGATGTCAGTTTGGTACTTTTAAAGCCAACAACGGAGATCCCTTTGGACGTAGTGAACCGAGCTACTTCTGAGCCGCACCTTTTCTAACCCTCACACATTCCGTGGTGAGGAGGCACCAACGCTGCGGATCTTGGTCGACTGAAAAGACACCATGCTGCCGTCAGATCTTGAGTTTGCTTCTTTTAATACTACAGCTTTCTAACCAACCCGTCCGGCACGGTGGGAACTAAGGCAACAGATGTTTCAGCCAATTAAGCTCAATCAATCATCATGATGTGCAAATATGACTATAACATCGAGGTGCTAGTTGCGACTGAGAAATTAGACTTACGACGATTCGAAATATCAACAAAAAGATCCCGACGAGAATAACGCACATTTCGAGATAAATCCAACCCTTATAGTAGGAAAAGGAAATTATACTCAAAGAAGCAATAATAATTTTACTGATTACCTTCTACAGATCAATAAATGTAGGAATACATAGATAATAATTTTTACCTAGCCACATTAAGAAATCTAAGAGCATACAAGTTGAAGACTATTTTGGTCACATTAATAGTGTAACATATTCACGTAGAGGAATAACGCATAAATAGATATGAAGATAATTAGGAAGGCTATAAGAATAATTATAGAACTATAAGACAAATGTAAGTTATTCTTTGGACAAAATGACGTTACTTACTATAAGATATGTCCTTTAATCAAAATGAGACCGGATTTGACTTGTTGGATAATAATGTTTTAGACATATAAATCGATCGATGGGTATTATATATACCATGAGATAAGGAACAAATTAACACACAGACACAATAAAAATCACTGACTGAAATGATGCATAATAAGTTTGAGAGTGGTTAACAGAATGAAAATTCTTTCATTATATGATAACCGTCGTTATTGTCGACAACAATGATAAGGAATCAATCATATAAATGCAATAGAAAAAGAAAAACGAAGTACACAAGAGTACGTATGTAAATACGATACACACGCACACACAAAAATCCCCAAGAAAAAATGTGATAGGACCAAGTAGAAAAAGTATGTGTTGTTGAAAGAGAACTTACGAGATATAAAAAGGAAAAAAACAAGAAAAGAAACGTTTATTTTTATCCCAAGATGAGATAATGTATTATAATAAAAGATTTAGGGTGATTATATACAATATTGTGATGTTATGGTGTACAAACAACATAGGTCGAGCGTAGCGTTATTTTGGAATAACTGAAAAATTGGCGAGTGTTGAGTAGGAGACAACGGCATAAATGCATTTCTCTTTCATACGTACTGTATTGTCGTCCATCAGCAAGATTTAAATATTTCTTTTTCTCGAGTAAACCAATTGGAAAATAAAAACAAAAAACGCAGCTAAATTCCACATTACTGGAGGTAAATGCAAAGATTCATAATAATAATAATAACAATAATAATAATAATAATAACAATTATTATTATTATCATTATTATTATACCGTCAATGAAGAATGATGATCAGATTAGCGACCAGATCACCTCTGTTGTGCATTTTTTTGAGATGATGATTTATAGTGCTAACATTAGCAACAATAACTGCGAATCAATAATGATGAGAACAAAGAGAACGGTGAGTATTCATATAAGAAATGGGAAAGTTTTTTTGTGCATTATTTCTGCGAAATTTTGACACATAAAAATCATCATCAACAACAAGGTTACTCACCTATGGAAAGCTAACAGTGCGATCACGCACACAATCAAGAAAATTTAGAGGAAAAAAACAGTTACAAGTAGAAAATATCAGCAATGACTACACCAGTAAAAGTACTAACAATAACAAAAACAGTAATAAGTAAGAAACATTAAGAGACATTAATAAACTAATTAATGTCAGTTCATACCGGATAGTTGTGATACAATATATCATGTAGGATTATAGTCATAAAGAGAGGCGAAAAGGATCATTAATGAAATGAATGATCTCAGATCATTAGTATAAGACATTGTTGCATTTTGCACACATAAATTTAAGGAATGTCATTAATTTATCGTTGAGAAGTGAAGATAACCTCATACAAATTTGCACGCTTATCCCCGGAACCGGTAACCACAAATTTATCATCTAAGGATATGTCACATGTTAGAACTGACGCCGCTTCTTTCGTCTAGCAGTTAAGAAAACAAAATGTTATTATTTAAAAATGATGCAGAAAATAACAAACTTGAATAAATCAACTTTCAATTAGCTCACTACATACACGCTTGTCATAAAGCCAAATTGACAAATAAAGTTTGTTGTCAAATTGTTCTACAGGGGCGATATTTGCTACGATAAAATGTGCACATTCACTAATTTGAAGACAGCTGTTACCAGTTGATGAAATTTGTAAGTTGCTCAAAAAGTAGCAAAACGTCCTGCTGTTGAGAGGAAATGGAATGGAACTGTTTAGGTTCCCAAACCGAAGAGTGACACAAACGTGTGACCAAGTAGTTGAAACCTGGATCAATTAACAACCATCGTACAACGACCTCGAATCAATCAAACACACTGCGATTTACTTACCACATAAATAAAAAGCGTGTTCTTAAATAATATAAACTTCAGTACCGTCTACAAGCTTGTGGTTCTGGTACATCGAATACCACTTAATTTACTCGCATCTGTTAGTCTTTTTAAAATATTTATGCTTCAGTTACCTATACGAGTGGATAATTAACGATTATTGTTACCAGACTAATACATAGAATATCCTTACTGTCTTGACACTGAAAAACAAAAAGTGAAAAGTTACTTCACAAACCACATGGTAACAAGTAGAAACAAATGCTAGTATCGATGGGCGTTGTCATTTATAAACATTTTAAACTTTCCGCAATAAACTATTTAAAAAAGGAATCAAACTAAGCTGTGTTTTTTCTTTATATTAAAAATTAGTATCTACATTTTGAGAAATGTCAATTAAAGTTAAATGTAGACGTGACGTCTCATCAAAAGACTGTACTAAATTGGTAAATGATAAATACTTTGACTAATGTACACTACATAAATACAATACAAACGAACAGCTACAAATACGTACGATAGGATATTGATTACACACAAAGGTTAATAGATTAAATACACTAAACCTATTCAGTTTATTCGTTAAATACCATCCTACTTTCAGTAATTCCTACTGTTTAGACGTGAAACATTGTAATTACAGTAATATTAAAAGATTATAATCATAGTCTACTACTAGTAAACCCTGAAATAATGAACAAAGAATAAATCATCATACAGTAAGCAATTGACAAATACGACTGTTAATCATTATTTACAGGACTCTCACAAATCACCAGGCAATAAACACTTCAATACGAACAAATTTTTGTTTTTACTCAGAAAGATGTAAAGGTAATGAATGATAAGTATTTACTGATGAAAGCAGATGGTTGAGCATGTGAGTTTACCTACCTAAAGAAAAATAACGTCCGGTTCAAAAGCAAATGCTAGGAAATCAGTGTAAGTATACATTAATTTCCGATTACTAAGACAAAACATTCAATGAATTTGCATAGGTCTCGTGTATGTTAGATTAGCAGTTTACCGCCTCTTACTACAGGATACAAAAGGGAAAATAGGATCAACAAGGAATGAGTTGTCACTTTTACTTTAAACTCAGTATACTAAAGAACAATGGTATGTGTAATAAAAAGATAACTGGAACTAATTCTGTTTTTAAAAAAAAACTCAAGATACGTGATTACCACATTGATGAAATTACTTACTTCAAGAAGACAGGCACCATATGGAGTTCGCCAAGCATTAACTTGATGATCTTTACCTGTTGTAAGGAACCAGTCAGCATGATGTGCAAACCTTAAAGCTAACACACAACTTTCATGATGAGTAAGACGAAAATGTTGAGGTTGATTAGATCCAGTATGATGGGATATTGGGGAAGGATTACCACTCCCACTTCCAGATTCTTCACGTGGTACATTATAATTAACAGGGAATGCTGAAACAGGTGGTCCATCTGGTCCTATAGCTAGGACTTCAACTTCAGATGACTCCAAACCCACCGCTAACCAGCTTTCAATTGATAGTGACTTATTGCTTCCACTGACGAACGACTGTGGACTAACTGTGTCGCGAGTACCTCCTCCAGCACCAGCACCACCACTAGAGGTAGACTCTCCGTCAACCGAAACTGGAGAGACTGATTCAGCTTGGCGCCGAGTTGGGGCCATATGTGAAGATAAGCCAAGTGAAAACACTTGGGACTTGAATTCAATGTGACAGACATCTCGTGAAGGCTGTAAATTCAGAAAACAATAACTGGTGGATACATGTGGCTATTTTGAAATAGCAATAAAAGGTTGGAAAATCAATTAGATTCATACGAATAAAGAACTTAAAGAAAAAAGGGCTGTAGTCTAATAAATAACAAATAGACAGGTGAAATGCTATTGGGACTAATCACTGACCTAAATAATGAAAGTATACTTCATAATATGCTATGCCTGAGGTATCACTGAATAATCAGCTGTAATAAAATATTAAATTAGTAGAAACTAAATAAACTGATGGGCGAGACTGTAATTAATGGACGAACAAATCAGACTTAGGATAGTAGGTCTTGGATTTTGGCGCAAAATTCATCCATCGATTTAGCTAGATAGCGTTTTGGCACTTTAGTTGATGTCAGTTCGAGATAAAAACCCCGAATCTAATTCCTAACCCCCAACCACTAACTGTGAATCCTAATCCTAATTCTTCACACTGATCTATGATCCTTATTCAGTCCTAATAAGAGGTGGATATTTTCAATGTCACTTTAGCGTCGCTCAAAAGTCATCAATAGTCTCACCTCAAAAAGATGTGCAATTTAAGTAATATTGTGTTAGAGAAGTGGCATTAACAACAAAGATTATTGAGAGATTCCGATTAAAGTATTCATTTTTATATACTACGCGTGAAACACAAAACACTATAATATGTCCGAAGTTTTAAAAGTCCATATGAGTTATGTGTACGAGACCGTTGAGGATGTAATGATGCATTGACAAATGAGAAACTAACACAGCTACCTTTTATTACAAGATGTCATTATTTTAAGTGACCGTTTATTCGTTTCTTTTACATCTGAAAGACAACAAGCAACATCAAGTATAAAAATGATCAGTTGAACTGTGTACTTAATATGTTTTCTTACTAATCCATAACAAGATGCAACTTTATTAAACATATCGGTAAACTTTTCGAGTTGAAAAGAAAGAACAGAGTGATGTCAAAAAGAAACAAATCAAAAACATTATAAATAAAATTAAATATCGAACATATTTTAATCATTATTTTAATTCTACTGAATAAAAACACTTTAAAAAAGTCTCATTCTACATTTGTGTACGTATAGGTGTGTGTGTCTAGGAATAGACTAGCAAAGAGCGGAAAACTGCTGATTGGTCAGATATATTATCAAGTAACTAACTATATTGTATAGAGAACATACTTACACATGTAGGCAAGCATGACCGAGATAAGTTTTGTATACTATGGTGATACTTGCAGATAATAAAATATGCAAACGAAAGAAAATCTAAAACCAGAACGATGAGAATCAAATATTAATTAATGTCTTTCTGTGAAAAAAAATATTCCCAATTCTTACTTACCAACACCAGCAATATATATATATATATATATATATATATATACTGGCGTTCATAAACAATCTGTACAGACAGGCAACAATGACAGTAAATAATAAAAAACACAACTCTAAATGAGGAAGAGAAGGAAAATAGTGTATAATATTTGGTTCCTTGTAAAGTTTTTATGAAAAGAAAACAACTGAAATGAAATTACAGAAGTGGGAAGATGTAGGGAAGCGTTAAAGTTTTTTTAAAGTGGTAATTTTTCATTATATTTATATATATATATATATATATATATATATATATATATATATATATATATATATATATATATATATCATTAAACAAAGAATAATCTGTGTGGATATATATTAAACGCTACTTATCTATTCTCTGTTCCGTTAGTTAGTATAACAATCACATATGAGATATATCATATCTGAATGAATATGAGAACTAAGTAACTAACAGAAAGTTCAAGATAATTTTGTTAATGATCAAAAATTTAAGAAGAGCTTTCATATCAGCTTGTAGAATAAATATCATAAGATACTGAAGCCATTGTGTTTGCAACACACATGCACATAGTAATCATCTTTAAAAGAAAGGATGTATAGATAATTTTTGGTAATACCTAATTACACAACAGGATGAAAAAAAGGCTATTTAGTTAAGATGGATAGGAGTTGAAGTGACTGGTCGGTTGAAAAAATTTCTTTTCAACAAACACACACAATTAATAACTTTCTCATTCTCAAATAAAAGCAAAAATACGAATAATTTACGCAGAAAAAAATTTCTAAAATGAGAATAAACCGGGAAAGAAGTATCGATCGATAGATAAATAAATAAGCGAATCTTTAAATCAACATAAAACTAAGTTGAAAGAAAACGTTGAACATGATAATATGAGTAAAAGAACTCCACTAATACAAACATAATATAACAAATTGAACAAATAAGTGAACAGCCAAATTAAAACCCAAAGAGTTCTACTATATGCCTGATCTAGTTAGCATAATGTCGATTGTTAAGCACGAAATCAAACAAGCTACAGTCAGTCAGCTACAACGTAGGACCAGGCACATTTATGCATCGGTCCAAGTTGCCATACCTCATTAACACAAGATGGACACCAGATTCATAAAAGTAGTTAACTCAGAGGTGGTAATATATAAAAGAAAGATTGCAATAAGGATATAGTACAGGAAGAAGGAATTAGTTAGTAGAAAGAAAGATATGAAGCGATTTTAATCTCTTAGTTTAAGGGAAGACAGAGAGAGTATACACCTACTCCATTGTGATTGATTCTGAGCCATGTCACCAAGAGTCTCCAACCATTGGTTACGATAGTCACGCGGACCCCAACCAAGTAGTCTGCATCTACCAACATCGCTTAGACTAAAAGTTAGTGTCTTCAAGCACTGATGCCACGTTTTGGTTCGGCCGCCCCTAACTTTCTTCCAACCATCCCCAACACCGGTTAGCATTGCACGTCGTGGTAATCGCTGTCCAGTCATACGCAACACGTGGCCCAACCATCTCAGTCGATGAAGATTCACAACCTCATCAACTGATTTACCACCATTCCCTAATCCTCTGTGTCTAACCTCACTATTACTTACCCAGTGATCCCAGAAGACGCCAGCAATATTTCTAAGGCATCTGTGGTCAAATACTAGTAGCTTACGAGTGTCTTCTACTCTTAGTGGCCATGTTTCGCTGCCGTAAATTAAAACAGAACGGACTGCCGCGCAGTATACTCGTCCTTTTATTGATAGACGGATATCTCACCTTCGCCATAGGTGACGTAAGTTGGCAAAAGCCAAACGAGCTTTTCGAATCCGTGCTGAGATTTTGTCAGACACCAACCCGTTAGGGCTGATCAGACTTCCAAGATAAGTGAAGTTGTCAACGCGTTCGACTACTTCACTCCCTACCCTTAGTTCAGGTGTTGACGCAGACCAGTCCTGAAGCAGCAGCTTGTATTTAGAGGGAGAGAAGCGCATTCCAAACATTCTGGCATTGTTGCTCAGTGCTACCAAAAGACTGCATTTTATCAGCGTCTTCACCAAACAGGACTATATCATCTGCGTATTCCAAGTCGATAAGTGGACCTCCTGGAAGGAGATCAATACCCGAGAATTCAGTAGACGAGAATGTTATTTCCATCAATAGGTCTATGATGAAGTTAGACAAAAATGGAGAAAGTGGACAGCCTTGACGGACACCACTTGAGGTTGCAAAAGTAGATGACAGTTCGCAATAAGCTCTGACTCGACTGGTAGTGTTCGAGTAAAGGGCCTACACAAGGTTTATGTACTTCTGTGGTACGCCTTTCAATGACAGACACTGCCACAGAATCTCGCGGTCTACCGAGTCAAATGCTGCTTTTAAGTCAAGAAAGACCACCATTGTCGGACGCCGACAAGTATGCCTATGTTCTAGAACCTGACGAATGGTGAATATGTAGTCGATGCAGCCGCGACCAGTTCCGAGGCCAGTCTAATTTTCTAGTGTTTGCAGTTCACGAGTCTTAGTTAGGCGTCTGATAATTATCTAGGCTAGTATTTTAGATACTATATTAGTTAAACTAACCCCTCTATGGTTGTCACAGGATGATTTTAACCCTCTCTTATATATTGGAACGATAAGTGACTGTGACCATTCAGATGGAATAACGTCTAACTCCCAGATCTTAGCTAAAATATTAGTCAACCTAATAGCTAAAATTGGACCATCATCCTTAAAGACCTCTGGAGTCAATCCATCTGGACCAGCTGCCCTTCCTCGTTTCAGATTAACTAAACAAGCTACAACTAGTCCATGCAAGTTGATCTCAACTCTATGCATGAACTTACCATGGACTCGTTAAAAAGTTAATGTTCATTATACACTTACATTTCCACGAATATCCCAGCAACGGACTTTATGATCTAAACCACCTGTCCACAAACGATTCCCATCTCCAGTAATTTCAACACATGATGTCCCATCAACATGTCCATGAAACTGGTGAACAATACTCTGATTATGTATATCCCAAACAGCAACTTGGCCATCGGAGCAGCAACTAGAAAGAGGAAAATATTTTTGCAAATAAAAATTCAAATAAACCAAGTTTTAAATTATAAAAGTGAACAAATACAGTCCTATAATTAAGAAATGAATTATTCCCTAACCAACTTAAATTTCGATAAGCCAAGACTATACATGCGACAAACGACATAAATTGAGGAAAGTTGGATTTTAAAGTCTACGTTTCCAGTTTTTATGTTAAATTATATTTGGCAAGATGTGACGAATAATTTACGTAGGTTGCTGAACGATTAAAGTTGATGGTTTCTGGAAGTTTAAATATCACGAAGTCAATGATTGACTTTGATGTTATGAAGAAAATACTACAACCATTAGTACACAGTTCTTTAACCGTTTATAAAAATGGATTATAGCTAAACTGAAATATTCATTTTTAGCCTACAATAAGCCTTTCAAAAAGTAAGCAAACAGAAAAAGTTATTTGGTTGTTGGGAGCCTCTTGATAGTCTCCCGACGTCGGGAGAAGGGTGAAAAATTCATGCTTAATCAGAATCGAATAAAAACTTCTCACAAACATCCAGAAAAACTAAGGATTACGTGTCACAATTTGATTAGATAATTATTTATTTTGTTACTAAACCCATTATATTTCCAAAAGCTTCAATAAAGTCACTGCCACCTGTGAACCTATAAATAAGCTTGTTTTCTGTAAATAAACTTAGAGACTCTAAAATAATCGGACTGCCTAACGAACATTAATTTTACCGCACTAGAAATATCAGATTACAGCACGATAGTGGTAAAAGCAGAAAATTAAATTTCTACTGTACACAATCGATAAACTTGTAAATGTAACTCAAAATTACCTATAGGCCAGTTTTCCATCAAGCGAAAGTGCAAGTGCATAGCAAGCAGGCGCTTCAAATGTCAATTCAGCTCTACGTCGTCCTGGACCATTTAAATCCCAAACAGTGAGTGCGTTAGATTCACCACCAACTATAAGACCAGAAACATCCTAAAATCGTGAAACCAGAAAGATCGGTAAATAAAAATCCATATTTTATTTAAAATTTTTGTCAGTAAATATGATATAGTAAAGTTATCTTACCGGGAAAAGTTTGATAGATCTAACATAGCTATCGTAGCATAAACAGTCAAAAGTAGCAAGGGGAGTAATATCTCTATTAGCAAGTGGGGCAGTTCCAGAGTTAGCACTAATCGATGCAAGATCCCATAACTTGACGCTGCCTCGAGCACCAGTATAGGCAAAGTGGGCGGGGATGGAAGTGGTGTGATTTGAACCTGGAGAACCAACTGTAACACTATCAGTATCACTTCCAGCATTACGAGATCCAATACAGGTATCAGCTGAGGCCAATGAAGAAGCACGTCCTACTGGACATGGGCCTAAAGTGACAGCACAAACGACGTCACCATGAGGTAAACTAGCAAGGTGTTGAAGTCGACGAGGCAATCCCTGAGCAGTAGTCGCTCCGGGAGCGGACGCCAATGCACACGGTCGAGTTTGTCCATTAGGCAACACTATGAATGAATAAGCACCGGGACCAGACTGAACACTAAAATAAAGGGTAGGACAAGATATATATATATGTAAAAAATGACTAGAAACTGAATTAATAACATTTCAAAACGAAAGCATAGAGTGTAAAAGACTATGTTTAGAAAAATTTACGAGTTTTGAAAATAGTACATTACCTATCCGATTAAAGAGAAATTAAACGACAGAAAACCAATGAGCTTTGACTTATTTATCCTCACAGAACATATCAATCAAAATTATATGTTTATCTAATATCCGTCCAAATAGGGACGCATTTTATATCACAATTACATGTTAGCAAAACATGAAATCAACATCTAACTCTGTATAATATGACACGTATAGAAACAAAGTGGTTTATATTTAAAAACACAGTAGTGTAAGCACATTCAACAGCATTTAAAAAGTTGACTAATAAACGGTTTCGTGTGTCCTTTTTATCAAAATAGTTAACCGGAAATCGTTTCAACTGGAAGACGTTTCATCCTTAAGTCAATTTTGGTCAGTAACATTTTTACTGAATACACTTCTGTAAGGGATTTTATTTATTTATTTGAACACATAGATATTGGTACAAGAGGGCACCAGATACATATGCGCCACACTAATTTCGTTTTATTTGTGTGAGGGCTGTGATACTGCCCGGGTGCCCAAACCGAAGTCGGCGGTTTCCTTAGGGGGCCACATCCGGAGCCTTTGACCTAAAGGTCTGATCCACAAGGCAGTGGAGCATCGTAAGGAGATGCAGTCTCATGGTAGCCGGTGACTAATAATTGGTTCATACGCCATTTGTTCCCTCAGGATACTGGAGCCTATGTGCACTATTGGTTTGGAATCAGGGTTTTACAACTCCCCTAGGTTGACTATCTGTGTCCGCCAACCCGGTTAAGGCACCGAACATTCACTTTTCGTCCTTCCAGTTTCGTGAACAGTGTGGGAGCGAGAAGGCAGTGAGTAGGACCTGTGTGGCAGAGGCTATAATACGCGTGGCTGGTATTATGTCAAGCCCACATAGGTCATTCTAGCCTCTGGACAGATCAATCTATTCATTCTCCAAAAGCCACATTTTTACCCTGTCACTTATTCGTTTATTAACCTTGACTATTTTTTATGTAGGCGTATGTATGTGCATTTCTTATCTAACTCACTACATGTCTGGGAGTTGGCTTACATGCCTTCTCCACCGGGCGTCACTTCGCTTCGTTTCTTCGATCGTTTGTCCAGACCAACGGTTGTATGAAATACACATTCCAAATTCATTCTCGCATTTGACTTATTCAATTCTGTTATTCACTAACGCGAATTAAGTCGATAATTATATAAGAGGACTGACGACATGTATATTTCGATGAAAGTCAGAAACCATCTAACTAGAGTTAGATATAGGGCCACTAAATTCCATATGCAAGGGAATATGTTCAGTTATAAATTGTATTTACTACCTTAAGAACTTAAATACTGCAAGACATTACTGCTATCTAGTGTGTTAAATAGATATTGGGGCCAAATAAATGCAAATTTTTTACAAAACATGACGAAAATTTTTTGTAAACATAAGTCAACATGAACTTCTGTGTTTAACATAAACTATTTTCAGGATATCACGAGACAATTTTTTATCTGTTCGAACCGTGAACATGCATTTATCTCGAAGTTGGAATCTTGAGAATTATCTGTGAATAGAACGCGTGAGATAAATGTAACCAAGCTAGTGTTAAACAGGAAACTTCTAACAAAGAAAAAACCACCAGCAAACTATTACTTTCGTATAGAAAGAATTCAAAAACTCAGTCATTATTTACACACACTCCATCCCCGTAAGCTTGTAGCCGAAACAATAGTAACAAGAATAGGTAGCAGTTATCCACAGGTATAATTAAGGTCCGAAATATGCTTAATATAAAATTAATTAGTATATATATATATATATACAACAGCCCTTTTATTGATACAAACATGATTTCTGAAAGAAATCTAACACTAGTTTTACTTTACATAAACTTACTTTTTAGATGATTGTTTCCACCGGGTTGAAGCTGGGACCTCAGACGCCTGAAAAATATGAAGGAAAAGAACGAAGCATGAATTATCCACCAAACTGAAAACAGTAAGATGGTAATAAATTGAGCAAAGTATCTCAAATTAGGAACCAAAAATTATTTTACAACACTTAAAAAGTACACTGCAGTAACCAAGCTGGTGAACTCTTCTAATCAAAGTACGTAAACTTATCGATGGATATACTTTATTTAATTGTGGCCATTAACTGATATAGCAACTGTCAAGTCTCATAATTCCGTGGATATAAATAGAAGTGAACTTTGTAGAAAATTGGGAAAAGCCATAGATATTGATAATTGATATAACGAACAGAATCAATTTGTTTTTTCAGATTAACTTTCTCTACTTATTTATTTAGACTAGATTGCGTCATACTCACTTTACAGTCGGGAAGCTAGATACACGTTGTCTTTAAAAAACAACCATAACAATGTGCGCACATTTTTTGACGCAATGACCATAGATGTTGGGACCTTTTGGTCTAGTTGCTGAAAGAAACTAGTGATTTTACAGTGATGATGATTTGTATCTCAGGTGAACGATTTTGGTAGTTCCTTTATTTGAACTGGAAAATTTATACTTTACTTCCTGCAATACCCCTTATGTTGGTAGATGCAGACTGTCTGCTTTACATCTTTTATTCTACGAACTAATTCTTTACTCTGGAATCATGTTTTATATTGTTCATCTTTTTTTACTACCGCTGATATTACCATCACTTCTACTACTTTGGTACTAATCTTGATAATTTCATCATCCTCTTCTCTAACTGAAAGAATTCTTTCTGGCTGTATTTTTCCTAACCGAACTGCTTTTCCCATTACTATTATTATTACTTCACTCTCATACATCAATTCCTAATTATAGAACTCCAGGGAAATGTAGGATAATCACATGTGTAACAAAAATAAGATTTTCAGATAGTAAAATGCTGTCACAAAAATAATACCGGACTGCATATGAACTATAAATATTGCATAACTTTGGATTTCATTAAGAAAATGCCATTTTTCTAGTTAGAAGCTATATGTATAACGTTCATTCATCTAATCAGCAACTAATCGTCACTAGATTAAGCTTGACAATCCATACAGCAAAGATGAGACTTTTTAAGATGATGATCAAGAGTTTAATGACCCCCTACCCAAAGCGAAATCCCCATAGTAAAACTGACTGAAACCTCAACCTCAGAAAATAAAACCCATTTGACAACCAACCACCACCATTGATGAGAATAGATTACTGTATTACTTTTGTAGAAAGACATTTAGAGCGGAATTGCACTATATGTTTGACACATTCACGGAAGTCGGATTCAATATCCGTTTCTTCATTACAATGAATAGCATCATAGCACGATAAACAAATAACTGCAAACTGAAAAACTATTCCTGTTGTAAATAATGTTAAGGTAACAGCTTACTACTTTGTACAATATAGCATAAAGCACACATCTGAAAATTAAATGCAGGATACGAAAATATTAAAAACGAATCACTGCTTGTTTTTATCTTTGAATAAAGAAAGGGATTATAAGTGTCAAATTAACTGTTGTAATTTTCTTAAATGATTGTTATAAAAAGTGCAAACATTTGCATTTTGGAATGGGTGTATTAATAAAGATGAAATTAAAGAACACTATAGATAAAATACCTAACACCATTAAGTGAAGTCCTCGAAGAACGATTCTGCAAAGTTAGGTGGATATAGATTTTAAGTAAGAATATGCGTATGATATGAAGTTAGATAGCTGGCTAATATGACAACCTGAAATCTATGGGAACTTGTAGTGCAACATTATTTCAGGTTCAACGCCTACAATCCCTCATATTATCTTTCTGAATAGAAAAAAACTCTGTGATCCGTGACTAAGCATAGAATGACTAACATAGGATAGTATAGAGAAATGTTTAGGGAAATAAGACTACTTAATCTCACCAGGTTACTAAACCTAGTATGCGAAAACTAAAATTTTGTTTTCCGGAACGTTGGTAGAAGTAAGCAGCACACAAGAAAAGCAAGGTCGCCTTGAAAAACTAGCTAATTGGATTTTTGTCATTTTTGGACAAATTATCACCTAACAGCCGATAAGTAGTAGTTAAGAACATTACTAAAATAACTACTGTGATAATCAAACCATGAAATTCAAAATACAAAAAGAAAACAAATACATGTGACAAAGTGCACCAGTTCTATTTGCCACATTTTGTAAACTAAAAGATCAAGATGAACATTGAAAGTATTAAAACCTACCTGAGATGGACGTCCAGAATTCGCGTTGGCAGTGCCGACTGCAGGTGCACTTGAAGTAGTTGGATAGGTAGTGTTGTGACCGGAACTAAGCTGTGGACTAAGATCTAGGAGAGAAGAGGAAAAACGAAAGAGGTTTGTATAGGGATTTAATCTTTAAAAGTTATAGTTAGAATTGGTACATTAGTGAGGTTTACGAAAAAGTTAAACGGAAAAACTGATAGTGGACAAATTTAGGACGCACTGACCGTCTACAACTCATTTCAACCCTCTATGGACCTTATTAACTGTATTGGTTTTTGATGGCGATGTAGTTTTTCAATACACTTCTCTGAAGAAAAACCATCCAGTTCCCGATTGTTCGCCCAGCCTTAAGCACGATATGTATATTCTGTATGTATTCTCTATATTAACCCAATGATAGCTCTACTCATTTTAGTGTAAAAACCGCCTGAAAAGTTTCATTAATAGTTAACAATTACAGTTACTGCATTTTTAATTATATCACCCTAACTTCGCAGTACTTCTCACTGTTGGAGTCGATTTTGCGAATACGTTTCAGTTCCTTTTTACTTTTGTAAAAAACAAGATTGATTTGTTGCAAAACGACCAATTCGAAAGAAGACACATTCACTAACTTGCATTGACAGTTGTAGACAACTGGGTTGTTATACACATACATACCTATCAGTAGTGCTTTACCTCATACTTAACAAATCTCAGTGAGCAGCAAATGGTCTTTCGATAAGCTGAATAATATTCAGGGACAATTGATGTTGGACAAACTTAGTCTTATTGGTTTGTTCAAGCAATTAAAAATGTAATAGTAGTAATTGTTATATTTCGCAGCCCCGAATCCGCATCGGTTTGTAGGTTATTCAAATATCATAAACATTTTAAGTTGTTAATTGTCATCTTATCAATACACCTTCAGCTACCAGTCAATTGCAGATGTGGATTAAGTGAATTCAAAGGTTTACAGTGAATCAGTAATTTTGTCAGTCAGTCAGCTACAACGTATAACCAGGCACATATATGCATCGGTTCAAGTTGCCACACCTCATTAGCACAAGATGAACACCAAATTCATAGTAGTTACTTCAATGGTAGTAATATATAAAAGAAAGATTGCGTCGAGTCACCTAGACCAGTGGCCATATTACAACTTGGTTGATAGGATTCGATCTGCATTAAGAAGGATATGACATACGTGACGTTGGTCACCACCCAGTGACCAATCAATTGTAAATACACCTCAGTCCTACAGGAAGCCAGTTGCGACCCGGATAGCTCAATGGTGACGTCTCTAAGTGTGAATCTGGGTGACACGGGATCAAATCCATCAGGAAGCATCAGTTCCCCAAGATTACAGGTACACCTTGCTGACGAGTGGCAAGTAACACGAAGTTCCTGTTGACTAATTCCAACCACCATCTTAAGACTGATGTTGATATTAAGATTTAGATACTAAATAGCTTCCTTTACTACCACTAAGAATCTTTTAATGATGAAGACTGCCATAATGTTGCAGTGCCTCATTATGTAAGTCATTGAACTAATAATGTTATGACTTGCCAGTGTTTTGAGGACAGTCACTCAATATAGTACAGAGGTTCACTACAAATGAGTGAATTTTAGTGCCTGTGAATACACGTCAACTCGTAATTTAATATGGGTTCAATTAACAGATATAGGTTTGAATGATTTCGTATTTCTAATATATCTCAATACACTCGCCAATCGTTAAACAGGAGATTGAGCGAGTTTATTGGGTACGTTTGGAAACAGAACTATTTATTCGGAAATTAAACTACATGAATATCTCTAATATAACTCACTGAGAGGCTGACGACTGCTTCCACTTCGACGACCAGTACCCCCAAGATTTGGACCTCTCTCCTTTGTTACAATAAAGTAAAATACAAGATCTTGTAAAAGTAATGCAATAATCAATAGCATAAATACATCTATTTCTATATAATAAATCATAGTCTTTTGATCCTAGACGACTTGTTTTCAAACGAATAAAGGCCAGATAAAAAATGTTACTTAGTAGACAGAAACGTAAGAGGATGATTATACAGGTACTCATTATAATATATTGCAAAGTAATCCTCTTCTAAAAATAGGAATTCAGTTAGTGTTGAAATCTGAATCCAAACACGATGTCAAAAGCACGACTCAATGTTACAGGTATTGATCAAAATTATTCAAAACCTAAGGGCCTTTAGTTATACAGTCGAAAGACCATCGAATAAATTATCACAGTTGAAATTACGAGTCGATCTAAGCTAGACCACTACTGAAAATCTGGAAGCACTGGACAACCGTTTCGTCCTGTTAAAGGACTACTTAGCAGTGTGTATCCCCATACTAATAATAATCATGTGCTTACTAGTAATTAGCTTTAAGATGGATTTCCTGGAGTTCTAATGAGAAGTCGTGGCAAGTAGAATTCAATCCGTGTCGAGTGTGAGACAGTTATCTACCTGAGACAATGGGTGGAAGGTTGCGCAAGATCATGGACCGATTAAAATTAGACATTAACACCGTTGGATTCCGGCTCAGTGGCCTAGGGGTTAAACATTCGCGTGCGAGTCCGAAGGTCCTAAGTCCGAGTCTCATATGAGGGACCGTGGGTGCGCACTGCTGAGGGGTCCCATACTAGGATGAAATGACCGTCCAATGCTTCCAGGTTTGCAATGGTGGTCTATCTTAGGTCGACTCGTGAATTCAACTGTGACAAATTAAGCGAACTGCATATCCACTTGACATAATCATTTATGCCGAACCTGTTCTAAGAAATACAGGAACTAGATAGGAATGAGTACTGAATGGAATAAAACTAGGTCAAAGTTCTGATAATAAAATGTGCTAATATTTTGAGAAACTAAATCAAGGACTTGGTTTCTAGTCAGAAACACAGACGCTAGAACAATCTGGCTAGGTCGTCAGTATCAGCCATAGTTTGTAAAACCCATAAACTGTAAACTAATAAAACCAAGAAACGATATGCGTTTTATGGAGGCTAATGATGTTATTCGGCCATTCAGATAGAAGTGAGCGAAACGGGATTCAAAAGTGTCTCAGTAGTCGGAAATAAATTTTAATTCACAAACCGTAATCTATTTGGTGAAAATTAAAGGTAGGAAATACAAGTCAGTCACAACTAAGAAAGTGAACAAGCTTAACTTACTGGGATAGTGCGCATATCGTCATTCATCCTCCAATTGCCATTTTCGTGCCCACCCTCCTAAAAAATCAAAAGTTTGTATATAATACTTTCAAAATGCGTTGCGCCAATCTATTTGTTGACAATGCAATGAATATATGGCGCTGAACTTTTTAGATTTTTACTTTTAAGCACCAGTGTATTATTACGAAAGACGTTATACTTAATGAGAATAAAGTACTACATTAATTGAACAGATCTTTCGGTATCCATATTACTTACGACACTTCAAACAGCCGAAAGGCAATGACATTTGTTTGCCCCACCCTACTTACGAGGTGTTCTCTACTTAAAATGCGCACAAAAACCAATACGGCGAAACTATACTAGGTTTTCTTATTCATTCAAGACCTCGGTCGATATAAAACCTGAAATTTCGTAATCCTACTTCCTTTGTTCGAAAAAATCTAGACGCGAATCAACCCCTCCAATAAAACCGGCGAGGTCAACCAGTTAGAAACAAAGCCACCAAGACGGAATGACTGTACGCTTGCGGAATAATCAGAAACTTTACTTCTGCATAATGTATGAGTTGATAATGCTGTTTAGAACGACAAAAAGCTTTACAATTACGTCCTCTAGGTCAGAGAACGCAAGTGCTGAAGGCGTTCATCTGAGCTATATTTCTCATTATTATCAACCAACTAACATCGACCCGTGGATGAGATCGGTCATAAAGTAAACATCCCAACAAAAATCATGACGTATCTAAATACACTTAACACACTTTTCGAATACAAGAAAACAAAAGCAATAAAATCGTGAGAAAAGTGAGACTGATAATTAACTAACAGCGAGTATAGGGACAAATTATTACAACACACTATATCTAATGGTCACAACAGCTTACCTTAGGCTCGTTAAGTTTGCGTCTTTTTTCATCCATAACTGAAGAACTTGTTGGGGTTGAGCTGCTGAGACCCAGATTTCCGCCGGGTGTAGGAGTCATAGGTGGAGGAAGCAATAGCGGATTGGTCAGTGCAGATAAACTCGAATGAGGAAGGCCAGCAAAATTAGATCCTAACTGAATCCCACCTGAGTTACTTGATCGACCCCCAGCATCATCCGTGGATGAACCGCGACACGGCTGCTGAGAGATTGGTGGAAGAGATGAAGGGGACCTCCCAATATCGCCACCTCCTAGACCCGCACTAATCGGGAATGTGCCTGGAAAGCCAGGAAACTCACCACAACCACCTAACAAACCAGTGATTGGATTTGGCGGTGGAGGGACTAAACACGGGCCGTTACCAGACGAGCGGTTGGATAACAGGAAACTACCTGCTGCTGCCGCCGCCGCTGCAGCAGCAGCAGCGCGCTGTTAAAAGTAGAAAATTAATGCAAAAATGCGTGATCGAATATCGACTAAATGTGGTCACGGAGAAAAACCAATTACCTATTCACATGATGAGTGATGAATGTCATTAATCCCCTATCCATTCCCGTTAATATAGCTTCAATGTTGGAAACCAATTCAAGTAGTGTTTTGTACCGTTCGACTCAAAAATATCAGTGATATGGTGCCCGATGATGTGCATAACAACTTGACACATTTTGCAGCAGTACAAAGAAAAAATTGACCCAGAGTAGAGATAGAAAAATCAACAAGTGGGTAAATGTTTAAGAAGCAAAGCGAATACATTTGCGTCACTACGCTCCATTCTTGAAACGAACCATCCAGAGTTTATCAATACAAACTAGGATATCCTTTCATCCCTGGGACCTGATTCAGGACGCCTACTTCCTGTATGCCTAAGATCAGTAGTTGGACACATGCGTTTGATTGAACTTTGGTTTAACCATCCTTATCACCAAAGTAAACTATACTATTTGCAGTAGCTGAGACGTGCATCAACACTCATTTTACGAGTCGTGACAGAAAAATTGTTCACTAGGCTCTGAAAAGTTAAAACAATTATGTTTAAATCCAGAGCCGAAGCGATAGTATTTCGTTGTGTAACTTGACAGATAAGTGTACACTGTAGCCACTTAGAATGGCACTTACTTGTTTATCTTCATTACTCATTAACTTTTCGGCTTCACGTCCAAGTGGAGATATCCTTGAACCAGAAGACTGTAACATAAGGGCTCCCGGCCCAACAGATGCTGCACCGGCTGCTGACATCAAGCCATTCAACAGTGCCGCTGAAACTGACGGATTACCAGATGGAGAAAGAGATGGAAGCAGACTGGACGTCTGTGCGTTAGCTGACCCTGACTGGAGAGATCCAGGGGTGCTGGACGATGTACTGCCCGCAGAATGGTTAGAAGTCAAATTAGAAGCATGTAAACCGGAAACGCCTGGGTTAGCACCCCCAATGACAGACAGCTGCTACAAAGATGTATTAATGCACAAAAGTGTACCTTGTATGCTTCGAACTGTTCTAATGGGAGCCCCATATTATTTCCGTTGAAGAACTTCGAGGACTTGACATCTTCTATTTGTGCCTATATATGAGTTGGAATCCAAATGACTGAACACTTACTGCCAACACAGAGTTTAATTCCTGCATTGTCACTTGTTTGGCTCTTTCGATAGCTGAAAGAACTTGGGATTGGTGCTACGAATTTGTGGCAAACATAGAAAAACTTACCTCTTGTGATAGGAATGGTAATACTTGAGTCAAGATAGCGCTTAATCTTTTAGCTATTTCCATCTAGCAAAGTTTACTATGAGGAGAATGACTTACTTGTCTGTGCATTTCTAGGTTTAAACCATTAGCCATCTCATAATACATTACACAAATTCGTTGCATGTCTGACCTCTCACTGAGAAGCTTTTCTCTTTCCAGCTGCAGCCTAAAAAGCCATTATTGCAAAAAGTATTCATACGAGTGATTTTGCTGTTGTATACAAGTGAACTCTTCTTTTATTCTATCACAAGTTTCTACTACAGTAAACTTGCATGAACCCCCCGGCCCAGAGGGCCCCTATAATAATGAGTGTGAACTGGGAATACAAATAGGATGCAAAAACACTGCTTAGCAAAACTTACAGGTGGTCTGCTTGGAAACATGAGTCTTTAAAAAGAGACTGATGTCTCAATAGCGAAAAGTCCACGATCCAAACAAGAGACACAAACACAAACGAAAAGATAGATTCAAACAAGACGTGTGGAGACTATTTCGTCCTTCAATGTTTCATGTACAGGTAATTGTGATAAATTTTCTATGCGATTCCATGGAACAATTTCGACCATTCAGAATATATTTTGATATATACATCGGATCTTATTTTAAGTAGTTGAAAAAAGACATAAACGTCCATTTCGGAAAATAATACGGATTCAAATTTCCAGATCTAGTTTCATGAAAAAGGAGACTTTCTTGATATGTCTAGTTATCTAACGAATCGCCTAACTGAAGGTTTGAACGCTTTTGTTATGTCCGTAGTTTCCAGGAACGGAGAAAGTAGCTCTTAATATGGGTGTTGTCTGTCCTATGTCTCATTATTTCTCAGATATTTCATTTAATAGGGGAAAGTAGTTGATTGATAAGCATCATGACTGACGAACATTAACCACATTTTGGTCCATGGAAGAATAATGTGAACCTAACTAATGGAGCTTGTAGTAGGTATCGAGCCGCCGTGTCTTCGAACTGGGACATTCCGGACACTTAGGTGACATGTATATTCAATAATTTTGTAATTATAATGACTGGTTAATGCATGCGCTACTGTTGGTATTCAAGCAAATTCCACCATCGTTGTTTGTTCTTCTGCTTTATCGGTTATGGCCTGTGACCGAACATTATAATAGTGTTATAACATGCGTTTACGCCGCTCTACACCACGTGGAACTTCTGGCCTGAATTACCAATCAGTAACGCCATTGAATTTATATCTCCCTTCACGAAATCAGAGCTGGTCATGCAGAGGAGCCTTTGTTGATCGGGTGAATCTTGTTTGTGGCTGTTACCCTAGGAGGAGCTTGTAACGGTAAATAGATACCAAAAATAAATAGTTCTATAAGTCTTCGACATTGATACTAACCTCATTAGTTTCACTGGACATATCTAGATGAAAGCACTCGGTCACGCGTACGTATCAGATCACGAGCGGGTATGTGGTGGGATTGGTCCTAACTACACAATCCTCAAAGCCGGACATGAGATAACTGAGAAAATGCATATTCAACAATTAACACGAAAAGAAGATTAACAACAGAGAAGGCAGGAACAGTTAACTGAATTCAATCGGATGGCATGGCTCAGGCTCGCAGACGTGGTTATTCTGTGTAACTTGTCTTTATTCGTATTCAGTATAAATGAGTCTTATAAAGTACTAAGTATCGTATTGGTAATTGTTACGATACAATGAGTCAGTGTGAGCAACATTGTGATTTTCACGTAAAATCTTATAGACTAGGCAGTCACATCATTATATATCTATAATTTTAGGATAAGGTCTATTACCGTAATAGTATTAATAACGAAGTAGACCATAATTCAAAAGGTACACCGTGCTACGCATCACTTGCAACTGATAGCCAGCTTAGATCAGACACTTCTCAACACATCGAGAGCTTCCCAAATATATCTTCGAACCACTTCATTCCTGACTTCTGGTTTACTGGATTTGTGATCTTTGGATTATAAAGGTGTTACGTGTAAAGTTGCTTTCACATTCCGAATATCTATGGTATCTTAATGCTTACAAGTAAAATCCGTGTCATAATAGTTGTCATTTTTTCCTACCTAATGTACCACTGTGTCGTAAGTGCTGTTTGTTATTCTTTTAATTCATTGAAAGTCACCTCAGTTTATAGCGTCAGTTTTTGGCGTACTGTTGGCAACTATGCACATTTCTACACTAAAAATAAGTTCTTTTACAGCGGGCGGCCACAACACCAGTGTTTTTCCCAATATATTTAGATAACATCCCTCTGGCAATTTTGCAAAGCATTCCAAGTTAGTTCAGTGGTATGTATTTTCATCTACATTTTAATATGGTGTTCGATGTTGCTTGGAGTAAGTAAATACGTCCTTCAAACTGATGGATACACTTTGAAGCATACTTCGTAATGACAGCAAGAATTGATCATGTGATTTAAGAACCTATTATATACGCTTATGTATAAAGTCATTATATCTCTCAATGTATGAATGTTTTACGATGACTCATAAAATTGCGAATATTACAACAGATCCTCTCATGAACTTGCTGAAGTTGAATTCTAACATCAAGCTCAAAGGCAGCATACATAAGGGGGACGTTTAGTATAAAGCATTAAATTTTATCCGTGAATTCCGCTCTTCGATAACAATCATGGCTTGAAATTTGATACTCTAAGAGGTATCGCGAGATGAATCATAAACGTTTCCTGAGAAGCCAATAAAACATGACAAAGATTCGTTAAAACATGTGTCAGAATACTAATCTTTAAATTTCTAAGTCTTTACCTGCGCTCACTGATGGTTCGTCATTACCAAACGCTGAAGTTTTTTAAACTGTCTTCTCATTTACAGTCATTTGAAATCTTTTTAACAAGCATCTCTATAACGGCATTTTCACAATCCCTTAGATCACTCTCAGAGCTCTAAACCTCATTTGGATAAGAATCTTCTGCTTTATTGCAGTTTTATCACTTTTATGTATCAGTAACTCAGTAATTTACCAGTTAAAATTCTTTTCATCCCTTTTTAAGCTCATTTCGTACTGAGCTCGTTAGTCGTAGCTTAATGGAAGTTGTAGTTTTAAATGATAGCTCCTAAGTTGTTGCAAAACTGATTGTGAAGACATCTCAGTTTTAAAATTCCTATTATCTCTACATCCTATAGTCATTGAAACACATTTGACTACAATCTCAGAGCTCAACTGAGTCTCAAACCAGTTATCAAAAGTATTCGTTAAGTTACGGAACTTCCATACCTTCACTTTGTCCCCCGAATACCATAGATTTGGAGATACCATACAGCCCGTCTATATGGCAACGAACTTTGTGCTACATACTGTAGCCTCACTCCTTAAACCGTCTTTTAAAAACTTACATTAAATATTCTTCATGGTCGAGACAATGTCAGTAGACTTCCCGTTATCCATAATCTTTCCATCCTATCTAGACTCCAAGTAAGGAATATTTGATTTTTTTGTTATTCGTGAAGTTCGTCTGATTTTTTTGTATAGATAAGGTGAACAATGAGCGAAAAGTCTTCACTTAAGCAATAATGTAAGTTATTGAACATGGACTAGGTTTCTATGAGACTATAATGTCTCCCTCGCAACCTCTTCCCAAGTAACATCTCTAAGAGTAAACAGCCGATAATTTAATAAATGCCAACTGAATTCTGTTTTGTTAAGCGGAATGATTAAATGGTCCCTCGAGTGTAACGGATATTGATCCAGCGACAAACTAGATATCCCTGCCAGGAGTAAGCATATGTAGGATTATGGTCTACTATGATATTAGTACTGCTCTAATAATAGACCTAATCCTAAAATTGTAGATTTGTCATGATATAACTGCCTAATCTATAAGATCTTACGTGGAAGTCACATCATCGACTACACCAACTCACTGTATCGTATCAATTACCAATACATGATGTAGAACAAGGTTAGGCTAGAGAAAGAACAATATATTTAATATGAATAGAAGATATAAGGTAACATTCAGCAGAGACCACGCCTGCATGGCCGAGCCATGCCACTCGATCAACTCCAGTCCATTCAATTCATTGTTCGCGCCTTCTCCATCGTTAGGTATTTATCCGCGTTAAATATTGAATATCTATTTTCTGAGTAGTCTCGTGTTCAGCTTTGTGAATTGTGCGGTTATTGTCCAATGCCACTACACTACTCTCCCACCAGAATCAACGTGATGTTGGTTCGATACCGAATTGGATGGGATTGTCGTGCGCCGAAGGTTACCAAGACTAGGAGGAATCCCCCGGGGTAATGATAAGCTGAAAAGTAAATCAAAAAGAAGGCGACAGCATCTAGTCGGGAAATACATGTAATAATTTTTAAAAAAATCTGCCTCCATGCTTAACACGCTTAAAATGAAAATTTGGGTGAAGATTATTTGAGCTATAAAAAATGGGATTACAATAATAATAAAACGTTGCGTGTTAATAGCCGTTGGTTAATAGCTTAACGTATAGGTAGTAAGTATTTTGTGTTTAGAACGTTGTAGAAATATTAATATTGGTATTAGTTTTGGTTTAAATTATGAAATCAAATAACGATTATGCCGGTAAGTTGTCCATATGAATTGAATTCCAAATGCATCTGTATTAGTAGGCTAACTGAAGGAACAAAAGTATACCGTGGAGAAGAATTCCAACTAGTGTTCCAGTTAGTTTGATACGGTTTATTTAGTTACGGGGAGATTTTCTCAATCTGATTTTTACTTGACCGTGATAGAATTTAGTAATACTACTAATACACATGAATGGTTATCAAAATAAAATTTAAATACATGATAATTATATGAATTTTGGACAGATAGCTAGGAACAAATCGTTAAACATGAGTGTATTCGTAAGAGACATGCTCTGGACTCAATGTTCTGATCTGCGGCAGACTATTTATTTATATTTATACTTGCTGGCTGGTTGGGCATACAAGTTAGTTGCAAGTATGCAGTTTATCATAAGGCGGAATACGATTTAATTGAGATATAGTGGTTATAAGTTATTAAAATCAGTTAAGCCTATGGGTCATATTACGAAGTGATGTGGTGCTGCAAGATGTATTTAGCTAAATAAGTTTTTACAAGATGATTAATAGTGAGTGATGCTCATGTGATTATCAGAGAGAACATAAGTTGTAACCAGGGGGAGTACACTCCCAACTCATGTCTATGATAATGGCTTGAACCTTAGTCAGTGTTGGGGTAAATTCGACATTGATGTTTTCAGTTTGCAGGAGATTTGCTCGACTGCTTATACTGATTATTTGCATGCATGATTGTGTCGCTAAACCATCAATTAGACTGACAAGGTTTTGAGATATTTACTGAATGAGCAACTGATAAAGAAACATACTGTAATCATCTGTAGTGAATGAAGATAAAAGAAAAACAACACTAGTGATAGTTATAAGTCAATTTGCTGACCGATTTTGTTAGTAGTTTCATTAATTTTATCAATCATATTACGTGATTGTCATGTCATGACAATGCTTTATGACGATATCTTGAAACTACTATGCTTAACTAGTTGTAGTGTTGAATGAGGATTAGTCAGTGGAAAAATAGGTATTGTTGCTTTAGGTGATTCGAAATCATCAGAAATTTATAACGTTAAAGAATCCGAGACGCCTAATTTAATTATAAATTTCAATTCAGAAATATTCGTTTAGTGTTAATTCTAGTAGGCTACGGAGTCTTGATTTTAAACGTTTGTTTAGCCAACAGCTACTTAGAGATTTAGTTATTTTACTAGTGCAGTTGATAGTACCTAAATTTTTAATCTTATTATCTAAACTATGTTCGCATTTTAGGCTGCTAATATGATAAACCAATTTATAAACCCAAATACGATTAGCAACAACGACTATGATGGGTTCACTGATGAATATTAAAGACGATTCAGATTTCTAAATTTAGAAGACATGGAGATACAGTGTAACGTTGTAACAGCTTAGGTTGGTTGGTTAAGAGTTGACCCCAAACAACCAAGTATATGCCAAAACAGTATTGTTCAAGTATTCATTCACTTCCTTGTTTTGTATAAGCGTTATATTCCCTATTATCTTATATTGAATGTTGAGAGCCTTTGTTTGTCTGAACAGATAATCCCACGCTCCACTGTGACTGCGCTAAGATCGAAATAAAGACCTATTCACTACTTGTCTGGTTTCTTCTATCAATAGCACGAGGGTTACCTATAGACACGAAATTGGTGAGCCCTTTTGAACACAAATTTAACCTCATTTTCGTTATTAATATTATATTTTTTGTACTCAATCGTAAAAGTAGACCTGATTATCCGTAAACTAAGTTGGATATATAAATAGTTTTTTTCTTTTTTTTAATTACCTTAAGTTATTCGTGTTATAGAAACCCTTTTTTCGTGCTAACTTTATTGCTATATTTGTCACATACCTCATGTCAGACTCAATAGAAACCCATAATCTGGATGATTTGTCACCAGTGGAGATAGATACTGTTATGACTACGAAATCCCGACTTCCAGAATTTGATCGTAGTGATCCTGAGTTGTGGTTTGCTCAACTAGAGCATTATTTCACGAGACACAATATCAAATCTGAAGGGATTCGCTATAGAGATTTGTGTTCTATCCTTCCTCCTTCAGTCGCCAAAGAAGTCCGTGACTTGATTTTAAGTCCACCATCACCACAACCATACACCATCTTAAGACGAGAGATAATGAACCGTTTATCATTATCAGATAGTCAAAGAATTCAAAGACTTTTTCAAGGTGAAACACTAGGTGATCGGTCGCCGTCACAGTTTTTACGTCACCTCCAAGTCTCATTGGGTGATAACACAGTGGGTGAAGCAGTCCTAAAACAAGGATGGATACAAGCTCTCCTATGCTACGTCCAACACTGTTTGGATGCACAAGATCCTGAAACCTCATTATCTCATTTAGCGCGTATAGCCGACAGAATAATGGAAAGAGGTCCTCCAACTGGATCAGGCACAATAAATCACACACAAAAAGTAGAATCAGCAAAAGACCCCGTCATAGAAGGACTCATTGCGAGTGTTAAGAGTCTCACTGAGGCTGTCACCAGAATGCAAATGGGTCATAGAAACAGGAGCAGGTCACCACAACGACCACGATCCAAGTCACAAATCAGGTCACAAATGTCCAGACAATCTGGGCAGTTTTGTTGGTACCACTGGAAGTTTGGTGTCAACTCAACCAAGTGCATGCAACCATGCGCCTGGCCTAAGCATAATCCTAAGGCAGCGGGAAACGAGTAACCCCTCCCCAGGTCGCGACGACTGAGGAGGGGCGCCTAAACAGTCGCTTGTTTTATGTTAGAGACAGAAACTCTGGCTTGAATTTCTTGGTGGATACTGGCGCTGCTCTTAGCATCATCCCTCAAAATAAAACTGAGATTAGTCAAGAAACATCATCAATTACACTTCAAGCTGCAAATAAAACTAAAATCGCGACATTTGGGCAGAAAACTTTAACCCTAGATTTGGGGTTCAGGAGGCAATTCCCTTGGGTTTTCACGGTAGCCGACTTAGATCTGGCAATACTGGGGATGGACTTTCTAGAGAGATACGAATTTCTAGTTGACACCAAGAAACGGCGATTAACACTAAAAGAAACTTCGTATTACACAAAAGGCAAAGAAAGTCACATCAGCTCTCTTAACTTGATTCAAACTCCCCCAGTAACAACAGCGAAATTCCAAGATATACTCGCGGAATTTCCAAACTTAACTAAACCAAACCCACAGCCTTCTAAAGACAAACTAAAAGTAAGTCACACTATCAAAACCGAAGGTGCACCGGTTTTTGCAAAACCCAGGAGACTAGCACCAGATAAGCTCAAAATCGCTAGGGCTGAGTTTGATTATATGCTACAATTGGGTATTATCCGTCCCTCTGATAGTCAATGGGCATCCCCTTTGCATATGGTCCCAAAGAAGAATGAAGGTGACTGGCGACCGTGCGGGGATTACAGAGCCCTAAACCGTCAAACCGTACCAGATAGGTACCCAATACCTCATATCCAAGATTTCACCAACGGTTTTCAGGGTATGAACATATTCACTAAAATTGATTTAGTCAGGGCATATCACAATATCCCGGTGGCTGATGAAGATATTCCCAAGACAGCGATTACTACACCCTTTGGCTTATTCGAGTTTGCACGCATGCCATTCGGCCTGAGAAATGCGGCACAGACATTTCAAAGATTCATAGATAACCTACTTCGAGATATGCCATTTGCGCAGGGGTATATAGACGACTTGTTAATTGCCAGCCCCGATTTGCAATCACACGAACAGCATGTACAAACAGTGTTGAAAAGACTGGATGAACATCGAATAAACATACATCAAAGTAAGTGTGTTTTCGGTGTTCAAACTTTAGAATTTCTCGGTCACACAATAAGCCCAGAAGGGATTAAACCTATCAAAAAAGAAGTGGATACCACCAAACAATACCCCATACCCAGTTCTCTAACACAACTGAGAAGTTTTCTAGGTCTAATTAACTTTTATCGCAGATTCATACCAGGTTGTACACAATTAATGCAACCTTTGACAGATTCACTTAAAGGAAAACCAAAAGAATTCAAACTGTCTTCTGACGCCATCGAAGCTATTAAACAGCTTAAAGATAAACTGGCTCAAGCAACTACGTTAATATATCCGAATTCTCTTTCCCCACTTGCTTTGATGGTGGATGTTTCAGATAAAGCAGTAGGCGGTACCCTTAACCAACTGGTTAAAAACGCCTGGAAACCAATTGCTTTCTTCTCGAAAAGACTCGCTCCAGCCGAAACAAGGTATTCTACCTTCGGGCGAGAACTTCTTGCAATCTACCTGACCATTAAACACTTCCGACACATGTTAGAAGGTAGGGAATTTATAGTCTTTACGGATCACAAACCATTAACGAATGCATTAAAAGCGAGAGCCGATAAATACTCACCTCGAGAAGTCCGACACCTTGACTATATATCACAGTTCACAAGCGATATCCGACATGTCAAAGGTCAGGACAATCAGGCGGCAGATGCTTTATCCAGACTAGAAATGAACGTGCTACAGCAGTCTACAGTAAACTTCGAAACGTTGAGACACGAACAAGAGCAGGACCTAGAATTACAAAACCTACTTAAAACAAACAATTCAAGTCTTAATTTAAAACAATTCCCATCACCTATCGATGGTATTCTAATTTATTGTGACACGACCAAGGCAATGCCGCGACCTTTCGTTCCCAAAAATATGCGAAAGTTGATATATGATAACTTTCATTCTTTGTCTCATCTTGGCGCAAAAGCTTCAACAAAACTAATCAATGCCAGATATATATGGCCGAATTTACAGAAGGATGTACACAAATGGGTTAGAGAGTGTTCAGCATGTCAACAATCAAAGATTAATCGTCACACAAATTCACCCGTACGTGTTTTCTCGCAACCAGATGCACGTTTTGCCCATGTGCATATCGACTTGGTAGGTCCTTTACCACGTTCAAACGGTTTTAATTATCTGTTTACATGCATAGATCGATTTACCAGATTCCCTATAGCCATCCCGATAGCGGACATCACAGCGGAAACAGTAGCCAAAGTTTTCATGCAGAACTGGGTAACCATTTTTGGTACACCCATAACAATAACGACGGATAGAGGAGCGCAATTCGAATCCGAACTATTTAATAACTTGGCTAAACTTCTAGGCTCCAATAGGATACGCTGCACTGCATATCATCCTCAGGCTAATGGGATGGTAGAACGTTTTCACCGTCAGCTAAAAACCGCCCTTATATCTCACTCAAACCCCAATCAGTGGACAGAATTCCTACCGTTAGTTATGTTGGGAATACGAACATCTGTCAAAACTGACGCACAGTGTTCAGCTGCGGAACTGGTTTTCGGAACAACTCTGAGACTACCAGGTGAATTTATTAACCCTAATACTAACAGTCAAAAACTTAATTTAGAAAATTATGTAGATCAACTACGGGACCACATGTCTAAAATTAAGCCGATTAATACTCGTGAACAATCGCGCGCCGTATATATACCTAAAGACCTAAGCAATTGCACGCACGTCTGGATAAGATGTGACAAAATAAAAGCACCACTCAGTCCTCCATTTGAAGGTCCTTTCAAAGTCGTCTCAAGAAAATCTAAATATTTCGTGATAGAAAAACATGGAAGCATCGACACAATAAGTATTGATAGGCTAAAGCCGGCTTATCTAGATCATGAACCACCATACGTGTTGTTAGATCGTTTAACTGACAAATCCATTACGGAATCGAAATGTAAAGATAATAAATCTTTACAAATGACTAAAACGGTTCGCTGGGCACATCCAATTAGTCAGTCAAGGATGTTGACAGTTTCGGCTGCAGGATAAAATCTAACCACGCAGCTAATCACACCCTGCATCTACTTAAAAATAATTTTTTCACCTCATTCCGTCTCACCGACAACTCCCCAGACCTTTTACCTTTGATATATACGTGTTATGTTAAATATTTTTTTTAAAATACTGGACACATAAGCTAGGTATTCCGCAACGATGGCTGAGGATTTTAATCAAACTCATACAACTAACACTGGCAAATACAACGAATTCAGAAAGCAACCCAGGCGAGTTTTATAATTTCTTTTTCTGGTTAATTAACTATGTTGGCTGTACTTCTTATATATTTATATACCTTTTTCACGTAGACTGGCTATACATATATACCATATGAACTACTTCTAAAAGTTTTCGGTTGAGGATATGCTTAGTAGCTTGATACGATTAATACTACCATTAGTAAGTAGTTTTCTAGACAAAACATTTTGGATTAAACCATAGTCAAGTACTTATTAAAGTTCTCATCATTTTTTTCATGTTTAGGAAACTTACGTAATGACTTAACCAGTTTCCCTGCAGCATGCTTTTTAGTGTGATCATATAACCCATCTTTATTGGCAATATTCAGAATTTTTTTAATTTCTGACATTTAAGAATCAATAACCGTGAAGATATAGTACAGTGCGTTACTGTAAGGTTACTATGTCAGCCGCATTGATTTCACATACCTAATTTTAAACAACTTATAAGGGAACTGTTTAGTAATCATAACATTGAACTGACAATATGAATATCACGACTATGCTAACGTTAAACCAATTATTATTAGTGGCCCATACAAAGTCCTGGAACTTAACATTAGCGTTATAAAAAAGACATTTTATGTCAATAACTGATATATATATATATATATTCGTTAGTTTAAATATAACGTAAAATGGAAATTTACTAAACTTGTAGTTTTTTTCTATAGTGATAATATTCATGTAAACAAAGAACTTATACTTTTCCAATATGGCACTTTGATATATCAATCTGTCCTCTTGTCATTTTTTCTCTCATATGTGCGCGACTTACGGGCAACAAACATCGTATTGAAGGTGGGCCTGGTGAACAAAAACGCAGGCTCCACACGCACTCGAACCTCTGCCCTCCTGAATGCTAGACCGCGTGCTTAGCCGTTAAGCCACATCAGACCACGGAGGAAGTGACTTCAATATTTCCTTACACCAATTAATCACTCATAATACTAATGAGTAATAGGACTTACACACTTCTGAGGTGCAAACCAATTCGTTACTTGGATGAATTGACGATATATTGCTTCAATATATCATGCATACCTAAATCAAACAAGAAAAGGGTATTTGACACAACTGTACTTGATCCGCATACTCTACACAATGTTTTTTGCTTCTTAACCGTATATTCCTTTCCTTTTCGTGGAGTATTCTGATGCACCCTTGGTTACGCACCTAGTTGTAGAACGCGGTCGTCACAGGCTCAAGGTCACGCGTTTGATCGATTTTGTTAAAGAGTCCAACTTCTAGCAAGTTTACCCTTTTACATATATGCATTACAAAAGAGTATTTTTTTTGTTTTCATGGTTTTTCGTGCACAAGATATCTACACTATGTCTATTCTCTTCCAGAATACCAATCCGTTCTGGAGACCAAGCACTTACATGGAACCGAACAACTATCAATTACATTTATGTATTTCCATTTTGTATCTTATTATTTTATGCAGGCAGTGGAGCAGTTCTTCAGGTTTGCTTGATTTTCACCATTACCTTTGAAGTAGATTCTTCTTTACTTTTTACTTGAGGGCGACTCAAGAGGCAGGTGAGTAAACACCTGATAGCCGGTCTGAGCACGGAAAAATCGTACCTCACCAACATGGTGTTGGGTAGCCCGCTCGCGGCACTTCCTCAGATATTCTTATTCCACATTCTCACACTTTCTCTTGAAAGCACGCAGCAGACCGTCGTCGATAGTTGTAGAAGAAATCACATGCTACAAAATAAGATGACAAGCTAGTAAAGAAGAGACATCCATGGACTATCGTTGACAGCGTCAGTCGTCACTGATTGTAAGTCAAACAGTGAGGGAGTTGATAATTTTCCCTTGGGATGAGAAATAGAACTAAGGTGTTTTCGATGGATAGGTTAATCGAACCGACGTTCCTACGGAAGTCGATTCTAGGGGGAATCTAATGTAACAGCTTAGGTTGGTTGGTTAAGAGTTGACCCCAAACAACCAAGTATATGCCAAAACAGTATTGTTCAAGTATTCATTCACTTCCTTGTTTTGTATAAGCGTTATATTCCCTATTATCTTATATTGAATGTTGAGAGCCTTTGTTTGTCTGAACAGATAATCCCACGCTCCACTGTGACTGCGCTAAGATCGAAATAAAGACCTATTCACTACTTGTCTGGTTTCTTCTATCAATAGCACGAGGGTTACCTATAGACACGAAAACGTATGTATGGGCCAGGTTAACATGCAGGTTGTTGACGTATATCACAATTTGAAAATAATGAACATGATCAGAAAGATAATTTTAAAGTTAAGACTGCTTATGAAACTTCAGGCAAGAATATGACGCGTTATAAGCATTCCGTAAGAAGTTAATGCATTTAGTCTGTGGACACTTACAAATATACGGCAAAAGCAACTAGAAAACATATACATGTTAAGTACAAAAAGTCATTAAGTAAAATAGTTGAACTCGCCTGGGTTATTTTTGAAAATTAGATTATTCAGTGGACGACATATATAACGCCATTTGTGAGGAGTAGTAATGATCCAAAAGTATCCAGAATAAAACATGCAGTATAGCAATTAATTCCAGGGTGCTTGATGCTGTTAACGTTTTTGCCACTCTCTCGGATCAGAACAACCGAATGAATCCAGATAATTGTGTGGTCGCCATTGAACGAGCCATCTAAAATGACCTTATGATTGCAGAAAACTTATGGCTGAAACTCACCGTATGTTTTTGGAGAAGTGTCATCCTTGTTGTTTGGCAATGGAACTCGAAAATTTGAAATTAGACAGGCAGTGGTCGGAAGAAAAGATACTACAGGATAGTGCATAGTTTAAAACAGGATGAGGTGATAAGAAAAGGAACACCGAATATTAGATCCAGGTAACTATTTAGTCCTTGCTGCATTGTTAGTCAATGTATATTTGCGTTATTTACAGGTCATATTTGCTAGAGCTTGATGCTTAAACAAGTCTATGTCGCTGAAGCATGTAAATGCTATAAAAGCTTGTTAACGAACCATCAAAGCTAATTAGTTAATATAGACGACCAGTTTTTATTATCGATTGAGCTAGTATGTCATGAGAACTAATCAATATAACATTACGATAATACATGTGAGCATTAATCAGGACTGTTAGAATATTGGGTTAACATCAATACAAAATAGTCAAGAAATTTAGAATGGAATTAAGATTAACAATAATAGGATGCGTTTCTCTAGTCGGGCTTACCAATGTAGGATTATGGTCTACTATGATATTAGTACTGCTCTAATAATAGACCTAATCCTAAAATTGTAGATTTGTCATGATATAACTGCCTAATCTATAAGATCTTACGTGGAAGTCACATCATCGACTACACCAACTCACTGTATCGTATCAATTACCAATACATGATGTAGAACAAGGTTAGGCTAGAGAAAGAACAATATATTTAATATGAATAGAAGATATAAGGTAACATTCAGCAGAGACCACGCCTGCATGGCCGAGCCATGCCACTCGATCAACTCCAGTCCATTCAATTCATTGTTCGCGCCTTCTCCATCGTTAGGTATTTATCCGCGTTAAATATTGAATATCTATTTTCTGAGTAGTCTCGTGTTCAGCTTTGTGAATTGTGCGGTTATTGTCCAATGCCACTACACATACATACCGCAAACTAAAACACTGTTATGTATCTAGTTTGATTATTCCAACTTTCTTGTATTTACAGGACTTGATAACTACAATACTACCCGTTGTTAATTCTGAAGCTTATTCTAAGTTCCTCAGTAGTTTGCTAGTATTGGATTTGACATGTAGTTTCTATCACTATTGATCTGTGTAAACTAACATGAATTAAGTTCGTTTCATCAGGTTTTCGCCCGCTGTGTACAACCTATCTTGTTAAAAATCAAAATTTCTTGTGCATTTCAAAACACTTATAGATATAAAATTGACTAGAATATAGCAGCTCACATGGAACTGCGTTTGTTCACATTTAATTTGGTTAAGCCCTTTTGTCAACTTATTTAACGGACGGAGTCATCGGTGCAATATTAACTTATCTACATCATTGTACCTTCATTATTGTTACACTTGCATGAATATGTATGTTTGTACACTGCTTGCAGTCTACGCATACATTCACTCTGCCAGCCTTGCTATTAGTCGCTTAGTTGATTCGACGATTCATTCGTTTCACTATATATATATATATATATATATGTATATATATATATATATATTAACTCAGCCTGGAGTCCCTCCGGAGGCTACTGCCGGTCCCAAGTCCGGATAAAGGAGGAAGGTTGGGCATGGGGTTAGCGAACTCATCCCGTGGAAAACTAACTCTCTAAAAAAAACGCTAACCAGAAAAAATTATCCAAACCTTTTAAACTATGCCCTGGGAATCGGAAGGTCTTCATTCAGGAGAACTATGACGCCTCATGATGAAAGCCGAATTCCTTAGGAAGTTACGAGGCCGATGCTGCTTCTGAAAACCAGAGAAGCAATGTATTTAGGTACATGGAATGCTCGTACAATGTTAGACAGCGGGAGAGCCTTCCAAATTGCTGCAGAAATGAGAAGATACAACCTAGAGGTGCTTGGGATCAGTGAAACACATTGGACGCAAGTTGGACAACAACGACTAACTTCAGGAAGGCTTCTGCTATACTCCGGCCATGACGAAGAAAATGCCCCACATACACAAGGAGTCGCATTGATGCTGTCCAAACAAGCTAGTACTTGAAGCAAAATGAACAGTCGTTTTGCATACCGAATGAATGTGTCCTATGTTATCAAATTAAAAGCATTTAGCATAACGAAATGTACATGAATTACGAAAAAGAAATTTGCCACAGAATAAACATTTAACAGACTTGATCTCCCTTTGTGATTTGCATTGTAATTTCTTGTTGAAACACCCTTCATATTTACACGAGAATAGTAATCACTGTTAAACGAACGCAATTTTGACTGACCTCGAGATTGTATTTCATCTTGACGACTAAGCAAAGTATTGGAAATCTTCATCGACTGGATATAAAGTTCATTCACTGCTTCGTAGTTAAGACACGCAGTTTTAGAATCTTGAAAGGAACAGTTCGGCATTTTTAAGCTCTCTTTCCGAACACAGTATGTTAACTCCTGCAATTAATTTATCTCTCAGTTGCACATGAGGTTGATTACCTAAATTGCATTTGACAGCTTATTTCTGCAATTCGAAGACAAATTCCCTGACCTTTGGGTTATTATGACGAATCACCTTATGAAATTTTACCCTCTAAGAACATTCAAAACTGGTGCACATTACGTGATTTATAATAGTTCCTTAAGAGTTTCATAAGGAGGTGAGATAGACATTTCCGGATACGCCAAGTGTTTAGTAAGTTGTATGCTTCTGTTCCAATGAATGAGAGGAAATGTGCCACAATTTTATCACCCTTCACACCTTTCTTGGTCATGCTTCAGATATCGAACCTTCCCGCATAATACTCAAAAGCTTCACAAGTTGAATGAATATCCCACTGTCCCATCGCGACGCTAATATGATAATTAGGAGTATTTGAATTATAGTACAAAATTGGAATCCTAGAAATAACGCAATTTAATCAAGAAGCACTAGATAAACACGAACGAGTCTAGTGTATTTGGGATTCGAGATCAAGCATTCATCAACTACAAAGGAATCGTTAGTTCATACAAACACCGCAGTTTATTACATTTAAATAGTTATATTTATTACTCTCCTTGTTAACCGGGACTTAACATGGGGTGCATTACTTGAAAAATAATTTGGTTCGCATTTGTCATTTTTCACTAAACCCACCACAGTCGTTACTGCTATACGTATTTGGGTTTATGAATTGGTCGATCATATTAGTTGCCTATAAAGACGAAGATAATTTAGATAATAGTCACCGAATTTGGGTATTATCATGCTGCACTTGAATAACAACTAAACTATTAGACAATTGTTGGTCAAACAAATGTTTAAAATCAAAACCTTGGAGACTACTACTAAAATTAACACTATGTAAAAAAATATTTTTAAATTACACTTAGTAATATAATCAGGCAGCTCGAATTCGTTAACGCTACGAATTTATGATAATTTCGAATCACCCAAGACAACAATACCTATTATCCACAGGCTAATTCTCAATCGACACTATAATTAGTTGAACATAATGGTTTTATGATATCTTCATACAGCATTGTCATGACTTGATTGATAAAATTGGTGGAGCTGTTAACAAAACCAGTCAACATATTGACTTATAATTATTATTAAATGGTGTTGTTTTCTCGTTATCTTCATCCACCACAGATGATTTCATTATGTTTTTCTCTCGGTTGCTCATTCAGTAAATATCTTGAAACTCCATCAGTCAAGGAGGTCAACCGACATAATCATGCACGCAACACATCAGTATAAGCAGTTGAGAGAATCGCCCGTAAACTGAAAACACTGTCGAATTTACACCAACACTGACTAAGGTTCAAACCAATATCATAGACATGAGTTGAGAGTTGTGCCCCCCCTTCGTTAAAACTAATGTTCTCCTTGATAATCACATGGACAGCATCATCTTGTAAAGATTCATTTAGCCGGACGCGTGCAACACAACACAACCCATGTTTATGGCACACACCCCGATTGGTTTCAACAATTCGTAATCACCATATTTGTATCTAACTATGCGGAACTCGATACTTGTTGCTTACTCGTATGCATCATCAGTCGGTAGGTATGAATATAAACACTAAGTCTGTGGCAAATTATAGCACTGGGTATTGAGAATGCACTCATGTTTAAGGAATCCCTCTTATCTATTTGCAGGTTCGATTTAGTTTGGTTTGGATATCCTGCGAGGATATCTTGGTTTTGGTAATGAAAACCCAGGGAAATTGTCTTCTGAACCTCAAATCTGGCGTTAAAGTTTACTACCCAAATGTCGCAATTTTAATTCTATTTGCGGCTTGAAGTCTGACTGGGGATGTTTCTCGACCCAGCTCAGTTTTATACTGGGGGAACTATAATAAGAGCAGCGCCAGTATCCGCCAAGAAGTTTAAGTCTGTATTTCTGTCTCTAAGATAAAATAAGCGGTTATTCGAGCGCTTTTCCATGTTCTTGGGATTCTGTTTAAGCCAGGCGCATGGTTGCCTGAACTTGGTTGAGTTGGTACCAAACTTCCAGTGAAACCAACGGAACTGCCCAGATTGTCTCAGCATTTGTGACCTATCTTGTGCGTTGGATCTCAGTCGTTGTGGTGACCTGCTGCTCTTTCTATGACCCATCTGCATTCTGGCGAAACAACCTCAGTGAAACTTCTAGGAATGGGTCCTTTGATTGCTCTTGTTTTCTGTGGATTTGTCGTTCGTTATCCAGGGGACCTAGTTCCATTATCCTATCTACTATACGCACCAGATGAAATAAAGAAGTGTCAGGGTCTTGTGCATCCAAACATTGTTCGACGTAGCATAAAAGAGCTTGTATCCATCCCTGTTTTAGGACTGCTTCACACACTGTGTTGTCACCCACTAAGACATGGAGATGATGTAAAAATGTGATAGCAGCCTATCAATTAATGTTTCTTCTTAGAGAAGTCTTTGGGCTTTTTGGCAACTTGATAATGATAAACGGTTCGTTATCTCTCGTCTTAAGATGGTATACGGTTGTGGTGATGGTGGGCTTAAAATCAAGTCGCGGACTTCTTTGGCGACTGAAGGAGAGGGATGGAACATAGGTCTCTATAGCGAATTCCTTCAAATTTGATATTGTGTCGCATGAAATAATGCTCAAGTTGAGAAATCCACAACTCGAGGTCACTACGACCAAATTCTGGGAGTCTTTGGTAAGTGTTTGTCTCCACTGGTGACAAATCCCCAGGTTTTGAGTTCGTAATGAATCTGACATGCGGTTTATGACCAATATAGTAATATAATAAGAACGAGGTAAAATACTGACTATAACACGAATACTTTAAGACACGAAACTATGTGTAGATATGTACATCAAACTTTGGTTAGAGATAATCAGGTCTACTTTCACGATTAGGCAAAAGAATAATGGTAATAATTAAATTAAACTATCGGGAGAAATTACCGGGATGAAGATTTTACATTTGTGTGAAAAATTCAGCAAGAACTGTACTTGTCCTCGGAAGGTGGAGTGTTGCAAGTTCACTCGCTCACTCACCATTGTTCCTCGAAGATGGCACAGGCATTGACGCTTTTACCATCAACACCTTCTAATAAAACTCGCACCCACCAAGTGAAATCAAAAGACAGAGTCGAGGAGATTGAAGAGTGTATTTGGCGATAACCAATATATCGGAATTCTCTGATATAATCTGGCTAGCGATTGCGGTAGATGTTGAGCGCAGCGTTACCACACGTGATCTGGTACGGATGCATGACCGAGCGCCTTCAGTTAGATGAGTCCACTAAAACTAATCTGGTCAGCATCCAATGTCGAAAACTTACAGAGCTATTTATCTTGGGGATTTATTTACCGCTACACACTCTTCCGATCTCCTCGACTCTGTCTTTTGATTTATCTTGGTGGGTACAAATTATATTAGGTGTTGCTGGTAGAAGCGCCGTGAAATACTGAATACCTGTGCCATCTTCAATGCATTCCCGGCAAGCCAGTTTATCTAGTATTCTTGAGACATTCGACTTTTTTAGCACTCGCATTACCACTTTATCGTTTTGACTATTACACTGACTAGAATTAGAGAAGTCGTGTGGCTGAACTATCACCCGTTGGACATTACCAAATGCCTAGAACCGCACTGAAACAACAAGAAGCGAGTGCAAATGAATCAATCGACCAATACATACTCATGACAGAGATATTGGATATTACAGTTTTGAGCTCCAATATTGACCTTGCAATATGTGCACTTGTACTAATTGCCAAAATTTTAACTGCAAGCATTCTTTCACAACTAAACATATTTAGTTATTCACATCACCGCTTATTCCGTCTTATGTTATTGTTTGCCGTTATATTTCCAAAAGCAGTCTTATTCAAGTACACAGACGACCTTGAGCTGCGACGAAGTCCCTACTTATAGGACGACCTATGATAATTCATTTAAATTCCACTGATCAGTAGTTTTAGCATAAAGAATCAGTCATTATACATGAATTATTGTTATTCTCATGAAAAGTCAACACCACCTAAAAGGCAAGAACGTTTTGTAGCCTTTTGAATGGTTTTCCTTCGAAATCTTATTGGTTCATACACTATACTCTATGAATTAGCTACGTCTGCCAACAGACTTGATGATTTACATGATATCATATCATATCATGTTACAGTTGTATTATTTAATATATAGTTTTATGGTCATGATCCATACAGCTGGATTACGTTCCATCTAACAGTCTTTCCAGGATTTTTTAAGTGTCTTATGGATTCGATATATATATATATATATATATATATATATATATATATATAGTTTTCAAATGCATTGGCTTTTGTTTCTCCTCCTTTCACTTAGGATTTTGGAAATCGTCTGCTTTTTCAGGAGTCTTATAAACCAATTATTGGGCGAATCACCAGTGTAGTAATTTAGAATTATTATAAACCGCGTAAGTTAGATGTCAATGATGGTTATTGTATTGTAGAAGCAATTTAATATCTACTATCTTGTTACTTCACCAGTGTTACGCAGCTATGTCAGGTACCATATTTATTTAACAATTACTCAAAGTTTATCAGATTCAGATTCAACTTTACCAGCCACAGACGACTTTGGGTCAAGGTTCTTAGAATTTGATGAATACTCTTTCGAGCAGACTGATAATACAGAAGTAAATAAATTATATTTTTGTGTAAATGAATGCTTGTTAAAGAAGCAGAAAGCGTGTTCTGACTAGTTTCATTTCCTGAGGCTATGAACCAAGTTAAATTTCCTCAAAACATTTCGCCCAGCCTTACAGATGCCTCTGAAGATGACCGTAAAGCGTCCCTCCCAAAGAATCAAATTGTTTTATTAACACCAGGCTTGTTGCTACTGGTAGCTTACGAGAGTTGGAACAGACTTAGTTGACACACGCAGTTGCTAGTCTACAACTCTCACTTAAGTTCTGCGAGATCTTGCTCCTAAATGACCTACCTTATTTGCTTTGCGTATAAGTGGCGTGATAAGAACTACGGAAATTAAAATGTTTTAGGGACGGTAAAAAGTTCACTTTTTTAATAAGTGGTTCGTAAAGCAAAGCTGCTACCAATTTTCATGGCATCTTTTAAATGTCATTAATACTCACCTGGGCTTTCTAGTGAATTAACATTAAGTTGTAACCTAGCAAGAGTCGATAATTGGTTTGGATGATCGTTCCAACCAATTGGTTTAGAACAAGGTGTCTGTCTATCACTAAAATCCAAGACAGATGATCTCCTACGTACTGTCGTATTAGTACAGTTCAGTCCGATTATATGTTTTGGTTCACTTTCTAAGTACATCAATATGTTATTGCAAACTCCGAAACTTGGTAAGATAAGTATTTCATAATGTTTATGGAAGCATTGTATGAAAACAAGGAGTGGTCTCCAACTGGAATATGATAACCAGATCTTCTACAGACCGAAATTAACCACTGAACATAACTTCCGTCACGAAGTGACAGCATAACATGCTGCACTGTTATTGATTTGCACTTTATTCAGCTCATATAACTCTGAACTACGTGCAGATAACGTCTCCAAGTATGTTCGATACACACAGTCACTTATTATACTCTACCTTCTTGAAATCAGCACTAACAATCCATAACTTGCTACTTTGCAATTTACAAGACAAAAATAGAAACGTCCACTGGAGTAAGAGGACTTTTTAATGAAAACTGAAAGATGCAGTAGAGTTGGTAATATCCCTAACATTTATGCAAATTAGTTACAAGGTCACAGTCCCATATAGGATGAAGTTATGTAGATGGCTCAGCACATCAAATGGAATTTTAGAGGATGGAGTATAGCTGTACTTGATAATAACAGCTAGATAGTTAAAAATCGAATAATATTACAATTAAGTCCTTTCGAAAAATTTCTGAATTAAGAGACAATTGTATAAAATGGAAACAATGTGATGCATTGGGGTATAGGTTAAAGTTACATGAGGGGACGCCAGGTACTGTATATTCAGCAACTGTTCCAATTGTTGTTTCTGGATACAACTAGGCTTTGGTCTGCACAAACTACATCTTCTGTTATGTGACCGATGTATCCAATTTTCTAATGAGCACCACAATACCGGGAAAAGGTCTTTAGTTTGTGGTAATTTTCCATACAAACCGGGATGTTTTAGTTTAAGTGGATGCTACAAGACATCGTTTTTTTTTAGTTTATTAAACTAAGTGAACTTAGCCTAGCGAAACGTAAATAAATTTTGTTTAGGATATAGTTGATCAGTTTCGCCTCTCTTGTATAACGTATTTCCGTGATTATTGGATGAGTAGTATTACAACATGCTCTTGAATATGACTGTCTTCTACAACAAACATCAATTAATAGTTTATATAGTTTAATATTATTCTGCTGTTAGGCCATCATGGAGTTACGAATCACATTTGGTTTCAGGATAGTTGTATGAACTGAATTCGAAGACAGGTTTCGGAAAGCAACAGTCGGAATAATGATTTTCTAAATGTTAGGTGAACTCTGGACCTACTAATCATCCCGGATACAAGCAATGCTACGATTTTCATATAGTAGATAATTTAAGCTATTATTGGTTTACAAAATGGTCAGCTATAATAAAATAACTTAAATGGTGTGAACCAAAGATGAAAATAAAATTTGCTAAGCAACGAATGTTTACTTAACATTACTATCCAGTTCACTTTTAGAATGATTTTTGGCCAATGTTTGTCTTTCAGAGTGATGCTTTTTCTGCGTTTCTACATCAATTTCGCCCCGTTGCCGAACGAAAGGTTTGTTTCTCGATGAGCGGTTGCTTGCAACAAATAGTGGACGTAAGAAATACATAAACCTTGCTCTTGAAGATGACCAGGATTCTAATACCAGTGACAATTTGAAGGCCGGGGCTAGCTCTGGCAACAATTCTGAAGATGATGAAATGGAATATAAACCTCCAAAGTTGTTAACTGCACGACAGATAAGTTTACAATCACAGAAAACTGCTGTTCCAACTGATATTAAGAACATGAAGCAGTCTACAGCTCATTCCAGACTAATTAGTCTAGAATCCTTGAATTCAACTAAACCAACTCCAACTTTAACACTGGAACAAATTGCCGTCCGGCAAAAAGAATAGCTCACCGCAGAGAATCAGCTAAGCACAAAGCGGAAATGGAAAAGCTCCAAACAGTGGAACGTTTGCTCAAGGTAAGTTACCGTATCCACAAGGTCCAAAATGTCAGTCACCGAAACTAACGGAATGGATGCAAATTTTACTTTTTTTCACAGTAATCTATGGTTCATTTCGAGTGCATGGGTAAGCTTCTGCACTTGAACGACTTGTGTAGTCTACTGATTATTAGATCCAGTTTGTGACATTTGTTTCTCAGGGGCGTTCCGGTTATTCTGATCCACACTAAAAGTATATAATAAACTAACTAGAAGTTATCAAGATATATTACTTATTATCACATATCCTCAAACCATACGTATCATAGTAGTGAGTTTCTGCGGGTGTGTTATGTTAATTTTGTTTTCACGGTTGAATAGTGATACTTGGGCATAAGACATTTCGGACGAATTAACCGAAGTATGGATTTTCTTTTTAGATTAATGCAATGTTATTGGGCGACGTGGTCGAGGTAGAGGTAGAGGTCTTCGGAATAATGGTTTGGCACACTGTGATCAGATCTCATCTCAAACGCGTTCACAGTTTGGTGTTTTAAAGTATGAGGGGATTTAGTTGAAAAGGAGTATCTCAATGACACGCATGCTTCATTACGACCCAGTGAAGGTAATTGCATGAATACCGATTTTGTGGACAATGCTTATGAAAATACGAAATTGTCTGATAATAACATGTCTGCTAGTTTGCCAAATGTTCAATCATATAATCCCAAACCAGGATACATCCGCTTTGTATCTTCATCTCGTTTATCAACACAAACAGTCATCTGTTTACCTGAGACAGATAATAATAGTGACAAGGATATTTATTTGCACACAAATGTTTGCATACAAAAAGTCGAAGCTCCTGAAATACCTAAATCACGTCTATGCGACATGGGTTGCGGTTGTGCTAGGCGCTATGAATGTGCTAAAACAGGCCGCTCCTTATGTAGTTTATCTTGTTATAAAGCTAATTTGTCAGGATTCCCATTAACTATCTCAACTTAAATTGTAGCATTTAGACTTGTACAATGAATTTGAATGAATCTTGGTTTCTAGTAAAAATATATCATAATAAAGTATGTTACATATTGCTTATCCGCGGTACTATTGTATCTACTTAGAAATTATCAAGATGTACCTATTAAGAAACGCCTTAGATGTTGCTTAGATGGTTATTTTTAGATAAATACATGTTAAGGTCTATGCACTTCCTGGAAACGAGGGTTATATCCCGATAGAAGTCAATTTAAAGACCGCTCTAACAAAATCTTAGCAATTCATATTTTGAGTAACTCTCTTTATATATATATATATATATATATATATATATATATATATATATATATATATATATATATATACATCTCCGTGAACAACACTTCTCTCAGTAAGCAACAAGTGCCAGCCACCGCTACATACCCAACAACACTATACGGACAATAACACAATGATCCACCTCACACACCAAACACAAGTCATCACATCCAATCACATCAGACAGATCATCGCCACAAATGTCATCATCCACGTTTTCCGTAGTTCAACTGGTACAGATGTAGGAATGTATATAGATATAATTTTATGTAATGCTACAGTTTTTTTTATCATAGTGTATGGATTATTTTTTATGAATAATTATTTTACTTACCTCGCTTATCTCTGGGTCATTTGTTAGATGTGCATATGGACATAAATGAGACGATTTTCCAATACAACCCTTGCCTTCTGTTGACTCTTGACTTGTAATGATAAAAAGTTGTCCTGTTTGAGCATATTGTGATGCTAGTACCATTAGACGTACACATGGAGGATAAACAACCGGATCGCCAGTAAATGATGTGATCACTTCTTCTTTAATTAACGATTTTGGTTTTTGTTTTAAAGGATTAGAACTAGAAGTAGTGCTATTAGAACTATCCGTAGGACTTCTGTTCTTTCGTTTTCTTTTCTTTTTTGAATGTGTCAAATCTGAAATATATAAAGACCTAACTTTTATAGGAATATTATTCAAATATAATAACTGGAAAACAAATTTCCCACTTGTATCAACGTCTGATCAGTTCAAATCCTATTCTTTTTTATTAAAATTCCTATTTAATAAAGGAAAAATCTAGTAAGAAAATTCGGATTCTATTATCAAATATCCATTAATTTTCGCTTAACACATACATACAAGAACAGCTTCAAGTTTACATGGTGATTCGTATTTACAACGTTAGTTACTTCGGAATTATAATTTTGTAGATTGCATATATATTTCAGTAATATTCTCCAATAATTGTATGACAGAATATTTACATATGCTAAATATTTAAACCCTAATTAACATATGATACGTTGTTAAAAAATGAAAAATAAAACGAGTTTTTAGAGATACTTTGTAAGAGTAGTAAATGACAATACATCACCGAAGTAAACAAGAAAAATAGACTGCTGACATTATATTAAAGTGCACTAATAAGATTAAATTGTTTGAATATAGAGTAAAATAATTATTGTTTCTCCACTTAGAAAAATGTTCAGTTTCACTTTAATGGAAATTATAGATAAACAGGTACTGAGATGATGAGTTCATTGGGTCACTTTATATGTCGTTGTATTTATTGTACAACTAGAAATGTAAAGGATTCAAGACGCAAATATCTTCGTATTTGAAATATGTTAATGTTACTTTCATCCTATGCAATAAACTTGATCATAATGATGTATTTAGACGTTTAAATCTGGCTAAGTTAAATCTAAAATTGACGTTCGAGCGTCGAACACGAATTACAATTAATTCCTCAGACTTAATCACCTAATGTACTACTTTCTGTACAAGGTAATATTCATAAACCAGCAGCTTTTATTGAAATGCATATGAAAGGATACTTATCAGAATATTCTGAACGGTAACCAGATTATGTTGCGAAGATCCCCAAAACAACAAAGTGCGATTCATCCGGAAGAACTTTATCGAAAATGATTATCCCATGCAGTTCATAAATCAGAGTTATAAGTCGACAAATGATGCAGTAGGAAACCATTGTTCGTAAAATGAAAACATTTGTCAAACTTTCATTCAAAGATTTCACTAGTATGTTTAAAATCGTCGGCTAATGACCAACACTGAACTGAGATATATCAACCTGATAATCACAAATACAACTAAAAGGCTTCTTTTAGTTATCTGAAATCATATCTTCCTATTTACACGTACGTTGGAAGAACGAAGATAACATCAAAGAGAATCTCTGAACATATACAGATGGACTCGATCTTGATTGATAGAAACAAACGTTGTTTTTCGCTTCAGTCCGTCTATACATACACGAAGAACTTGTGGATCACTTGGCACTGAGAATGTGACAGCTTCGCCACTAAAATTCCCTTCCTTGTCCCTTTCCGCCTTTTTAAAAGTTACTGTTTGCTTTGTTTGTTCGAACACACTTTTTGTGGTTATCATGATACCACTTGTTTTAGTCAAATCTTCATTCATGATTTACGTTGATTACAATGAGCCTAATAATTTTGACATCATTCAACGGAATGTATAACCTCTTATTAATTTAGTCACTCTTTTTCTCATACATACTTCAACTATTATCACCATTATTATGATTACTTTACTATTGTTTTTTTCAATAATCATTATCACTCGATAGCTATTAACGTCCTCGACCTGATCTATATATAGTGACAAAAATTGCAGTTAACTATTCTCTGGTATGATGATTGGGAGTTCATCGAATAACGTTTATTAATTTCAACTTTTAACCTTATATCTTTGCTTCGTCTCCCGATATTCATCTCATACATAATCTTAATGATGTTCATATATTTGTTTCTTTCATCATATTCAATGATTACCTAATCACTTATTAGTCTCATTACCCTTACATAAGCTCTTTTATGATCACTGGTAATTATAACACCTGTTCCATTCTGAATTACTACTTCCCAAAATATAACTTTTGGTTACTCTGTGAACATTTATCTAAACTTCACAAACTAAAGTATGCTAAACAATTGTTTATAATTAAATTTATTATTAGTAATTGTAAATTTAGGGTTGTATGCATTTGATAAGAAACTGTGAAACAACTCATTTTATTCTGCAAAAACAAAACCTTGTTGTTCTTGCTCTGTTTAAACTATTACGGTTGTTATCAGGAGTTTTGTGGATATTATAGTAATTTTAATAGTTGAGATCGTGAGTCAATTGAAGCTAGACCACTATGGAAAACCTGGAAGCACATATGCTCACTAATGACGATCTTCAAAAGGTATTTCATGGAGTTCTATTGAGAAGAAGTGAACAGTGGAGTTCAATCGGGTCTGTTGTGAGATATCAACTCAATGAAGACAATGGTGGATGTGTCGCTCAATTTCGTGGATTAGTTGAAGTTAGACATTAACACCGTTGGATGTCGGTCAGCTCAGTGGTCTAATGGTTAAGCGCTAACGCGCGAGACTGATAGGTCCTGGGCTAGAATCTTACAAAGTGGGATCGTGGATGCGCACCGCTGAGGAGTTACACAGTAAGACGAAACGGCCATCCAGTGCTTCTGGATTTTCCATAGTGTTCTAGCTTTAATTGACTCATGATCTCGATTATCAATATTACTATTGTTTTCGTATGATGTTCTCAAAAAAAAAAACATGTATTATAATTTTGAATGATATTTTTACTTTGTCAACTATTTGAAATACGAACGACCTAATGACCTATTGTATTGATTTTATAAGTTGATTATCATTGGTTAGATATTTTTTTATTTGGTCACATTATTAAAATGTAGATGACCTTGATTAGTGTTGGATGAACACATATGTAAATATGAAAAGTATATAAAATGACTGGATACTCTTGAGAGAAGAAAATCCAACTTATTTTATTTAAATTGTGAGTATTTTATATAAAATTTAAATCATTTACATAATGAACTCTTAACTATTTAGTAGTTCATCAAATATTAATCATAATCTCTAAGTTATTATAACAGTTTCAGAAAATCAATGATATAAATGCATAGTTGATAGAACTATATGTTATAATTTTATTATGAAACTTGTCGGTGAATTCATCATATTGGAATACTTTTTTCTTTCTTTTGTAAAGTGGTGCAAATCAAAATAAATTAACGGAATACATACAATGTGTCAATGATAATAGTAATCATATACTACGACAACTCTAAGAAAGATAAAGTAACCGTTAGGAGTACAAAAATATTCCATGGATATATATATACTCACTAAAATACATTAGATTATAATAAGCACTATTAAATTTAGGCAGTTAACATAGTGAAAATGAATTTCGAAAGATGAGTTCCATAATAGAACGACTATGTATTCAGCACATTTTAAATTTCATTTGTGGTCTAGCTTTTCTATCTTCTATCTGAAGGTCGAAACACAATCAACAACGAAACTTTAATCTATAACTCAATATTCCTAAGTGGTGGCACGATTTGATTGGTTGTAAACAAGCAAAGACTAACAATAGGTATGAATATTAATTTCCACGAGGAAATAATGGATTATTAATTTGAAAACCGGTATTTCGTCACTTTTTTCATCTCGGAATATTGCTTTCCATGTAACATGATTTTCGGATATAAATCATTTAGATGACGCACTTAGGTAGGATGTAATCAGAATGGTGAACACAACAAAATCCCTTAGTCAAAAAATTTAGGTTCACTTATAATTAAGAATAGTGTACCAATACCTAACATTACATATCACTCAGTTATTAGATATTCCAGTCATAAGACTTAGTAAGAATATGGAAGTTTACTGAAAATGGTTTATGCAAACTACCAGAGGCATTAACTTGTGTTTGAAATATCTAATTAGACGACATCCCCCATTTAGTTTAGACATCCGTGGTTGGCAAAATCAATAGTACTGGAATTGAAATTAAAATATATAAATGTTTAATCTGAAATGATAAATTCGTAATCCTATAGGTATGTACGGATGAAATATGTTATGATAATATTGATCGTGCCATCATTATTACTATTAATATTATTATACCAGTATAAAGAGAAAATAAAACACTTTCCAAGATTATGCATAAACCGGAATAACTCATGAACTTATTTCCTATTTATTTGGAAACCGGTAACTTAACATACTTTCACAAAATCTTATTATCACTGATAAGTTTAAAAAAGGTAATTTTTAAAATAAATACAATTTAATTTGATTTATTATAAAGTGAAATTATATTCGTAAGATATTGCAGCGATTAAAATTGAGTGACTCCGATGTTTGACATAGGGCCGTCTGGTTCAAACATTTTCTGGACAAATAAAAATCATCATTGAATAAATAAATACAGTCTATTATTATGGCCGTCTTTCAACACGTTATTTGAATACGTTGGCTTGGGTATGTCGCATAATGGTAGATCATCGTTCTACAAGGGTCGTTCGAATGAAAATTGAGCACGTTCGTCCTAGTAGTTATGACTAACTTAGCCACATGTCATTTAAACATACACGATACAACATGGTTTGTCCTGAGAGACACTTATGACATACGTGTGCCATTGTAAAACCACTGCTGAGACGAGTGTTATGAGTTATATCCCTAAGGTAACTAAACATGTCGACACCCACCAGATGGTCTTGCCTAAACTTTGATGGGTCACTTGAGTTTGTTTTGTGTATGCTCTACCAATCGATAAACATAGTGAACACAGTCATCGACTAAGTTTCGAGATAAGGATTATTTCAAATGACTATTTCTTCAGGCCATACAATTAGATTTTAAACATGCACACATAGTATCACATCTTAACATAGCCTATCATATTAACTAATCTCCCATTAAGTGACCATTTAAGCTATTGTTTTACATTTTCACTCTTTGAACCTAAGTAACTTAATTCATGCACAGTACCGACTGGTTCATTCAATTGAACCTGTTTAATACTGACTGTTGCAATAAATATTTATTGATCTAGAGATGTTTGTGGCCCAGACAAAGATGGTTATTCGAAAGAAACCTTATCTCTAAGCTCAATCGATGACCTTTATGTTCACTATGTTTATCGATTGATAGAGTACATATAAAATAAACTCAAGTGACCAATCGAAGTTTAAGAAAATCTAATAGGTGGGCGTTAAAACTGTCATTCGATTGGTCGAATTATTAATTAAAAAAGAAACCACTTAATGTACAAACAAACATGAACAAACACACTATCCGCACGTCTCGTAGGGTCATGCAGCACGGATAGACATGTATGTTTTCCTTGAATGGTTAGATTTGGTCCGGTGATTATTTTGTTGACTTGTTTTATGCCAAGGTCACAGGTGAAACATGAAACCAAGTTTATTTGCCTCAGTCGTATCTTTAGGAGAGACGGATTCATCAACACCATTGGGTGTAAAAGTGAAATTAACCAATTCGACCCATAGGTCTCAATGTTCATAGATAAGCCACATTGCTTACTCATTTCACCATAATCTTACTGTTGTAATTATACGACGCATTCCACTGGTCACACTTTATAATGGCACTAACAGGAGAGCAATGAGAAAAACAAACTATGGTATGGATTGGGAAAATGAGATGCGTTAAAATCTATAGGGTGATTTATGGATCTTTAATAGTGCAATCATCATCAAATTGCACTCGCAAAGTGTACTAATCACCGAATTTGCCGGTTTTTGGAAAAGTGGTTTTCTCAATTGCCGTGATATTTTGACAAGACTAATATTGTCAGTTTGGGGCCTTACATTAGAACTCTAATGCTAGCGCTCATGTGATTAACATTTCCCAGCACACAAAGAAAGATTGTTCAGAAGTCGACAGGAAAATGACAACTGGAGTTAAATTAACGAAGACGAGTAACCCGTGTTATATTCTCTAGTTGTCAATGTTAATTAAATCCTGTCTATCAAAGTACGACTAGTTCAGTGTTAAATATCTAAATACAGTCAATTTATTTCAACCGACATCAGACAAAAACTACTAGGGGATGTCAGATAATAATATTAATAATTGATGGGAAATGTCTACACTATAGATCCTGTTGAAATTGTGTTTTTCGGCACCCACCCTTATTGTGTATTGTAATCCATATATCAGCTTGAGAAAACTAGGATAATTATTCAACTTTCGAAATAAGTACCGGGCTAAATGTGGCGCTGGATACTCAAGATAATTTAATAAATTCAAGGATAGATGACGAAAATGAACAGACTCACTAAGAAATAAGACTGGTGTTTTGATGTATCTTTCATTCACATGAGAGAAGAACAAAGCCAATCGTTTTTGACCAATGTTAGAGATCAAACTCATACAATTCAGGAATTCCATAAAGGGCTAATAATTTGATGAGTCATCATGATTCTACTCTATTTACTATCATTTGATATATTAAAATGATTATTACTGTATTCATATGAGCGTCAAGCTGTCTGACTAATCGAATGTAAGAAAACAACACATCCTATAATGTTACAGTGCTGGCTAACCTTGGATAAGAACATTAGAAATTGGTACAGAACAACAGTGACAGTTTCGGCTGATTAAATGATTGCACAAAATACTGCGATGGAATTAAAGCAAATCAAGCTACCCGAATAAATCTTATTCACAACATTTAAAGTGAGATTGACATAACATCTCCATAACCATGATGAAGTTTATGAGATCATCTTTGAAAATCCTATGCACAGGCATGAATTGAAGGGGAAACGTTACAAGCTAATGTCACATGCATCTTTGGAAAATAAACGAGCAGCAGAGAACTAGATTGACCATAAGGTTTTTGAAATGATTGAATAAATCATTTGTATTATCATGAATTCAGCCAAATCGTTTGTTAAAAACTTAGTCTTAAATTAACACTTAAAAATACTTACATTTATAACAATATTTTCTCTTTTATTTATAATGTAAATTAATGGATATTAATTGTATAGTTTGCCCAATACCTTATGAGTCAACCAACGCAAACAGACAGATTTTAGATGTTATGGTTATCATCATATTTTACATTATGGGGACAAAATAGAAAAAAAAACTTAGAATATCAGTTTTGAGACAAGTCAGAAAACGTCTCTTCGATGATTACGACTAGCTAGGAGACTATGAGAGTAGATATCAGGATACAGCACAGAAATTTCATGGAATGGGACAGAACTTTGGTGTTGCTACGTTCTTAGCATTGAAAATTGGGTTAGGCTATTTTTACTATGAGTAGGACATGTTTAGGATTTCCGAATAAATCATTTAATATTAACAATCACTTCAATGGCATAAACACTAAGAAAAAGATATGTTTAGTTCATTTAAAACTGATACCCTATATAACAACTGACTACTTATAATTATATCAACACAAATAACACTGAACTGATACGTCTAGTCGGTTTGATTTAGAATTGATGTTGCTGTGAGTTAAAAATCTTGAGCTATCTTTTCACTGTAAGTTCTGACAAGTTTTTGTATTAAATGGGAGCTCTCTGAGCCCTCATTAGTTGAGTGCGATGACGTCGAGATTTTACTTAGTCACATAAAACCAATGCGATATTCTCCCTATATGCTCACGGAACTTCATTCCTCTGCTGGTGTACTACCGGTTAATTGGTTATTTATAACTTATTTAGATGACCCAGACAATTGTGCGTTGACGTAACTGTTGAATTAATTTACTTAGTAGGAGGTACAAACTAAAGAAGTCATCCTCTAATTTTAATCGTGTTTGTATTTATAGGAAAACATTTCAAGTAGACTTTGAAACGTGGTTAAACTGTCTCTAAATTCCGCCATGTTTTATTCATAAGCCATATAAATAAAATGGTAAAATAGACTATAGTCAATATGTCTGATAAGTTTCTTAGCTTATCCTTAAATACCTGAAGGGTTTAACAACATGAGGTGTTTTGATGAACTTATATTGAAGACAAAGGCAAGAAAGTCTATTGCTATATACAAAATAGAATTGCCAAACACGAAACAAATAAAAATAAACACAATACCATTCTTTATGAATTTTCCCAGCCATAACAGGAGTGAATAGTTATCATATATATGTTGTATTATTGTGAACTCTGTTAGTTCAATCAGATTTTTTAGGGAGAGATTTAAATAGTTTCAAAGTTCCTCATTTACAAACTAACATTAGTTGGGAATATATCGAGAACGAAGAAGCCTTGATCAGCTGTTTTATCGCACAGCAAAACCAGGTCAAGTAAACAGCCTATGATCGAATCACGTACTCAAGATACACATGTATTAGCATCTATTTAAATCCCGATCGAATTACGTTCACCACCGTCTAAACAAATCTAGAAACATGTAATTTGAACTAAACGTAATAAAAGTCACCTAAATTTGTTGTTATTATTGTCTTTAAAAAGGATTGATAAAAACGTCCACTTCTTGATACCTAAACCTAAGGAAACATTAAACTGGAATTATCACTAAATGAAACCCCCAATTAGTACAGATTAGAGCATTTGATATCACTTCATATTCTTAACACATAAAAGACGACTAAGATATACATAACATCGGGTAACAATTAGAGGGTTTCCAATCAACAATATAAAGGTGTCTAAATAAACAAGACGAAAAAAGATTTAACTCCGATTTCAATTGAAATACGAACACCATGAATAAAATTTAGGGAGAACAAAAGGAATGAAAAGTTACAGATGACATTAAATAATTAAAGGACGAATAATTAAGGAAAACAACTGCACTACTGTGTGTCACTCACATTCTAGAACCATTCGATTAAAACTATTGAACATCCCCCTTCTTATAAGTCAGCACCAGCTAACGTGGCTCAGTGCAACATTTAGTGAGTTCATGGACTCATGCAAAGTAATGATCTACTTATTACCAGCTTTTAATAATCTACTCCTACATCAGTGAGCATTACATATCATAGTAGAGCAACAAGTATAACATACAACATAATACTTAAATATCATATTGCTTTATATTGGTACAGATGGTTGTGAAATAATTTTATTTACTAAAGAATCCAGGTATGAGTAGAAAGTAGGTATCATTAGAAAGTTGAGTTTATTTTCAACTATTGTTTTTACTAGTTCGATTGTGAAGAAAAGAATCAGGAGAGCATCTGTACACAAATACCCCAGTATACTTGAGTAACTAAGTACAACTTTAGTTTTGTCCTACAACTCAACATTTTAGAACTACTGTAAACTAAGGAACACATTTACCGCGTCCAGAACAACATAAGTCAAATTGATAATAATTAGTGAAGCTATGGCTCAGTTTTTTAGACACTAGGGACTTAAACTTTAGGTTAAATATATATGAAACCAGTTTTACCTAATTTAGCTCTCACAACTATGTAGTATATTTCTAGCATTCGACTCAAAGCCTACTTAACAAATTTGTTAGTGTACATAAATAAATTTAGCCTTCAAAACAATCTTATTTTTCCCTGGATTGTAAGTATAAGAAGTAACTTAACAATGAACACGATAAAGCGCGAGGCGAACAATGAATGATTTCAACACTTTAGCAATTTAATACGTTTAAGTAAGTCGTAATTAACGTAGAGGCTGCCAAAATTGAATGTCAGATCAAGTTGCGATAATGTACCACGAGATTAAACAAACATAGTGATTAAAAAAAGAGTTGATATAATTGGAGTAGCAATAAATGTGGGAATAAGGTTCCAGGAAATCGGATAAAAACACTATATGAAGGAATACCGGAATAAAAGATCCATAGTACGATTAAGATTGAATACACCTACACCAATTGGAACACTACTGAGTAATATCAAAAAAAATGTCCCCAACCACTGATTACGAATATCGCACCGATCCTAATCAGTTAGTCTGCTTCACCAACACGGCTCACATCAACAATAAGTGACTCTACCGACTGACACCATGTATTGGTTCGATGGACTAGCCTGAGCTTTCTTCTAACATATTTTTTACACAGAGAAAACTGTCCGCTGAAGTAGTTGATTGAGCATGTTTTAAAATATACCCAAGCCACCCTAAGTCGATGAAGACTTATACCTGCATCAGCTAATTGGTTATGCTGGTCTGGTACCCTACATCTAATATCAATATTGCTCAACCAATCGTTCCACAATATGTTAGCAATCCTATGAAGATATCTATGATCAAATACTTACGCTCTAAGTGTTTAATTTACTCTCACAGCCAAAAATCAATATGTGAAAAAAATCATACAGAAGAGACAATCCAGTTTAAATAATTAAAACCAGGAGAAAAATTTGTTCATTTAAGGGGGTTGCTCCCGTTTTTATGAGGAACGTAAAAGAGAACTACGGCAGGACAGCTACTGGCTTTTGTCCTTAGTCACGGTCTGATAACGTAACAAGCCACTCAGTTGCACCATCTCTAGGACCCCGACCAGGAAGTCGTGATGGACCAACAAATACCAGTTTCATACAGATTTCTTTGACACAACGGCGGTGTCATATAAAGACCACGTCTTCGTATTTTCCAACCCATCCCAGGGTTGGCAAAAAATGTACAATATGGAAGCTTCTGTGATGGCATACAGAATAAGGGCTCGCCACGAGACCTGAAAGTTTCGGGTTCAACCCCCGTTTGAATTGCTAATGCGCACTGCTGGAGACACATACTGCGAAGAAACAGCTGTTGGACGCTCCCTTGTTATCAAAGGTTGTCTAACGAAGATCAATCATATCTAAGAATAGCTAGTATAACACAGTGTTATTACTGGAGATGTTTACTGATACATATGTCATCTCTATTTAACGAATCGTTGATCCTTGATAACTGAGAGATTCCGATCATGACAAACCTATGGCATTTAGCCTCCAACTACTCGGTAGTACAGATGATACTTTATACATGTGGTTTCAATTGTTATTATTTATTAAACGGGACTTGAACTCGTGAAAGATTCAGTCGAAACCTAAAACGCAGTAAAATTTGACATTCAAACTTGACAGAGTTTACGAATATATTGTGATTTAAATTTTACATAAACATGAAGATTAACTTATATTTTATTAACTGGCATTAATGGAGAAATTTCGTCTGACTAAATTTTCTGTTGAGGCGTACAAATGGTAGACTATGATTATGGTTGACTTAGACGTAGATACTAACAAATAACAGAATAGTGATACAAACACTTCAAGGTCATGGTCCGTTTTTACTTTATTAGAAATATGGTATGTCTGTCACACGTCAACATTGCTTCTTATTTGTTCATAAATCCACTATTGATTGATGCATCCATAATACAAGCTAAAAGTGAACGTAGTGATCGATAAACAGTAGTTTCAAAAGACGGTTTTTAAATGTTTGACAGATAACAAGATATAAGATTGGGTACGACTAATGTTTATGCCTTAAGAGTTTTCTTTTAGCTAATATACATTTAGCGATATTTCTTTAATATGTAAGAAGAATTGTTGAGGCCTAATTTGAAGTTCACAAGCATCTTTAACCAGTTAACATCAACATAGAGTCCAGGACAGATGTACGTTGACCCAAGCTGCCATACAATTTTAGGACGAGATGTTTAATACAAGTGACCAAAATAGTATAATCGGAATGACAATGAAGATCATTAAAGATTGAGAATAGGGTTCGAAAAGACAGTGGGAATGAATACTGGGGTTCAGGATTGAGAGGAAGATAAAGAGTGAATGAATTTGCACTACTGTGGACGATACTGAGCCATCTCATAGTCTCGAGTCACTGATCACTGTTATTGTACAGACTCTGATCGGGTAGACTGCGTGGACTGACGCCACGCCATGGTTTTAGCTAACCTATCCCAAAATCAGTCTTCTTTTATAGACTATGTTTTACAGTCAGAAGTTGTACGTACGTACGAAATTCTATTTTGTTGACTGACTGACTTATTCAGTGCACCCACGCTCAGGTCTGAAACCCGCCTGGTTTTCCAAGGTTTGCTCTCTACGAACTCTGACTAAGTCAGATGTTTGTTGAAAATAGGATTTTAGACAGCACATTGGCCAGACTGATTCATTTGTAGTTATCAGAAGAGGATTTGTGTCCTTCATCCCGACCGTAACTGCTACCTTGACACACTGGTCGGGCTTCTTTATCGTGATGACCCAACCGAGCTATATTGGCTGGAACATATGTTCCTGTAGGTTCTACCATGCCAGGCAGGTCGATTAGGGAACGGTAAGACAAAGCTGCAACTCAATGTCTGAGGGCGAAATCGAACTGCTGACTGTAGAGGGGTGTGACAGAAATAGGGTGTTTCCCTCGGACAAACAGCATCTACAGCGATGCTACCTTCTCACAAGGAAGGAAGGGGTTAGAAAAGGTCGATCCTAAAAATGTCACACCTCATCTTACCTCACGGATTTCCGTCTCCGGCGGTAAGGCCCTTTGAAGAACGGAGCTAACACGTCAAAAACCTTCCACAAAAAAGTCGTGCGCGACCGGCCTCAAGCAGTTGTGCCTTGGGCTCTGCGATCACGCTCCCAGGCCGTAATGGCCGATATTAATCCGAATTCCTTTTCAAGTTCCTCAAGAAATACCCTTCCACGGTGTGGGCAGCCGGGAAGTGACACCAGCTCTCATACCCGTAACAGCACACGAGACAAAGTTGGTCACGTTCAAATCCTTCCTACACCTCCTAATACCTCGCTTATCTCCACGGCTACTACTTCTCCCGTCCTTTTATCATCTCGCGCCGCCAGGGCAAACGATTCGAGTACGCGGAACGTTATTCCTGGTCTCCTGAAACCACGCTCTAAACTACACGTAGGAGCTTTTAGCGTACGAACACAGTGCCAAATAGGACAACAGGCTTTCTTAGCTAGGACTTTAGAATCTCGCGCCATCGATGTGTGCTGCGTCTCCGAAACACACATACAGGATCCGAGTAGCGATGACATAGTTCTATTTGGTGAAGACGCTGACAAAATGCAGTCTTCTGACCACTCTAAGCAACAATGCAAGCATGTTCGGCATGCGATTCTCCCCCTCGAAACGCAAAATGTTACTTCAGGATTGGGTTGCTTCGACACTCGAACTAATGATAGGAAGTGAAGTAGTTGAGTATATCGATTGCTTCACTTATCTTGGAAGTCTCATCAGCCCTTGTGATCTGGTGTGTGACGAAATCTCAGCACGGATACAGAAGGCTCGACTAGCTCTTGCCAACTTGCATCACTTATGGCGTAGGCGAGATATCCGTCTATCAACCAAAGGACGTGTTTACTGTGCAGCAGTTCGTTCCGTCCTACTTTATGGCAGTGAAACATGGCCGGTAAGAGTAGAGGATATTCGTAGGTTACTAGTATTTGATCATAGGTGTCTTCGAAACATTGCTCGTATATCCTGGGACCATCGAGTAAGTAAAGCAGTTGTTAGGAAACGGGTACTAGATAAGAATGGCAAATCGATTGATGAAGTGGTGAAACTTCATCAGTTGAGATGGCTGGGACACGTGTTACGTATGCCCAACCACCGACTGCCTCGATGTGCGATGTTCAGTGGTATAGGAGTAGGTTGGAAGAAAGCTACGGGCGGCCAGACCAAAACATAGCACAAATCTATGAAGTCACTGACAAGTGTGGTGAGCCATGTTGGTAGATGTAGACTACCTGGTTGGGGACCACGAGATGATAGCAACCGATGGTTAGAGACCCTGAATGACATGGCTCAAAATCGTTTGTAATGGCACAGGTGCATACACTCGTTGCGCTCTCCCAAATTTTAATCTCCTGATTCCTCCTTGTCTCTTTTCTCTCTTCCCAAATTTATTTAACTGGATTATACTCCTTAAATAACATCTCCAAACCCTGATCTTCCCGATTACTGCTTATACTCTTACTACCTCTACCACTACGGGATTTGAATCGACAACTGCATCTCTGTGCTGTGGTATGTTAACTCGAACTGACTGACTGACTGTGTCCTTCATGATAAACTGGGACGATCGATAATCAGGACCAAGTAGATTGAATTGCGTTTGCCTCTTAAACTCTAGCTAATATCTCAGTCAGTTCATTGGATAATATAGGACCACTGTTACTCAAGACCTCTGGGACCAGGCCACCTAGACCTATTGCCTTCCCTCGCTTTAGGTTAGATATGGCCTATTCAATCTCCCCAATTTCCCACTCAGGTTGTACAAAGATAATTGGTAACTGGAGGTCAACTGAACTTTTCCCTGAAGTGATCTGTAGATCGTTCCAATTTCTTTGACTGAAAATAAATAATGTTTCTGTCTTTTTCCAAAATATTCTCAGTAACATCTGACTTCTCTCCCTCTAAATGCAAGTTGTTGCTTCAGGACTGGTCTGCGTCAACACCTGAACTACGAATAGGGAGTGAAGTAGTCCAACGCGTTGACAACTTCACTTATCTTGGAAATCTGATCAGCCCTAATGGGTTGGTGTCTGACGAAATCTCAGCACGGATTCGAAAAGCTCGCTTGGCTTTTGCCAACTTACGTCACCTATGGCGAAGACGAGATATCCGTCTATCAATAAAAGGACGAGTATACTGCGCGGCAGTCCGTTCTGTTTTAATTTACGGCAGCGAAACATGGCTCAAAATCGTTTGCAATGGCGCAGGTGCATCCACTCTCTGTGTTCTCCCAAATTCTAATCTTCTGAATTCTTCATGTCCCTTTTTTCCTCTTTCCAAATTTATTTCACTGGATTATACTCTTTAAATAACATCTCCAAACCCTAATCTTCCCGATTACTGCTTATACTCTTGCTACCTCTACCACTACGGGATTTGAATCGACAACTGCATCTCTGTGCTAATGTGGTGTGGCAACTCGAACTGATGTACGTACGTACGAAGTTCTACGTTGTTACTGACTGACTGTAAGCTACTAGTATTTGACCACAGATGCCTTAGAAATATTGCTGGCGTCTGCTGGAATCACCGGGTAAGTGATGGTGAGGTTAGACGTAGGGTATTAGTGGATGATGGTAAACCAGTTGATGAGGTTGTGAATCTTCATCGACTGAGATAGTTGGGCCACTTCCAGAGAGAGTTAACTCTTTCCACCGTCGGTCGTTCATCATTTGTGATGAGATCAATGCACGTATAGTGAAAGCCAGAGTGGCTTATGCCAATCTGGGCCACCTTTGGCGCCTTCGTGATGTTAGTCTGGCTGTAAAAGGTCGGATCTACAACGCGTCGGTGAGAGCAGTTTTGCTCTATGCTTGTGAAACCTGGTCTCTCCGAGTTGAGGACGTTAGACGACTCTCTGTGTTCGATCATCGCTGTCTCCGAAGGATTGCTGACATCCAGTGGCAACACCATGTCAGTAATGCAGAGGTTCGGCATCGTGTGTTCGGGCACAGAGATGATAATTCAATTGGTGTCACCATCTTGAAACACCGACCTCGGTGGCTTGGACATGTTCTACGAATGTCGTCCCAGAGAATTCCACGTCGTGCATTATTTGCCGACTCTGGGACTGGTTGGAAAGAGCGGAGAGGTGGTCAGTGCACGACATGGTGTCATGGTATGAAAGAATGCTGCAAAGGACTGGCTTCTGTTGGTCCTTCACGGCTCCCTGGTTGGGGTCCGAGAGATGGTGCTACACAGTGGCTAGAGACGTTATCAGATATGGCTCAGAATAGAAGCCAGTGGCGATCCTGCTGTAACCTTCTTTTACTTTCTTCATAAAAAGTGGTTGTGTCTCCCTTACCTGAAGGATTTCTTCTGATTGTACCTTTCCATTCCCTCGTTACTACCACACTACCTTACACCAATCTCGTCGTTATTGTTCTCTTTTTCTTTTTGCGCTCCTTAGTTTTTTTTAAAATATATTTCTCTTCGAATTCTCATTGTTTTGTGTGGCGCATATATATTGGCGCTCTTCTGTACCAATATTCATGTGTTCAAATAAATAAATAATAAATAAACCGTCGGTCGTACCAGGGCATATGGGATCCCCTAGTGTACATGTCTTCCCTCATGCTCTAGGTTTCAACTTTCTAAGAGTAACCCATTTCTTGAGCATAATTGCAGCAGACGGTCACTGCATATGAGTACCTGGCTTTTTTGAGGAAATGATAAAATTTGACGTAAAACTTTGAATCCATCTGAGCTACGATCAATGGAGATATAGGAAGCAATGACAAAGAGGCAACAGTATGTCTGTCCCTCCGAGTTCTTATTGTGTCATTGAAACGAACAGCAAACAAGAGACTGTTGATAGGATTTCATTCAATAACTGCCTATTCTCTTTTCACTATACCTACACCGACAACATCACAAAGAGTTGCTTTGGCGTCACCAGGTACACGATGAGAGTTTCTCGTTTGCCCTTCATGCTGGTTACATGAAGTCAAGTGAATACCCACACTGGGATACTGTATCCGTGTTTCGGAAATACGGATTCTAAAACATTATCCGGAGGCGCCTATCATCCGCCTTGAAATAGGGCTCGGACATTAAAGGCTTAACCATTGAATTTGAAGCGCCGTTTCAAAAGACCTGAGATAGTATTTTGTGAACAAGAATCTTTGGCATTGGTGGGATATGTTGAAGAAATCAAAGAAAGATTAGATTTGACAGTGGAAGAAGTAATATTTTTCACGTGAAACTACTGTATTTAAATCATGAAAAGACAGGGCCTAGAATGAGCCCGTAATCGGCATCTTCACAATTAATATTTTTGCTGGTGTATTAAATATACTTCCTTGAGAATTGTTTTTCAATGACCTACTCTAATTGTCCAGTGTTAACAGTCTACTCAGTCAAATAAATTCAACTGAGCAACACGAGCCTCAATGTTAACACAAAATAAGTACTGCTTTGTTAACTAAGAATAAAGTGAAGCTGAGCTTGATTATGTATCCAAAAGTGTATTGCGTCTTATTAATTCAAGGATTCAAAATGCTAAAATATTCTGATTGTCATTGTTAATCAACATGTGTTGAGGCTATGAAAATATTTCGGTGTTCAACAAACAACCTAAACTATTTGAGATACAAATACAGTAGACCTACAGAAATATACTAGATCTTGCAATCACAATAATATAAAAAGACTTATTTCATTATATGCAATTCACTATATACAGGACACCAGACAATGATTTCGCACATAACTTAAGACAAAGGACCTCCACTCACTAATTTTCACATAAACATTGAGGTAAACAATGACAAGGTTTGCACATAAATGTACTAGGGTAGCACTTTGTTGATGAACAGATCGACTAACAGAAAGAAATAAACTTTAATGTAACTGGCCATTCATTTTAAATAATACTTCCAGCTGAAAACAACCAGCTATAGTAAATAATACAGTTACTTCGAAATAATTTCAATCTTACTTGCTTATTCAAAGATAAGATATTGAATATAATATTAAGTAATATAAAAGTTGGACAAGAATTTCACATACTTTAATCCAATTATTCAAGAAGATTGAGAACTAACAAACAAACAAAAATGTGTTTGTATTCACATTTTCTGATAACTAGTGCTCGTTGTTCACAATTTCTGTCTGGAATTAATGTAAGCAATAGGATAAATGCCAGATTTGTGTTCATTTATGCAGGAAGCAATTTATAGTACTTTTATGAAAAGCATAGATACTGCTAAGATTAGATCTTATTGATTTAAAACACTAAGATTACAGGCTTCTCATGATTTCAAACGATGCCACTAAACTTAAACAGATCAAAAGCAAGCAAATAATTAATTTTCAAGGTGGAAAATGAGTGCTATCCAATTACAGCTGTGAAACGGTCATATAAAATGTCTACTTGCTTGATATAATTCATGAAAATCCAATTTATGTAGAAATAATGACAAAGGTTATAACAATTTACTTTACCTTTAACTAATTTTTCGAAAATACCGGTTTTCGTCATAACGTTTGAGTAAAATTCAGCTTGAATTTTGGAGTAGTGACCTAATGGTTAGGAGTTGAGTATTTAGATCTACACACCATTAAATTCAACACAATTGTCATTTATTTATTAAGTGGATGTTTACATATACAGCCTTTAGTTATGTTATTAGTAAAAACAATATTCATTATGGGGAAAATTGCGGTTTGATGCAGGGTACCAGGTGAGGATGGCAAGTCGATTGATGAGGTAGTAAATCTCTATCAGCTGACATGGTTAGGATATGTATTAAGTACTCCCATCAACCGGCTACCTAAATGCGCAATGATGGCTTGAAGAAAGCCAGGAGTAGGCAAACCATTACATGAATGGGGTCAGCATAAATACTATTACCCATGGTTAGATTGTGCGTGATATGGATTAAAATAGTTCCCAATAGCGCAGGTGTACTTTTTGTTTTTCTTAGATTCTAAATTTTTACATTACCTTAAAAAACATTTTATTCTACTGATTCACATTTTCTAAAATCGTAAATTAAATATTTAGTTTTTTCCATTACCATTAACACTCTGTGATTTGCCCTGACAATTTCATATCACTGTGATAATGGAGTGTGACAACTTGGACCGATGTGCATGAGCTAGGTTCTCAGTCGCGAATGACTGACTGCCTTTGAAAGGCTTTGTTAAGAAACAATAAATAAGGTCTAAATGTATAGGTATCAATACGAAAAATGTCGCATTCTCATAAAACAAAGTGATTAACTTATTCACCAAGTATTTAAGTAGGAGGCACAAGTTAGAAGGCTAATGAAGTAACTCTGCTGGCCAAATCGAACCAGGTGGAGTGGAGTTCGAAACTGAGACCTAGTAACCCAAAGTTGAACGCGTTAAACAGCAAGTGAACACTACATTTTTAAAGACAGCAAAACTGACTTGAAGCAGATACTGCCTGAGTTCCGATGTAATGCTCTTAGAACACTAAGATAAGCAATCCTGATTGCATTTATTTAGCAAACTTAAGAAATTTCTAGACGATGGAGTTTGAAAAGCGTTAAAAGCCGCTTATCAGTATTTACCTGAGTCGAAGTTTTTGTTAACAGTCTACTTAAAAAGACAAATACAGCTCCCTTAATACATGGATGGTTTCCATCTCACCGATTCACTTTCTTTTCTCAAGAATTGGAGTAGTCAAGGGTTGTAGTACTACTTTATATATGTGAGTTGTGAAGAGTGTGCTAAACATTTCCAGATTTTGTTCAATGCATTTGGAAACTTCTGAACATTTTCAAAGTTCTCGTCATCAGAACAATAAATGTCATCTAATTTTGATTTTTAGGCAAGATAAAAATTAAAATAGAACAGATATAGGCCACAAAGTCCCACCCCAAGAAAAAGTGAGCGAAAACACCGAAAAAATATTCTCACTTCATTATCTTAGATGGCAATATCCCAAAATGTCTGGCAAGAGTTTGAAGTGTTACTTGTAATACAAATACGAATGTCCAGCCCTAATATTGGAGTTTAGGATTGTAATACATCCCGAACTACATACTTAAAACTTACGAGTTGCTGTCTACAGGTGTTTTCAAGTAGACCAGGATCTCAAGAACTGTAGGATGAAGTTCTGTTCAATATAATAGCGCTGAACATTAGCTGTTTATGAGAGTTTTCGTTTACAAGCTCTAGTCTTAGGAACTACGGGATTATCACATGATAAACCGTTCTAATAAATTGAGACATTCAGCAATCAAGAGCAGTCTATGAGAGCTACTTCCTTTTATGCTCGTTTGCTTTGAAATTATTTTATAGACTAATTCCAGGTTATTTTACAGACATCTGGGGACAAAATGACTTTTATTCTTGATTGCGGACAACTGCGGTGCAGATACAGACCACTGGTATATGATTTGGTAGCTTACTCTGAGATGGTTTCGACAAGCGACTCAATTACTTTCAAGTCTATTTAAAGTGTCCGGATCAAAACTAGTAACTAACTGATGTCGATCTCTTACCGATTGCTTCAATTTGAAATTCACGTTTCCGGTAATAATCGTGTGGACCAATTTAACTTGAAGTTACTTCAGCTCTAACTTATGTTCAGGGTCAACTAGAATGAATGTTCGTGCATCAGTTGGTGAGACTGATTAGACTTGTTTAATTTTGCCAAGTTTCAATGGTAGGCTATATAAAGACAATGATCATGGATGTACTTCACTAAGGTTTGGAAAGTTCCTTTGTCGACATAGTCAGTTGTAAACAAAGTAGAGCTTATCAAATCTATACATGTCTAAATTCCAAAGCCATATCAGAGTGACGAAGTATAATTAGTAAAATGAGTAACTAAATGGTTGACAATAGTAATATCTAAGATATTGAAGAAAACTAGATATTAGAGAACATGGTGAGAAAAGGGATGAAGCCAATAAATAAAAAGTACGAAGTGACACTAAAACTCAAAACTTATTAAATCTGCACCAAAGTAACTAATCTTGAGTAGTGCCACCCGTTGCCAACCATGTAGTTTGCACCAACCAACACGGCCCACGTTAACAAATGACTCCAGCGACTGAAGCATGAATTGGTTTGACCAGTCTGGTTTTCTACGACAAATCTTTTTTCTAGTGAACACCGCCAGCTTAGGTGGCCAGTTGAGCATAAACAAACACACACCGTCAGCCAGCTTGCCATATTTGCCTGGTATCCAACGTCAACATCACTCACTCGATCGTTCCACGACATAATAAAACTTTACAAAACATTTATGACTAAGTACTTACAACACGAGAGTTATTTACTCTCATAGGTTATAAATTTAGTCAAAGAACAATACAGAGCTGACCGCTGTGCAGTGTACTCTCCCATTCACTGGCAGGCGAACATCCCCCCTACGTTACAGGTGTATTGCAACAGTACAAATTAGGTGAGTTTTGTGTATTCGTCCTGAGATCTCATTAGATATCAAACCACTAGGTTTGATAAGACTGCCAAAATAAGTTAAGTGACCAGAGTGCTTGAGCACTCTACTCCCTGTAATCAAACTACGGGACATCTAGACTAACCCAGGAGAATTATCTTACAGTTATGGGAGATTTTGTTTCAAGCAAATCTTCGGATGACCCACGATCCGGGCATAACAGATGAATTTACTAACAATTCGAGAAAATATCACAGCCAATATCGCTACTGGTTAGCTATGGCTTTTTCAACTTTGAAGATTTCTAGAAGCCTTATATCGATTTCGTATCTAATTTGTCGATGAAATATTGGGAACCTGAGGCCTACTAAATTGCTATTCAGTGTTTTACCTAATACCTGACCGATTTGTTTTCGAATGGATCATTACCCAGACTTTTTAGCGTACCTTCATGTCTTTTTGAAGAGTCTAAACAGTTTTCTAATGTTATTCATTGACACCGTCCTCTTCATTACTTTTGGATTTCTTGTTCATCACTTTTCGTAATTATTTCACTAACTTAAGATGAAGTATTTTTGTGTGTTTGTGAACTTTACTAATTAGATAGTAGCTTCTGAAATTTGCAAGGGACCTCAAACATAGTGTTATTACATTTACTACGCGTAATTATGCTTTAGAGTCACCTTGAGATAGATACAAGTTATCCTGTTACTCTGTATACGATTCGAGAATTGAGAAATTTTACATACATCTGATAAAGCAATTTCAAACAGTTATGAATTTAACGCAAGTCGTACAGCACCTTATTTTGACAAAAGTCATCCTAGAACAAAACTTTTCCCAGTAAGTTATTTTAATCTCGATGTTGAATCATCTACGTTCCAGTCAAAGATATATTTGTGTTATGTTCAGTATTTACAAGATCATGGGTTAACGAGTGAATGTGATAGGGGAAACATGACATTTATTGCAACGCGCAACTCAAAATTTTCTATTTTACAATAGAATCGTTATATTCCGAATGGTATCTTTCGAAAGTATTGTTGTCCTTCGAACCGCTCGAGTACGACAATTTCTAATACCCCAAATTTAATTATAGGATTCAAAAAAGTCACCAGTTGTGTAAGACTTAAAAAGCCACGTAAGTAATAATAATAATACGAAGACAAACTTTACGATAATTTACTTTCATGATGGAAAATTTTTCATATCCATTCAAGTCGTGATTTGTTTTTGTAATGACAGGGCTACAAACAAACATGAACTTTTAGGGACGAACGTGTTATTTACTAAAAAACCCAAATAACGAAGTATTGAACCCAGGTACTATTATTATGATTTAACTGCCTTTCTGATAAATACATGTGAATCAGCCGACTCCTAGGCAGAGGTTTGGTTGGACAATTAACAATAAATTAAGGGAGTTGTACCTTCTGAATCATCCCTACACTCCGGAAAATGATTACTATTGACGGCCTAGGGAAAAATCTACTCTATAGACCGAATTATTTTTATGACTAACATAAAAAGTGAATGATGAAATTATGTACCGCAGACAAGACCGAAATAAAACAATAGGAACCAACTCAAGGATTTTACATCGACCAATGTATTACACTGACGAACACATCGCACAAAACCAAGTTAGGTATTTTTAACACGATGAGAATAAGAGATAAAAGCAGATGTCTAAAAGTATTATTCCATCAACCGAATAGAGCCTTTCGCAAGTGTGGTCGAGAAATAGCTGGAACTCGCTGAAAACAATTACCTAAACGTGAGGACTAACACAGCGACAAAATGTCAAGTTTGATGTACATCGAGACAGAGGGAATACGAACAAAGGAAAACCTCCACATGCGTTTGCAAAAGTTGCCAATAAGGAAAGATTATCGGAGAGGAGTAACTTTACAAAAAGAAATAAAAAACTAAGTAACTTCTTGTATTATAAGTATGGGAAAGGGTTAGCTAAATCACCTTTCTGCCACAACTAAGGAGTATAGATCGGACGGTAATCACACCCATGACCAAAACCTGTCTGACAAATTATTGCCTATTGCCTGATTATTTAAGAAAATCAGCCTACAGACCATCTACCCAACAACTTAGCTAACGACGTTGTGAAATATAGGACTGCAATTTCGGGACTTACTTTGAATTAACATGTACACATTCGTGCCAGGTTCACTATGACTGATTGACTTACTTGAACCAATATTATCCATGGTGAAGAACTGCTATCCTGTTTACCCTTCGAACATAATTGGCCCAAAACATATCAATCCCATAAATAATAAGTGGATAATATACCAATCCTTATGTTTTACTTACTTCCGTCGACCCTTATAACTACTAGGGGATACTTTAAAACAATACGCTTACTTCAAAGATCGAAAATTGTTGACAGATTCGATATTAAGCACCCAACATGATAAACGGATCAGGAAGACTCAATTATGATTCTACCACATCAATTCTCTCATTTACATACACGTACTAAGGTCATGAAAGAAAAGACACAACAAGATTGAAGTTTTACTCGCGTGGTACCAAATAAATGTAAACAGTTTAGAGGAAAATGAAATTTAATAAACAAAACACTATTTTTTTATCTAAACTATCTGGTACAAAGTAAATATCACTCCATCCATGAGCTACTAGTTGTGTGCAACGGGTACATATTCAGTGCCATGTACTAAGATGTACACAGTGCCTACTTCTTTAAAACTAAAATGAACTTTACTTATTGAAAGAAAATCAAATTTATGCGATGAAGCTAATTTGGAATAAAAACCTATCATAAAGCAGTGAGCGGTAAACCGTGGGAGCAGTCGAATCCACATTTTTACATGAGTCGTAGTACGACGGTTTAGATATTACATACTAGTCTTCGGCAACGTACATCACATGTAAAATCTGACTGCGTTCAGAAATAGGAGAAACTACTTAACGATTCGTATTTCGTACATTAACTTACTTGATACTAAAAAAATAGGGATTTCGAAATTCGCTATCACAACCTAATCATACTGATATACACCGCTACAAGGATAAATGATGTTTGTTAGAATTTACAATTACATATAAACTAAGCTTTCGTTTCGATGGTTTAAAAGTTTTATAGACCCATTCACCCTAAACAGAACAAATTCGAAGTGTGGTGGCTGAGGATCTAGTCAGATTATCTTAACTGTCAAAATTAGTTACTAGATCGAATAAAATTCTATAACGAATTAGTCAATGAAATATGAATAAAAAAATTGTTGAACATCTGTAATTGGTCGAATCATTTATCCTACTTTAAAAACTTCGATAGTATCCACTGAGCAATTGATAATTGTATCTTTGAAACACAAATACACTGCAACAGATGATTTCCCAAATTTAAAACGTTATAGCCAGTCATTGAAAGAACAGCACAAATCAATTTATTGAATAAGGCTGGCAGCTAAAAATGAAAATTTACAAGACAAAATATTTAACCAGAAATTTATTTAATGTACAACATTCACTTTGATTTTCATCCAGTTAGATTTTACGGTTTTTCTTGATGATTCTTGTAAAATCCGTAGAGCTCTCCGTTTGACGACTGTTTGCTTTCAAATGTTAACTCTAAAGAACTTTTAAAGCTAAAACAAAGGCTAGTTACGTTCAAAAAACAAATTGTATCTGAAAATATTTTTAATTCGACTAAACGGCGTTTAAGGGATATAAGCGTACTTCCTGTCATGTCATTAGTTGCAAAAAAAGCAATAAATGATAAGAACAAAATAATTTGTTCTAAATTATCTAATACACTTGTAAATCTTGGTGCGATTAAAGAAGCATTTGAAAAGTTTATAAAGATTTGTGTGCTACCAAGTATAGAAGAGATATAGTCTACAACACAATTGTCAAGTATTAAGCGGCTGGTAACTAAAATATTACTCATATTGTTGAAGTGATTTAACACAGTACAGCTTTAAAACATTACAAAACATTTGTCAAAAATGAACAAGTCGAAATAAAAGGACCAATTTAGTAACGAGGGAAAGATGGTTATGAGATGAAACTAGTAGATTAGCAGCTATGTAAAAACCATAGCGTTAATGTAAGTGTTTAAACGTGTGAAAATTTCTAGAATAACAGATTATAGTTTCTGCTCGAAATTAGTCTGCGTAACCGCAAGTGTTGTTTCATAAGACAATAATAACGGAATATCACCTACAGACTATTTAGATCGCTAATAATATCGTTAGGACTAACTTCAACTACGAATATCAGTTATGTTGATCACGTACACCCATAAAAAGTTTTGTTATTAATGAAACATGGCCATCGAGACCAGAAACTGCTACCCGCTATTTTCCATCATAAACAAAAGAAAAAGTATTTTGTATCATAAATACTAATCTTGTAAATAGGACAAGACACATCAAGCTTTGCTAATTGACAAGTATATACATATTTCACCGAAAAGTAGTAAATATTGTACTAATTACAATCTATGGAAAAATACAAATAAATCGATGACCTAATACCAACAAAACTGATTTGCTGAATGAAAATTCAACATATTATTATTCTTAACCTGATAATAATAATAATAATAATAATAATAATAATAATAACAATAGTAATAGTAATAATAATAAGCATTTTAGATAGGATTTACAGATATCTCACTTTTTAATCAAGCATCACACAGAAATAGCGAAAAAGCACCTCTTCATCATTTTGATAAAACTCATGTACAGAAATAAAACGATGAATAAATGCATTCTTGAATAAAGTAACGTACTTTAAGCGGAAACTTGTTCACGCACTGACTAATTTAAAAGATGAAAAAGTGGGATAGAAATGTTAATACACAAAAAATGAAAGATAAATTCACAATATGGGCGGTAAGTTCAGAAGAACTCACTTCGACTTTTGTACGAACACACAGAACCAGTAGTAGAAGATGATCGATGCCTGCGTCGATGGGAGTGTTTTCTTCTCCGATGTTTACTACGTTTATAGCGGCTTTCATCACTACGAGAACTTCCAGAACGATGGGAGTATCTGTAAGATTTTTGTCTGCGCCTTGTATGTCTATGAAATGATGGACTTTCACATCTATGTTTGTAGTATGAACGACAGTATTGCGAACCAGAGTGACTACGACTTCTCCGTCTTCTACGATGACCAATATCACTGCTTGTTGACCGACTTTGTCTAGATACAGTCTTTGATAGGTAACCATGATCGTTTTCTTTTTCTGCTTTGTGGCGCTGTTGCATTTTCTTCATTCAACACCCCCAACAATTACATCCCGAAAGTGAAAAGTAATGAAAATAAAAGAGTACGTAAGTAAGAAAATCGAGATAAAATGTCAAATGTTTGTTTCTTTCGAGTGGATTTGATTGTTTTCTGTACAACTGTATTTCCACTGATGATCCGATGACTCGATATAAACTGACCTAAAATAATTAAACAGAATAGGCTGGAACATTACAAAAAAGAAAGTTTTCAATCAATCTATATTTGTTTTAAGCAAACAAATTTGCGCGTGAAATTTTAAAATATAATCAACACTTATGGATGAAACTTCTTACCTTTAGTAAGTGTGCATACACCGGGTGAGAGAATTCCTTGAATTTGCTATTCATAGCATCGTCTTCTGATGCAGTATAATTTGTATATTCACCAGTTTCTGAATTGTACTTATAGTATGTCCCGGTTTTGGGTTCGTAAAATAACTGATTTTCCTAAAGTTATTTGCGAAGTTCAATGAAAGTTTAAAATAACATACCGGATCATAATAGTAGCCACTTTTATTATCATAATACAAACCAGTTCGTTCGTCGAATGTGTAGCCTGTATTACGTACAACAGCTTCCGATGTTTCTTTAAGCATATTAGCTATTGATGCACCTAAGAATGGAATATAAATTTTCACTACGCGATTGCACCATATGTTTTAGAATCAGTAGTATTCGAACCGTTGGGAACAATCTCTTTTACACGTGATAAATTATTTTCACTGGTCACACTGTTTTGATCGAGAGATAGTAGACGGCGTTCTAAGTCCGTATTTTTGTCCATCAGGTTTTGAATGAATGCATCTTTTTCTTCGAGTTCCTTCTTCAAAATGTGGATTTCAGTCTCCAGTTCACTTAACTTTTCAAATACATCAAACTCCATCTCTCTAAATTTACTTAAATAAAAATAAATTACGAGGTTAGTAGCGAACTCCACTAATAATTCAATCACAGACTGAATTATCACTCCGTAGCAACTTACTGAAGATTTTATAGTCTTACCAAAATAATTTGTCAATGGCTTTAACACTACATGGTCCCCTTAAACTGTTTTCAAATGTACGTATAGAACCAAACAACCACGATACACAGGAAATAATGTTTTTGAATCTGTTGCTAACATAGATCGAAGTCCGAAAACAGAACACAATCTGATCATTTCCACTCCATTTTCTGTACTTAGCAAACAAACGGGCTTACTTATTGACGTTCAACTGAAAATTCAAAAAATAATTGACATGCCTTGGCACAGGTTACAGGTCAGGCACAATGAAGTAACCGTGACTTATGGTTACAAACGACAGGCAGCTACAATCAACGCAAAACCTGGGGAAAATGAGCGTTAGCTCAATTTGACATATTATAGTATAATCTAGCAAGATGAATAACATAAGGATCGAAACGATGGTAGTATCAATGTCTCTGTGGGAGGCTATAGGTTGAGATTATGGTTTAAAAAGGTCTGGAGAAACACAAGGAAACATGGCTTAAAATAAACCAGACAGACACCATTTTCTTCTTACTTTCACAATTTTCACCACTGTACTATTACAGCTTGGTACAACTTGATTTTTTCTTTGCTACTAATAACATAAGAATGATAGTTTTTCCTCAAAAGCTGTTGTGAATTCAGTCAGTCAGTCAACAAATAACTTCGTACGTACATACATTAGCTCGAGATACCATACCACATTAACACAGATATAATTGTCGATTCAAATACTTTAGTGCTAGAGGTAGTAAAAGTATAGGCAGTAATCGGAAAAATTAGGGTTTGAAGGTGTTATTCAAAGAGTATAATCCAGTGAAATAAATTTGATAAGAGAAAAAAATGGACATAAGAATTCAGAAGATTAGAATTTGGGAAAACAAAACGAGTGGATGCACCTGTGCCATTGCAAACGATTTTGAGTCATGTCATTCAAGGCCTAACCATCGGTTTTTTTTATTTCAACACATAGATAATGGTACAAAGAGGCACCAAATACATGTGCGCCACACAAATCTCATTCGATATGTGTGAGGGCTATGATACTGCCCGGGTGCCCAGACCGAAGCAGGTTGCTGTCGTCTAGCGGATCCCAACCAGGTAGTCTATACCTACCAACATGGCTCAGTCTACTTGTCAATGACTTCATGGATTTGTGCTATGTTTTGATCTTGCCGCTGCTGAAGAAGTTTCACTACTTCGTCAATTGATTTGCCATCCTTACCTAGTACCCGTCCCCTAACAACTGCATTACTTACTTAGTGGTCCCAGGATATACGAGCAATGCTTCGAAGACACCTATGATCGAATACTAGTGACCTACGAATATCTTCTACTCTTGTAAACTACGATAACTCGGACAGAAAGAAGCATATCGTTGTGGAAATACTTTGTGACGGTATTGGCTATTACATACGACAATTAGAATCTTGCTAGGTAACTCTCACCAAACACATTCCTATATGATTAACAGATTTTTACTGAATTCGTTTTCCAGGATTTCAAATAATCGCTGTTGGCAACCATTTATAACTGGCTGATCTTTACGGTCGGAATGAATGAGAACCTTGAGTCTAGTTAGTCTATTACCACCACAAACACTATTTGCATGCTACCCCTCATAAGTAATAATATGGTCTCTTATTTAATATCTTTTCATTGTAAGGATATCTTAAATGAAAGGAGCAGATAAAGTGGTACGTGACAACTCTTTCCACTCGAATGACTACGCCCTTTTTGGACCAGATGGCTTTGTATTGACTATTTTAGCGGTTTGTATTACTGTATGAAGAATGAACATCTTAACGTATATTACGTATACAGTGAATACCTCTTTAGGTAGCTAATGAACTTAGTAGCTAGAACTGTGAGACAGAATTTATAGAGCAAAAGATCTAATCATGATGCATTAAAGACTGAAATACTTGGCCTGGGAGCAAAATATGTCAAGCTAATTAACCAGGCTAGGGGCCTAAAACTGTGGATGCTAGGGACAGGCTACGCATTCGCTCGGATATACTTTTACCACTTGGTCAGGGGTATTGGACCAGCAATTATGAAATTTTGAATTGGTAAATGATCGCGTAGTTTGACGTTATGAGCAATGATGAAAATACAGCACCAGTTGCATTCGTGGAGGCAAATCAGTCGCGGGATTCTAAAGTCCTAGCTAAGGAAGCCTGTTGTCCTATTTGGCACTGTGTTCGGACGTTAAAAGCTCCTACGTGTAGTTTAGAGCGTGGTTTCAGGAGACCAGGAATAACGTTCCGCGTACTCGAATCGTTTGCCCTGGCGGCGCGAGATGATAAAAGGACGGGAGAAGTAGTAGCCGTGGAGATAAGCGAGGTATTAGGAGGTGTAGGAAGGATTTGAACGTGACCAACTTTGTCTCGTGTGCTGTTACGGGTATGAGAGCTGGTGTCACTTCCCGGCTGCCCACACCGTGGAAGGGTATTTCTTGAGGAACTTGAAAAGGAATTCGGATTAATATCGGCCATTACGGCCTGGGAGCGTGATCGCAGAGCCCAAGGCACAACTGCTTGAGGCCGGTCGCGCACGACTTTTTTGTGGAAGGTTTTTGACGTGTTAGCTCCGTTCTTCAAAGGGCCTTACCGCCGGAGACGGAAATCCGTGAGGTAAGATGAGGTGTGACATTTTTAGGATCGACCTTTTCTAACCCCTTCCTTCCTTGTGAGAAGGTAGCATCGCTGTAGATGCTGTTTGTCCGAGGGAAACACCCTATTTCTGTCACACCCCTCTACAGTCAGCAGTTCGATTTCGCCCTCAGACATTGAGTTGCAGCTTTGTCTTACCGTTCCCTAATCGACCTGCCTGGCATGGTAGAACCTACAGGAACGTATGTTTACTGGGATGACGAAACATCTGGAACCAAATACATTATTTTTTAGTCTTGGATTTCAATGCAGAAAAGAAGCAGTTTGACTACATAGATTAGTGACTCATTGGAAAAGATTCACATAGTCGGAACCAAACTGACTCTCAATAACTCAAAGCTGCTAAACGACGAGTCAACTTAGTCAGAAATAAAGAGAGATATCTCTGAGAAAACTGTTAGTACAACTACAGTTGGCTAAAGAACAACCCACTTTGTTAACCAGTACCAATGGCGGGTCAAGCCGCCATAAACTTAAGTGCAAGGTCACGCCGTGGTTCTATATCCAATATATTTTTGGCACACTAATAATAAACAATGTCATTAACTGCCTTAAAATCTTGATGTTCAGTAGTGTTTACTGATCCCAGTGGTATAAAATTGGTCCAGTCTAGCTAGTGAGCTGCAGTAATAATGGGTTTCTTAAGAGAGAGGTATTTTAATTACGTGATAAATTTTTCGGTCGTGATTGTTTTCATCAAAAGCGGCTAACACGCGTGTGCCACTCATGTACGTACTTTTTTCGCGAGTACGTCTATTTTAATGTAGGTTCAAATACCCAGGTCGACTATTTGACTTAAAGTTAACGTATCCTCTATAATTTGGCACTTGATAAATAATCTCTAGATACCTCGAAAGACAGTTCAGACCAAATATTTTTTCTACTGATGATAAGATTATTGCCACGCAGCATAAATGGTAGTGTGATATGATGAATAAAATGAGTTGACATCTTCAAGCTTCTATGAGTCTCATACTGAAAGCGCAAAATCGCCGCGACAAAACGTTGGTCACATGTGCCTGCAGTGCCACTCACTGAGTACTCGTTGTTCTCATGTATGATTTCCCTACTAAATGATTTTAAACAGAGTTGATCAAAAGGCTGTTGACAACTAAGAAGAATGAAACGAAACCAATCCTACTGAAACATAAATCTACACTTGTAAGATAAACCTAATCTAAGTAGAGTCAGAAAAGTTTTATTTCTCACTGACAGTATGGCGAAATTTTCCCCCGGACTAAAACTTAAGTGAAATCAGAAAAGTCCTAAACGCTTGTCGACAAATGAATCCCATCCCAAGAAAACACGCTTCTTGAAGGTCGTAATGCAGATATGGGGTGTTAATAGATCGAGAAACCTACTTCTGACAATAAGGATACGTTGTTGGAACGTTTGTAGTGTAGTCTTGTAAACAAACTACGCGTTCTTATCCTGTTTTTTGAAGGATTACTGAAAAGATGAAGTCGGTGAACAATCCATACGATACACCAACAGATACTGAAATGCAGTGTACTCCACATCATCCTGAAACCCTCATGCGACGAATATTCTCAGACCCATAGATGTCAGGGGAGATCATTAGAAGCAGTTATATGAAAGGCTGACGTTCTCCAAAGAAAAATCGTCAGATGATCTGACTTCAATTTGAAAGAAAGAATGAATTTGTCATGAATACAATTATTTTCTACACAAATTACGCTCACGCTGACACCATTTGTGCTATGGTGGTCATAAAATTTAAAAGCAGATTGAGTTGAATTTGTAGTGACTTACTTTTATCACGAGAACACGATTGGTTTAATGAAAACAATTATTATAACCAATTGTACCAGTGACTATTTTAATGTGCTCATTGTTTAACAGTGCTAAAAACACCCAATATACTTACTTCGATTGTGACCTCGCGCGAATCCGGCGGAAATATTTGAGTTGCGCCTGATAATGTTCTCTTTCACCATATTCACTGTCGCAATGGCTTCTGATAACAAGCTTAAAGATGTACTAATGAAAAAACCACATTCACCTTGATCGCCACCTTTCAAGAGCCGCATATGCTACAGGTTTCACTTATATGTTGTATCATGCTTGTAGGATACTACATTATGATTACAAAACCTTGAGTTTCAATATACTAGGAACCCTAGAGTACATTCCTCTACTACGGCCTCACATTTTAACCCATTAACGAAAATTTTCACTACTCAGTATTCCGAAGTTACGTTTCTAGGCCAGTTTGTACTTTTTACAAGTATAATATATTTCTGCCAGGGCAGGTACGCGCCATTTTTACAGTCTTGATCTACAAATTACAACATTAATTTGCTTACAGTATGCTTCCCAATCAGGGTCGTTAAATAGGTGAAATCAATAAAAGTAAATAACAGTACATTTGTGCAGATGTCTTGGAAAGTTACTGATTAGCTTTATGCTTTGGTATTACACTGGGTGAAGTCTTTAAAATATTATACAAAGTGTCATCGTGTACACGTTACACATCAGATCCAAGCATAGCATAATTGGGTTAAAATTCCGGTCGTGCTAAGTATTTATGCAATGTTCACAGCTTACTAAATAAAATGGCAGAGTTCAAAAACACGGTGGGCACAGAAAACCCCCACGTTACTCTCATTTCAGAGGCATGGGCAACGTAAGAAGCGTATTGTGGTGGAATTCATTTGTTTGGTTTCTAACCCTGCTGGTTTGAGAGACTAAACTATGGAGATGGTGAGGTTACTCTGTATATAATAAGCACCCTGACCACACGAGCTGTCAAGACAGTGTCACACAACTCAGAGACACATGAGCTAGCGCGGTGCCGTCTGAAATGCAAAGGGCAAAACACTGAGTTGGTTTTAGCATGTTGCAGTCCACAATACGTAGTGGGTGACTTCATCTTAAGTAAACTTAAATCCTGGTCAAATAGGTGTCGTCATTGATTACAAGTCAAACAGTGAAGGAGTTGATCATTTTCGCTTGGGCTGGAAAAACAGAACTAAGGTGTTTTTGATAGATACGTTAATCGAACCGACGTTCCTACGGAAGTCGAGTCTAGGGGGAAGCTAATGTAACAGCCTAGATTGGTTGGTTAAGAGTTCACCTCAAACAACCAAGCATATGTAGTGGCATTGAACAATAGCCACACAATCCACAAAGCTGTGAACACGAGACTACTCAGAAAATAGATATTCAATATTTAACGCGGATAAATACCTAACGATGGAGAAGGCGCGAACAATGAATTGAATGGACTGGAGTTGATCGAGTGGCATGGCTCGGCCATGCAGGCGTGGTCTCTGCCGAATGTTACCCTATATCTTCTAATCATATTAAATATATTGTTCTTTCTCTAGCCTAACCTTGTTCTACATCATGTATTGGTAATTGATACGATACAGTGAGTTGGTGTAGTCGATGGTGTGACTTCCACGTAAGATCTTATAGATTAGGCAGTTATATCATGACAAATCTACAAATTTAGGATTAGGTCTATTATTAGAGCAGTACTAATATCATAGTAGACCATAATTCTACACATATGCCAAAACAATATAGTTCAAATATTTATTCACTTCCTTATTTTGTATAAGTGTTATATTTCCTATTATCTTACATTGAATGTTGAGAGGCTTTGTTTGTCTAATTAAATAAACAGACGCTCCACTGTGACTGCGCGAAGATCGAAATAAAGACCTATTCACTACTTGTCTGGTTTCTTCTATCAATAGCACGAAGGTTACCTTAAGGCACGAAAAAAGTACTGTAGTAGATGACTTTACTACATTCATTACATATTGGAAGAACTTATAAGTAGGGACATCAAAAAAATCGCTTGATTACAAATTGTTAGAAACCCCAACCACCTTTGATTGATTCCGGCACATAAGACGTCCCACTAGATATGACCTACAAAACTCATTGTCTGTTTTGGACTTGGTCTTCACTCACAGTCGTGATGTCAGTCAGATTGCACTTCAGATACCTGTAGGAGTAACACATAATATGGTCATCACATTCAAGTTCATGGCTAATATGATCTTTCAAGAACTTGCACTGACCCAGCCCAACATATAGAAGATAGACATGAAGATAATTAACACCATTAGACGCCTAGTAAATTAAGTGTAAAAGTGTCTCTATCGGCCTTGTCACACCAGATGCGGTGGAATACTACATGTCGTTCTAAAAATGTGTGCCAGTACAATTCGGGCAGCTCAGTGAAAATAAAAGAAGCAGTTGATCCAATCTGTAATCAGTCAGTCGTAAGAGACTGTTATTGTACATAAATTATGGAACAAGAGTGCACCACTGGACCCCCAACTTATTACGGACGAAGACCAGGACAAAGAAGGAGCCACGGAGAACTGTTCGGGGACAGTTTTCATTCAGGAGCCTCTTCTAGACGAGGGACGAGATATGGGATATAATTTGTCCTACAGATATACTACTGGAGCTGTAAACGCGAAGGCTATACCCAGAACATGGACAACTTGGTTTGAAACTTTGTCTGTTTCTAAACGTAAAAACAATCAGATTAGTACAATAATTAAAGGAATTATAGTCATTAAGTGGAACACACAAGCATACCGACCAGTATTGCGTGTCTTCTAGAAATGAATAAAAATAATGAGTCACATTATTATAATGGAAAAGCAGTGTCCTTCAATTTACATATCACAGGCAACAGGGGTAGTCTACAGAAATGTCAGACCAGATTGACGTAGTGGGCACTTAGGTAACGATTCGACTGGTTGGTTATGGACACAACTAACACTAGATCCAAATACAAAGTCACAAAGTCGGCTGCTCACTATGAAATTTGATAGAGACAACGTACTGAAGCCCCTTAGCACTTTAGACGTGGAAAATCCAATAGAACAGTGTGAACCACACCTTAAAATCCAGAGACAAATGGAATAATACACTGCTGCCTTACTGACTACGATATTCAATATGTCACTTGGCCAAGGCGAGTTACCTTGTAGCGTGGTGTCGAGTTGAGATTAACTATGAACACCGCTACCAAGAAACACGTGCCGAATAAATCAGAAGGCGAAGGTTGAACGTAACCAAAGAAACCCATAAAATCTCCGAGAAGCCAAATACCAGAAGGCAATTAATGGACCAAGTCGAGATATATTTGCTGGCGATCTCGTGGTATCGAAAGGATACCGAGATCGTGCCAGGATACAAGCTTGGTTACAGAACGTAACCGAATTCGCGCGAAGTTACAATCAAAGTGTGAGTATCAGAATGGAAGCAAAATATAGCTGTCATTAGCACAGTCAAACAAAAGCACGTTAAAACAAACACTGGTACAGTTGGTTATAATAATAATTGTTTTTATTAAACCAGTCGTGTTCTCGTGATAAATGTGAGTCACTACAGGAGCCCCCGCTAGAAAGGGTTTACACTTTCGATAAATAGCGGTTTGAATCGTGGGACTGATCGGCTGACGAGCGATTGTAGGACGGAAGAATTGGCGAACAGGAAAGCGATCGTTGATCGTCGAGTTGCCAACGAAGGTCGTTTTCGGAGAACAGTACCAGGAGCGATGTGTTGTATTTATTGCTCGAGTTGGCATGCTACACCAGAGTGGTTTGTATCCAGAATCTGAAGAGGGCGTTCGTAGAGGTGCGCACCAGAAACGCTGCAGACGTAGGACGAAACCACGTTGAGCCAAAAGACCAGAAGCGACCGTAACGACCAAGTTCGAGACCAAGCGTATGCCAAGCATTCGAAACCAATATATCGACTGAGTACGTTGACAAGAGCGTGGGTGATCAGGCCAGCTTTCGCCAAAGTTGACTGAAGTCGACGGAACCAAATGGAGATGGTCGAAGGCGTGGGCTCAGGAAACAAAAAGAAAATCAAAAAAGAGGAGTGTAGCATGCGTGTAGTATAGGAATAACCCTACACCGTATCGGTTGTTGACTGTGCGACTAGTCGCTGAAGCGTACGGGTAACCGTACTCGGCGACCGGAACGTGAGACGGCAGTCTCGTTCGTATTTCGTGAGCCTGCAATCTCATCCGAGGTCAGAGGCGGCGTGGTCTGCTGATCTGGACGTGAGACTGTCGTCTCGTCCGTAGAAGGTGCAGATGACGCGTGCTGTTGACCGGGACGTGAGAATGAGGTCTCAGATGCATCTAGCGTGGGACCTGAAGGAGATTTAAGGATCCCGCTAGGTTTGCTAGGTCTAGCATTGAATCTCAGGTTGTCAGATAGGGCACTGTCATCGACGTGTGCTGGTTTGAGACGATCAATGCTGACGATCTCGACGCGGCCGTGTCGATCAACCTTGAAGGTCTTTTCGCGACGAGCGATCACGCGAAAAGGGCCTTCGTAAGGTTGTTGCAAAGGTTTGCGTACCGAATCTACTCGTACAAAAACATGTGAACAGGTAGATAACTCTCGAGGGAGAGCGACCTGTCGATGTTGTATTCGAGTTGACACCGGAGGCAGCGTTCGCATAAATGCAGACAGTCGTTGGACGTAGTCTGATTTAGCGAAATTAGGTCTGCTCTGTGGTGTGAAGAATTCTCCAGGCAGACGCAATGTCGTGCCGTTTACCAGTTCAGCGGCGGAACATTGCATATCTGCCATCAGGCTCGTTTTCACCCCTAAAAGAACGAGCGGTAAGGTTTCGTGCCAGTTGCCGTTTTCGTGTGCTCGTAGAACACTTTTAAGTTGGCAGTGGAACCGTTCAACTTAACCATTTGGTGCTGGGTGGTAGACGGATATGCTTATGCGTATGCATTCCGTACCAAGCAGCCGGGTCAGCGAGGAGAATCGTTAATAGGGTAACATTTCTCGAATAAAGCGTGGAATTCATCATCACGCGAATAAAAAGTGACAAGGATTCGTTACACATACGTGTGAGTCTATTATATTAATACTATTCTTATCGTTATCCGTCATGTCGCGTATATTATATATTAAAAATATGAAAATATACGACAGACGTGGATAGATAAATCATAGACTCACCGAATTGGCTTCTTTGGAAGATTTGACCAGAAGCTGAGGCGTGTTCCAAAATACGGGTCACCAATTGTAGCGTGGTGTCGAGTTGAGATTAACTATGAACACCGCTACCAAGAAACACGTGCCAAATAAATCAGAAGGCGAAGGTTGAACGTAACCAAAGAAACCCATAAAATCTCCGAGAAGCCAAATACCAGAAGGCAATTAATGGACCAAGTCGAGATATATATTTGCTGGCGATCTCGTGGTATCGAAAGGATACCGAGATCGTGCCAGGATACAAGCTTGGTTACAGAACGTAACCGAATTCGCGCGAAGTTACAATCAAAGTGTGAGTATCAGAATGGAAGCAAAATATAGCTGTCATTAGCACAGTCAAACAAAAGCACGTTAAAACAAACACTGGTACAGTTGGTTATAATAATAATTGTTTTTATTAAACCAGTCGTGTTCTCGTGATAAATGTGAGTCACTACAGGAGCCCCCGCTAGAAAGGGTTTACACTTTCGATAAATAGCGGTTTGAATCGTGGGACTGATCGGCTGACGAGCGATTGTAGGACGGAAGAATTGGCGAACAGGAAAGCGATCGTTGATCGTCGAGTTGCCAACGAAGGTCGTTTTCGGAGAACAGTACCAGGAGCGATGTGTTGTATTTATTGCTCGAGTTGGCATGCTACACCAGAGTGGTTTGTATCCAGAATCTGAAGAGGGCGTTCGTAGAGGTGCGCACCAGAAACGCTGCAGACGTAGGACGAAACCACGTTGAGCCAAAAGACCAGAAGCGACCGTAACGACCAAGTTCGAGACCAAGCGTATGCCAAGCATTCGAAACCAATATATCGACTGAGTACGTTGACAAGAGCGTGGGTGATCAGGCCAGCTTTCGCCAAAGTTGACTGAAGTCGACGGAACCAAATGGAGATGGTCGAAGGCGTGGGCTCAGGAAACAAAAAGAAAATCAAAAAAGAGGAGTGTAGCATGCGTGTAGTATAGGAATAACCCTACACCGTATCGGTTGTTGACTGTGCGACTAGTCGCTGAAGCGTACGGGTAACCGTACTCGGCGACCGGAACGTGAGACGGCAGTCTCGTTCGTATTTCGTGAGCCTGCAATCTCATCCGAGGTCAGAGGCGGCGTGGTCTGCTGATCTGGACGTGAGACTGTCGTCTCGTCCGTAGAAGGTGCAGATGACGCGTGCTGTTGACCGGGACGTGAGAATGAGGTCTCAGATGCATCTAGCGTGGGACCTGAAGGAGATTTAAGGATCCCGCTAGGTTTGCTAGGTCTAGCATTGAATCTCAGGTTGTCAGATAGGGCACTGTCATCGACGTGTGCTGGTTTGAGACGATCAATGCTGACGATCTCGACGCGGCCATGTCGATCAACCTTGAAGGTCTTTTCGTGACGAGCGATCACGTGAAAAGGGCCTTCGTAAGGTTGTTGCAAGGTTTGCGTACCGAATCTACTCGTACAAAAACATGTGAACAGGTAGATAACTCTCGAGGGAGAGCGACCTGTCGATGTTGTATTCGAGTTGACACCGGAGACAGCGTTCGCATAAATGCAGACAGTCGTTGGACGTAGTCTGATTTAGCGAAATTAGGTCTGCTCCGTGGTGTGAAGAATTCTCCAGGCAGACGCAATGTCGTGCCGTATACCAGTTCAGCGGCGGAACATTGCATATCTGCCTTCAGGCTCGTTTTCACCCCTAAAAGAACGAGCGGTAAGGTTTCGTGCCAGTTGCCGTTTTCGTGTGCTCGTAGAACACTTTTAAGTTGGCAGTGAAACCGTTCAACTTAACCATTTGGTGCTGGGTGGTAGACGGATATGCTTATGCGTATGCATTCCGTACCAAGCAGCCGGGTCAGCGAGGAGAATCGTTAATAGGGTAACATTTCTCGAATAAAGCGTGGAATTCATCATCACGCGAATAAAAAGTGACAAGGATTCGGTACACATACGTGTGAGTCTATTATATTAATACTATTCTTATCGTTATCCGTCATGTCGCGTATATTATATATTAAAAATATGAAAATATACGACAGACGTGGATAGATAAATCATAGACTCACCGAATTGGCTTCTTTGGAAGATTTGACCAGAAGCTGAGGCGTGTTCCAAAATACGGGTCACCAATTGTAGCGTGGTGTCGAGTTGAGATTAACTATGAACACCGCTACCAAGAAACACGTGCCAAATAAATCAGAAGGCGAAGGTTGAACGTAACCAAAGAAACCCATAAAATCTCCGAGAAGCCAAATACCAGAAGGCAATTAATGGACCAAGTCGAGATATATATTTGCTGGCGATCTCGTGGCATCGAAAGGATACCGAGATCGTGCCAGGATACAAGCTTGGTTACAGAACGTAACCGAATTCGCGCGAAGTTACAATCAAAGTGTGAGTATCAGAATGGAAGCAAAAATAGCTGTCATTAGCACAGTCAAACAAAAGCACGTTAAAACAAACACTGGTACAGTTGGTTATAATAATAATTGTTTTTATTAAACCAGTCGTGTTCTCGTGATAAATGTGAGTCACTACAGGAGCCCCCGCTAGAAAGGGTTTACACTTTCGATAAATAGCGGTTTGAATCGTGGGACTGATCGGCTGACGAGCGATTGTAGGACGGAAGAATTGGCGAACAGGAAAGCGATCGTTGATCGTCGAGTTGCCAACGAAGGTCGTTTTCGGAGAACAGTACCAGGAGCGATGTGTTGTATTTATTGCTCGAGTTGGCATGCTACACCAGAGTGGTTTGTATCCAGAATCTGAAGAGGGCGTTCGTAGAGGTGCGCACCAGAAACGCTGCAGACGTAGGACGAAACCACGTTGAGCCAAAAGACCAGAAGCGACCGTAACGACCAAGTTCGAGACCAAGCGTATGCCAAGCATTCGAAACCAATATATCGACTGAGTACGTTGACAAGAGCGTGGGTGATCAGGCCAGCTTTCGCCAAAGTTGACTGAAGTCGACGGAACCAAATGGAGATGGTCGAAGGCGTGGGCTCAGGAAACAAAAAGAAAATCAAAAAAGAGGAGTGTAGCATGCGTGTAGTATAGGAATAACCCTACACCGTATCGGTTGTTGACTGTGCGACTAGTCGCTGAAGCGTACGGGTAACCGTACTCGGCGACCGGAACGTGAGACGGCAGTCTCGTTCGTATTTCGTGAGCCTGCAATCTCATCCGAGGTCAGAGGCGGCGTGGTCTGCTGATCTGGACGTGAGACTGTCGTCTCGTCCGTAGAAGGTGCAGATGACGCGTGCTGTTGACCGGGACGTGAGAATGAGGTCTCAGATGCATCTAGCGTGGGACCTGAAGGAGATTTAAGGATCCCGCTAGGTTTGCTAGGTCTAGCATTGAATCTCAGGTTGTCAGATAGGGCACTGTCATCGACGTGTGCTGGTTTGAGACGATCAATGCTGACGATCTCGACGCGGCCGTGTCGATCAACCTTGAAGGTCTTTTCGTGACGAGCGATCACGCGAAAAGGGCCTTCGTAAGGTTGTTGCAAGGTTTGCGTACCGAATCTACTCGTACAAAAACATGTGAACAGGTAGATAACTCTCGAGGGAGAGCGACCTGTCGATGTTGTATTCGAGTTGACACCGGAGGCAGCGTTCGCATAAATGCAGACAGTCGTTGGACGTAGTCTGATTTAGCGAAATTAGGTCTGCTCCGTGGTGTGAAGAATTCTCCAGGCAGACGCAATGTCGTGCCGTATACCAGTTCAGCGGCGGAACATTGCATATCTGCCATCAGGCTCGTTTTCACCCCTAAAAGAACGAGCGGTAAGGTTTCGTGCCAGTTGCCGTTTTCGTGTGCTCGTAGAACACTTTTAAGTTGGCAGTGAAACCGTTCAACTTAACCATTTGGTGCTGGGTGGTAGACGGATATGCTTATGCGTATGCATTCCGTACCAAGCAGCCGGGTCAGCGAGGAGAATCGTTAATAGGGTAACATTTCTCGAATAAAGCGTGGAATTCATCATCACGCGAATAAAAAGTGACAAGGATTCGTTACACATACGTGTGAGTCTATTATATTAATACTATTCTTATCGTTATCCGTCATGTCGCGTATATTATATATTAAAAAATATGAAAATATACGACAGACGTGGATAGATAAATCATAGACTCACCGAATTGGCTTCTTTGGAAGATTTGACCAGAAGCTGAGGCGTGTTCCAAAATACGGGTCACCAATTGTAGCGTGGTGTCGAGTTGAGATTAACTATGAACACCGCTACCAAGAAACACGTGCCGAATAAATCAGAAGGCGAAGGTTGAACGTAACCAAAGAAACCCATAAAATCTCCGAGAAGCCAAATACCAGAAGGCAATTAATGGACCAAGTCGAGATATATATTTGCTGGCGATCTCGTGGCATCGAAAGGATACCGAGATCGTGCCAGGATACAAGCTTGGTTACAGAACGTAACCGAATTCGCGCGAAGTTACAATCAAAGTGTGAGTATCAGAATGGAAGCAAAATATAGCTGTCATTAGCACAGTCAAACAAAAGCACGTTAAAACAAACACTGGTACAGTTGGTTATAATAATAATTGTTTTTATTAAACCAGTCGTGTTCTCGTGATAAATGTGAGTCACTACAGGAGCCCCCGCTAGAAAGGGTTTACACTTTCGATAAATAGCGGTTTGAATCGTGGGACTGATCGGCTGACGAGCGATTGTAGGACGGAAGAATTAGCGAACAGGAAAGCGATCGTTGATCGTCGAGTTGCCAACGAAGGTCGTTTTCGGAGAACAGTACCAGGAGCGATGTGTTGTATTTATTGCTCGAGTTGGCATGCTACACCAGAGTGGTTTGTATCCAGAATCTGAAGAGGGCGTTCGTAGAGGTGCGCACCAGAAACGCTGCAGACGTAGGACGAAACCACGTTGAGCCAAAAGACCAGAAGCGACCGTAACGACCAAGTTCGAGACCAAGCGTATGCCAAGCATTCGAAACCAATATATCGACTGAGTACGTTGACAAGAGCGTGGGTGATCAGGCCAGCTTTCGCCAAAGTTGACTGAAGTCGACGGAACCAAATGGAGATGGTCGAAGGCGTGGGCTCAGGAAACAAAAAGAAAATCAAAAAAGAGGAGTGTAGCATGCGTGTAGTATAGGAATAACCCTACACCGTATCGGTTGTTGACTGTGCGACTAGTCGCTGAAGCGTACGGGTAACCGTACTCGGCGACCGGAACGTGAGACGGCAGTCTCGTTCGTATTTCGTGAGCCTGCAATCTCATCCGAGGTCAGAGGCGGCGTGGTCTGCTGATCTGGACGTGAGACTGTCGTCTCGTCCGTAGAAGGTGCAGATGACGCGTGCTGTTGACCGGGACGTGAGAATGAGGTCTCAGATGCATCTAGCGTGGGACCTGAAGGAGATTTAAGGATCCCGCTAGGTTTGCTAGGTCTAGCATTGAATCTCAGGTTGTCAGATAGGGCACTGTCATCGACGTGTGCTGGTTTGAGACGATCAATGCTGACGATCTCGACGCGGCCGTGTCGATCAACCTTGAAGGTCTTTTCGCGACGAGCAATCACGCGAAAAGGGCCTTCGTAAGGTTGTTGCAAAGGTTTGCGTACCGAATCTACTCGTACAAAAACATGTGAACAGGTAGATAACTCTCGAGGGAGAGCGACCTGTCGATGTTGTATTCGAGTTGACACCGGAGGCAGCGTTCGCATAAGTGCAGACAGTCGTTGGACGTAGTCTGATTTAGCGAAATTAGGTCTGCTCCGTGGTGTGAAGAATTCTCCAGGCAGACGCAATGTCGTGCCGTTTACCAGTTCAGCGGCGGAACATTGCATATCTGCCATCAGGCTCGTTTTCACCCCTAAAAGAACGAGCGGTAAGGTTTCGTGCCAGTTGCCGTTTTCGTGTGCTCGTAGAACACTTTTAAGTTGGCAGTGGAACCGTTCAACTTAACCATTTGGTGCTGGGTGGTAGACGGATATGCTTATGCGTATGCATTCCGTACCAAGCAGCCGGGTCAGCGGGGAGAATCGTTAATAGGGTAACATTTCTCGAATAAAGCGTGGAATTCATCATCACGCGAATAAAAAGTGACAAGGATTCGTTACACATACGTGTGAGTCTATTATAGCAATACTATTCTTATCGTTATCCGTCATGTCGCGTATATTATATATTAAAAAATATGAAAATATACGACAGACGTGGATAGATAAATCATAGACTCACCGAATTGGCTTCTTTGGAAGATTTGACCAGAAGCTGAGGCGTGTTCCAAAATACGGGTCACCAATTGTAGCGTGGTGTCGAGTTGAGATTAACTATGAACACCGCTACCAAGAAACACGTGCCGAATAAATCAGAAGGCGAAGGTTGAACGTAACCAAAGAAACCCATAAAATCTCCGAGAAGCCAAATACCAGAAGGCAATTAATGGACCAAGTCGAGATATATATTTGCTGGCGATCTCGTGGTATCGAAAGGATACCGAGATCGTGCCAGGATACAAGCTTGGTTACAGAACGTAACCGAATTCGCGCGAAGTTACAATCAAAGTGTGAGTATCAGAATGGAAGCAAAATATAGCTGTCATTAGCACAGTCAAACAAAAGCACGTTAAAACAAACACTGGTACAGTTGGTTATAATAATAATTGTTTTTATTAAACCAGTCGTGTTCTCGTGATAAATGTGAGTCACTACAACCTATTGACTGAAAGGATGCAGCTCTTATTCCAATACATAAACCTGGATCAAGATAACTCTCATCAACCTACAAAGCTGCCTGCTTCACAATTGTTTTGGTTAGGATTCTGGAAGGAATATTAAAAAGGCCATAATGACGTCCATCGGACCCAACACCTTGTTGGACAGCGAATAACATGGTTTCAGGAGAGAATTAGCTTGCACGACGAATCTACTTATAGCAAGACAGCGATAGATGGAGGCTCTGGATAATGGAAAATGCATGGACGTTGTCTATGTAGACATCAGTAAAGCATTTGATAAGGTGCGGAAGAATTGACTACACTTGAAGCTGGAAAATATGGGAATTTCCCCCCAGAAAGGATTAAGGATTGATTGGCAGATCATAGACAGAAAGTAAGAACATATTCCAAATGCTTCTCCTAGAGCCCAATACTAAGTAAAGTGCCACAAGACTTATCCCTTGGTCCTTTATTCTTATACTGTATTTAAATGAAATCCCAAGTATGGTTGAGTCTCCGATGCTACTGTATGCCGATAGTGTAAGAACCTGGAGAGAAACAACAGGAGACGCAGATTCGCTCGCACTTCAGGAGGACTTTGATGTCCCAATTAGGTGGACTAAAAAATGACTGGAGCCTATCAACGAGGCCAAGTGTGCCTACATGCACATTGTGGATACAAAGATAAATACGTTCAGCATGGGAGGAGAGTCGGTTCCAATAGTTTGGTCTCACAAGGATCTTGGAGTGATAGTGAGCCATGATTTTAAGACCACGCCCCACTACCGCGAGGTCTCAGATAAGTGCTTCAGAACTCTATAGGCTTTAAGATGGATATTTATCAAGTTGTACACCAACATGTTCACTAAAGTATACACAACCTTAGTAATATCCAACCTTTAGAACTATATTCAGGCTGCAGACCCCTGTTTAAACGGTGACTTGGATATCTTGGAAAAAGTTCAGAGGACGGTTACTTGTACAGAGGGCAGCAACCCGTGCAATTCCAGAACTTCGGGGTTTACCATACAAGAAGGGTTTGAAAGCTAGACCTTGAAAATGCCACAGGTATTTAGAGTTTGACAACGCTTTAAACAGTAACACCTATTATGAACCGTACCCATCAAGTAAAATCAAAAGACAGAAGCGAGGGGGTTCGAAGATATATTTGATTGGCTATCAATATATCGAGGATCGACTGATCTATACTGACTAGCGATTGCACGGGATGTTGAGCACGGCGTTCTCACTCGTGATTTGGTGCGGATTCACGACCGAACGCCTTCAGCTAGGTGAGTCCATTAGAACCAATGTGGTCAGGACCCAATATCGAAGACTTACAGAGCTATTTGTTTTGGGGATTTATTTACGGTTACAACCTCTTTACACTGTCCTATCACAGACTAAGGGGCGATCTAATTTTGATGTGTAGAACACCAAGAAATAATTTTGGACCTAATATATTCTCTTTTTCTTCCCACTAGATCGGTACATCTAAGAGGACATAGCAGGCGAGTAGAAAAGCCATGGAAGAACAAAATACCTGTGGTATACAGGTTTTCACACCGAGTCGTCAATTCCTAGAACCTATTACCCGAAGCACTGGTGTCTACACCCTCAATTGACCTATTCAAAAGAAGACTGAACACCCACAGAAGCATACTAGAAAAGGAAAAACATAGGTCGTAGGCCTTCAGTCCATACTCAAGTCTGAAATCTGAACCTGAGTCTATTAAGAGAAAACTTGACGTATTGTTAAGAACCCACTAGAAATTACTGATCTTTTTTCTGTTTTTTTCGTCAAGTATACCTAGGTTTCTATCTGGAGACATTGGTGATCTACTGCCACCAGATACAGAAACAGGTCAGGCGAAAACTCCTATTCCGTCCAGAACCATTTGCACCCAGTTGCAATAAGCAAATCTAATCTGAATCTTCAACGAATGAAACTCGTATCCTAAACACGTGATAGAAGTCCAATCTGTCGACGCTTTCAAAAGAAACGATCATTCTCAAGACTAACACAAGCACCCCGTCCTTTCGAAACTGAAACTGAGACTCAGGGTTATCAAAAGATAAAGAGGCAAATTCGAGTTTGTTATCTACTAGTTGTCAATGCATTTGTAAGGGACGTCCTTTGATTCTTTAGATAAAAGACTTGGAATGTGTTTGAATGATAGAGATTCTGATGAGTGGCTTCGTGTTTGCTCTCGTAAAACAAAACGTAAACACAAGGCTACACGACCAGTGAAACGTCCTGCTATCCAGAAACCTAATGTTCCTTTAGATTACATGGATGATGACAGCCTGGAGACGGTTTTAGGTAGATTTGATGGTATCCGGTCTAGTTTACTACTTTCGAAGCCAGACAGAACTTTCCTGGAAGGTTTATTAAAGTCTATCAATCAGGCGTTCACAATTATATCAAATAAACAGACTGAGCCAAGTAGGATTGATGTGATTTGTTTAGGATTGGGTAACCCGGCTGTCCATCATGCCAGTTTACGTCAGTTAGTTGTACTAGATTTTCTGTTGCAGTTTGATCCACGTATGGAGCGATCACGTACTCACCTGTATGATCCTGTTTTCAAATCTGTTGCTCGTGCTTTAATAAGAAAGCTTGGAATGCATGTGAGTATATTTTAATGTGATGTAAAAGTGTGCTGAGTTCATAGTAAACATTCTTCTAGATATAAGTACAAATATGTCAAATTAAGTCACGTTTAATGAACGTAGAACCCAACACAGATGTGCGTTAGCCCAGAATATATCACATTAGCAAGATGAGACAAAAGTAACAAGATGAGCAGTAAAGAAGCCTCAGTAATATAGCAGCTATGATAATGGGTCAGATTAGGGATTGAGAATATGGTTCCTTAAGATAGGGAAGGTGCGACTGAATACCGGAGTCCAGGATCTACGGTTAGGTAAAGAATAAATTTACCTGTGCCGTTGTGGCAATCTCTGAGACATATAACATGACGTCTCTAACCACTGATATATTCCATCACTTGGGTTCCGACCAACATATCTCAAACTTAACCAGTGACTTGGTGGACTGATGCAACGTCTTAGTTTGGCATTGTGTAGTGAATTCTTGGGTGCAAGCAGAGCCATTCAAATTATGTTCATACCATACTAAGGTATATGGTGTAAGGTCTGAAACGTTTTCGGGAAATCTTCAAACTAGTGAAATATAGTTGACTGAAAGATATATCGTAACAACTCCAGCAGCTTGTTTTAAAATTATAGTTAGTGAACTGATCTAGGACGGAGCTCGTGTCACTCTTTAATGTCTCGTGCAGTATCTTGTGAAGCATCTTCAGTTTACCATATTAATCTGTTTGTTTTGTTTTTCATTACGAATGTTGGTATTTTGTGACAACATCCGTCACAGGTCCTTACCTTATCTCTGTTTTTTTAGTTGACTTAACTGTCTGAGAATATCAGTGATTAAGTATCTTTAGAATCCTTGGAAATTGTACTCACTGTTGATCCTTTTCATTATTCAATGGTTTACTACTAAGACGAAGTCAGTCTGAATCTAACCTGGTTTTCAAAAGTTAGGCACCTAAACCTTAGCCAAATATCTGTATAATTTAATTTGCATTAAGTTTATTGACACCATTATAGATTAGAATAGAATGTTGGCCAAACCGTTCTGTTAGCCATTCTTATGCATTTATCGTGTGCATGTACTAGATACTTAATGGTTAGTAAAATGATAATTAAATGATAAAGTAAGGTCTATCTAACCAATAATAATAAAGTTAGCTTACTGTACATCAGTGAATAACCATACAATGACGAATGTCAGTCGTACTTGCCATTTTGTTCAGTTTACTCAAATGTATGACACGAACAAATAGCAAAAAATGTCACCTACACATTCGTGGAATGAATCGAGAATATATGGTTGCTTTATCTGTCATTGAGAATTTCGTTTAAATCTTTTGGTCTGATTTTTTCTATCTAGATTCTACCGAACAATAAAGAAGGTTGTTATAAATTATCACCTGATCGATTTTACTTCGTTATGCTACCACATTGCGCTCCAGCTCTTCTAAATAATTTACTGTTTACTAATTGGTCGCCTAGTATACTTTCCCGTGTGGTACTGTTCTCTAATGGATGGAAAGAGGCTCGCCAGGAGTTAATTGCTTCAGGTGCTTCAGATGGTCTGAAGATTGCTAAGGAACTAGCTTATATTACTGCTTTGGAGTCAGTGGTTCACAGTCCTGGCAAAGAACATTATCTACTTTGGTCTTCAAGAAATAAACTCAGGGAATACAGAGATTTTGAGGGTATGCGTGTGCAATGTTTTTCTCCTGTTGAAATGGATAGTTTACCAAAGAATGTATGGAATATACCTCCTTATTCTGAAAAAACAGATAAAGAAATATCCTGTTCTAGTAAATTAACACAAAATAGTGGGATTTTTTCCGATATAATTGATGCTAATGTTGTACCAAATTTTATCGATTCCAACACTGATGGATAAGGATTTGTTCAAATTTTCTAAAATTAGTAATGGTATTATCTTTCACCTTTTTCCTAATGATCTTCAGACTCATGAAGTAAATCCATCCTTATTTGCTGTTTATTTATGTACATTGTGATTTTACACTGCATTCCCATAGTACGCTTAATTACTGTACATATTTTAGTCTTTTTTGTAAATGGAATATTATTCTCCATACTGAGTGAATTTGAGTTTCAACTTTAATTACTAATTTGAGTGATTTTTTTCTTTTTGAGAGTTAAAATATACCTGTTTTGCCATTGCAAAAAAAGTGAGGACTAATTGCCTAAGAATATTCATTTTTTTTGCAAGACCAATTAGTAAAGCTGTACATTCGTATTAATAGTTATTTGGCAGGTAAAGTTTTTATTTATTTTAACACAGCGTTGGTAAAGAAGGTACCAAATATATATGCTCCATACAATATAAATGAGGTTGTGCATAGATAATGGAGGGTATGATAAGAAGAAGGGCAATAATGAACAGAAATGTGTGAGAGTGAAATAATAATGGGCGAAACAGTTCAGTTAGGAGAAATACAACCAGAAAGAATCCTTTCAGTTAAAGAAGCTACATCCACTTTCATGATAAAAGTGGAAGAAAGTTAGCAGGATAGCCACTGGTTTCTATTCTGAGCTATGTCTTATAACATCTCAAGCGATTGTTATACCATCTCAAGGACCCCGACCAAGGAGTCGTGGTATAGTAGTTTATTATAAGATAGACAAAGACATTTTCCAAAAATTTCAAACATGCGAAAGAAGTTGAGCAGTAATTTAGAAGGTATCAGAAATTGTTGAGCGGGAATCATCTGTTGATGAGAAGAATTCGAGTTAGTTATCCTCTTGACGAATATAAAGGTAAAAGGGAAACAAACCGGTATTAATAATGAATTATTGAGTAGAAAAGGGATTTTGAAAAACATGATTCAATTACAGGTCCGACTTGAGGCTTTTAAACTAAGTTCGTATTTGATTTTTTTAAAATTGCTATACATCTTTTGCTGTACACAATCCCCTATTTCATTTTTTGTTTCGTGTTACTACGCGACCGAAATTGGTATGTTTCGGAATTGGTATGCTAGTTGACTTGAATCTCCTATTTAATTCCTACGGTGAGAAACACTCAAAGGTATGGTTAAAAATGTGAGTTTAGTGCGCTTATGTTGAGGGAGTTGTTTCTCAACTGTGGGTCAAACTATTGTTGTCCGTGTCGTAAAATCCACCATAGACACGGTGGATATAAATGTATGTAACTTGTATGGAATGATCTATACTTCTGTTGAATACGGTTATTGTTCATATATTATTGTCAATTAATCGGTCATACAAGCCTTTCAGTAGTCACGCGAAACTTAGGTGATAATAGGTAGTTGCTGGGTTCACTTAACTATGTCAATGTAATTAGCTGAACATTACATATTGTATCTAAACGACCATAGGGTTTTTGAGCGTTCCTTCTGAGTTTATATCACTTCATTGAGATTAAATGATTTGCAGTTATTTTGAGAATTAGGGGAATTTCGGTTTGCTAATTTTTGTGATATTATTTACTTATCTGATAGTAACCGAAATTTATTTCCGCAAAATGAAAGTCTGATTAGTGTCCCATCACTGCCGTATCCTACAGGTCAAGGTCCCACTGATATAACGCTACATTCGAAAATACCTGTGATGTCACACGCACTACTTTCTAGTCTAACAAGGTAACATAAGTAATTAAAGTTCTCGGTTTACATATCACGTCATAGAAATCATATTGTGTCAGATACTCATCGTTTTAGGAAAAAATATCTTGAAATCTAGTTATTTAGGTATGTACACCATCTTTTTGTTAAACACTATTCACAGGAGCCTTAGTATAGGCTTGTATTCAAAAGATTGAGCAATGCAAATTCGATTTCCTTTCGTTGATGTATATGCATCTTAATGGAAATAAAAACTCTTGAATAAAAGTGCGATCAAATGTACACGGTAAAGCAGTTTTCGTGAGCAATACAGGAGACAAAGCGATGTGGAATTCAGTACAACATTCAGCATAATCACACGGATAAGACAGAAGAGATAAGAGAAATACTATAAGGCACCTAAGTTCTATAGCAACTCTAAACCATGTAATCTCGAAGGTCCTAATTAGACCCTACAATCTACATTATTTGGTTCCTGGGTGGTGTTTGATGTCACTGTTGAGTCTGTCGACCTACTTTATAGTGTAACCACTATTTTAGGTGGTTTGGTGTCGCATTGTACTTTGTTTTATGTTTAGTAGCTAGAAGCAGTCAACAAGAGTAAGTGAAATCAGTCTTCGTACTGATTGAAACTCATCATCGAGGTGTATTCCCGATCCTAAAGAAAGTGGTACTCTGCCAGTGCTGCAGTTAGAAGCCACCACAGCTATTCGCGGTATGAACTTCGTCAATGCAATTTTGTTGTAGTCGAGAGTTATGGAATATGGTACTGAGTGGCTGGTTGGTGAGTCATCTCAGTACTAACGTGAGCTCAGTTATCGCCCTGGTATGGCTGAGAGTGGGGAGAGTACGCTCTCCCTCTCGAAATGCTCTCACATGGCCACGCGTATACAGCCTCTTTCAGGCTCGGGGTGTGGCCCCCTAAGAAAACCACCTGCTTCGGTTTGGGCACCCGGGCAGTATCACAGCCCTCACACATGTCGAATGAGATTTGTGTGACGCATATGTATTTGGTGCCCTCTTGTACCAATATTCATGTGTTAAAATAAAATGAATATATCAGTGATAATGGTCTCTAGGTTCTGTTTCTATTATTTCCAGAAGGATCCAGTTTCTTTTAGTGTTGATGCACCCTAGCGATCAGCGACGATCATCATAAAACCTTATTTTAGGTCTGCTGTTTGATTACTTTTAACCACCCAACAACACAATCTAAAATAAAACTGTGGAGCAGTGTCTTGGTGCCTAATGCATTCAACTTTCAGTCACAATTCTCAGGTTCTAACCTCTATCTACTTCACCTTGAACGTCCGGGTACTAAAATTAGCGCTCACACTTAGAGTGTACCAATTACCTGATGAATGGGCTTGTTGGAAAAACGCTATTACTAACAAATTGATGTTTTCACTGATTACTCTGTATTAAGGCAAGAAAATTTCAATACTATATCGCTTTTTGTGCTTATGTATTTGTTTTTGTGAGTAGCACAATTACATACATGAAAACTAACTAAATTCTAGCTTGATTTCAATATAAAATTGAATTAGTGTGGGTTTATAATTGGAGTTAATAATAATGAGTTGGATAATAATGAGATGTATATGATAAGGATTTGACATCAGAACAGAACGTAAACTGGTTCTGAATGTCGGTTTAACAATGTTGTCTGTAAGTAGAATGAATCAATTGTTTAACTTAATTTGTACTTCAACTGATCGACAAAATGGTCGAATCAAGTATTTAACTGACATCATCGTAACTTCCAGTATCCAATAGTGTTTCCATTGTTTGTATTGATAGCTTTTGCATGATTTGGTGCAATTGATAATTGAACCATTCCAATTTTTTGTATATTATATTCAGTCTAAATTATAGAAAATAAATAACTGGCAAAAATTTAATTCCAATGACTTTTTTAATTGAGATGTGCAATTGTCATTTAAACAATACTTACATTTAAACCTGAATTGTTCTATTCCACTTAATAGTTTATACTATGAGTGTACAAACTTGAATTAGTTAGTGAATTAAGCTTCTGACTGTTGTTTGCCAGCATGTCAAGTTACCTTACTGTCACTAGTATAAATTCTTGGACAAGTAATGCATCAGATCCCAATGTTTATTAATCAGGTTTATTTAAGTGATATATTTACCCCGAAATAAGTCTAAATTTCATTAATTTTACCGCCCTGAGTCGGTGCATCATGTGAAATATAGAAGCTAGCGCAAGTAAACATCGATCCACGTCACTTTTCAAATGAGGATAGCAAGCGTAAGATAGTAAAATTATAACGGAATGGAATACACAAGTGTCGATTATATTAGAAAAAAAAAACAGTTTGGGAAGAGCGAATTAAATTAAGGAATGAGAATTCTAATTTAACAGTAAAACTTAATACTTAAAATAAGATAAGGAGATGATGAGTCTACATCACTTTGAGTGATTTTGATCTATATCATTTAGTGTTGCCTACCAAAGGGATACGTTCAGTGATCCTACACTTTCGAAAACGAATAGGACCAATAACTCTATAAACTGGTGGTACGCTTTGGTCTAGTCCTCTTTAGCCTTTTCACATTATCTCCCTATGCTAGAATTATCATCCTAAGTTTAAGCGAATAAAATATAGATGATGACCGTCTTGAAATATTAAAAGTATTCTAGAGGCATAAAAAACAAAACACTTTACTACTTACCGTTGATTTAAAAGTTCGACAGTTTTGTTTAGTTCTTGTCTAGAACGCTCATACTTTTAGTAAATTGAAATAAAAAGTAGAATTATTTGGTTATCTGATTTATCGTAAAAAGATCTTTACTAATGGTAATATTAATACTAATAATATCAGGAAAGATAATCATTGTCTAGTTGATTTTACTTAAGTTAGTTTACTCTGAAGACACTTTTTGTCATGAAGTGATGTAAGCTAAAAGGCCATTGAAAATCAGGCAGGACCGTTTGAACGTGTCATCCTAGCTTGGTATTTCTTCCTGGTATGCAGCCGTAATCCCGATAGGGATGTTTGGGTCGTATATTTGCAAGTACTTTAGTTCTAAATCCTCTCATGAATAGAAAACCAATTATATCGCCTCAAACTTGGATGATAAGTCCAAGAAGTTTGATATGAGAATTGGATGGAAAGAGGCGGGACTATTTATGAGACTTAGTCAGTATAAATACTTAGTGACATAAATGTTATCTTAAGGGCATTTATTCAGTTGAAAAGTGAATCAGTCAAGTGTCAGACTTGTTCGTTTCAAGCTGAGTTAGCACAAAAATTACTGGTTGATTAGCAAATTACTGAATACATCGTTTAAAAAGTTTTACTAATTAAAATCTATTAAAACGAATATCTACTAGCTGGAAGTATCTTTGTTTAAAAAAAAACTTCTTAAAAGAGACGAAAATTGAATTACTCTTGGTACATTTGGTCTAGCTGGTTTCAATAACCATTTTTGAACACAAATTTTAGCGTATAACCAACGTGGGAGATTCGCTTCTAAACTATCTAACCAGTAAACTTGTCGATAAATTAGTTCTTGTGTCGCACTTCTTCTAGCCTTGTCAATATCACCAACTGCTAAACCAATCTAACAAGTTAAATAAAGAGACATAAAAGAAAAAAAACAAACGATACAATAAGTAGATCATTAAAATAACTTTTTAATATTACTGTTGATTTATTAGTAGTATTGTTTAAAACAAGTATTAAACAAAGACTGATCTACTAGGTTCATCATGTTAAACTATGTAGAATTTAACATTTTTAGTCCTTCTAATAAGTCTAAAGGTTGCAGTGAGTAGATGAGATATGTCATGACTACAGAATACGTAGATTCCTTTTGAATAACTTGTCTGATGGTTGCTCGTAAACTTGTTAAGATATTTGTGTGAAAGGCGAAACGGTAAGTTAAGCTGAGTGATCTGATAAATACTTACGTAGTGTTTATGAAAAGTTGGTATAATGAAGAATATGTGAGGATTTTAGTAATGTCTCAATTCTAATTATTAGTTTATGACTTAAGAAATCTGATTCCCATTAACCCTTAGTGGATCTTAATCAGCCTTTGGAATGTTTAGATTATTACTGTACAAATAATGAGGACAATGTTTAGCTTGACTTGTAAGTGGTTGTTAAACTGATATAGGCTTTATAAACAACTGGCTTTGAGACACTGCCTTTTAAACCATAGTTATCCGTAAAGAGAACGTTGACATTATTAGTAACATATCGAGATTATTACACTATATCGCCAATTGACAGTGTATGTAAACAATTGTATTCTCACTCAATGAACTAAAGTTATTGTACTCCTGGATGGTGTTAGAGATACTAGTTTCAATTTTGTGTCAGGTCAGTTGTATGAATTGCTGAGAAGTACTAAAGTAGAATGAAATCGTGGCCTAATGCTTAATGGTTGTCAAAATTTCTCCAGCTAATTTCAGTTTGTAGTGAAAACTACTCTCATATGAATACTTATCATTTTAATTTTATATAGTTACTTACGCCTGTTACTCCTCGTGGAGGAGCATAGGCTACCCACCAGCACTCTACATCCATCTCTGTACTGGGCAATCTTTTCCAGTTGTTCATAGTTGATATTCAGAATTTTTATCTATACTTCCGATTCCCGGTACAGTGTGTTCTCCGGCCTTCCACTTTTCCGTTTCCCTTCACGATTCCAAGTTAGCACATGCCTCGTGATGCAGTTTGGTGATTTCCTCAATGTATGTCCTATCCACTTCCAACGTCTTTTCCTAATTTCCTATTCGTCAAGAAGTTGGTTTGTTCTCTCACACAGTAGATTGTTGCCGATGGTATCCGGTGAACGGACATTCAGTATCTTGCGTAGCAAATCATTTATGAATACTTGTACTTTTTTATTGATGATTGTAGTAGTTCTCCAAGTTTTAGCTCTATACATTATGACTGTCTCGACGTTTGTATTGAATATTCTGATTTTGATGTTGTTTGACAGCTGTCCAATGCTTCTTTAGCTTAAGTTTTATCATGGCAACCACCAGGTGGTGATCTGAAGCTATGTCAGCTTCTCTCCTGGTTCTCATGTCTTCCATTGACCTTGTGAATCGTTTATTGATACAAATATGATCTATCTGGTGTGATCTGGTGAGACCCATGTAGCTGTGTGTGCGTTTGTGTGAGAATATTGTGCCACCTATAACCAAGTTGTTGAATGTACATAGGCTCGCGAATCCATCTGTGGTGTTTGAATGAACTAATGATTCCTTTGTACTAGTTGAATGCTTGATTTCGAATTCCAAATACAGCACATTCGTACGTGCTTATCTAGTACTTCTTGATCCGATTACGTTATTTCTGGGATACTTAGTTCGTACTATGATTGAAATACTTCTAATCATCATAATATCCTCATTTTCGTTTTTCTCCGCCACTCAGTCCATTTCGTCCCGTAATATTCTCATATCCGGTGTTGTTCATCCCAACTTTAGCGTTCAGATCTCCCATCAGGATGGTGAGATCTTTTCTTGGGCACTTTGCTGTGATTGATTCCAGCTTCTTATAGTTTATTTATCAATTTGAACATATAAATATTGGTACAAGAGGGCACCAAATATATATGCGCCACACAAAACAATGAGAATGGTAGGAGAAGAAAGGACAAGGTAGGGAGCGTAAAAGAAAAAAAGAAGAACAATAACGGCCAGATTAGTGTAAGGTAGTGTAATGATATTAATAATAATGATAGTAATGATAATAATAATAACAATAATGGGGGAAACGGAAAGGTACAACCAGAAGAAACCTTTCAGTTAAGGGAGACACAACCACATTTTATGAAGAAAGTAAAAGAAGGTTACAGCAGGATCGCCACTGGCTCCTATTCTGAGCCATATCTGATAACTTCTCTAGCCACTGTGTAGCACCATCTCTCGGACCCCAACCCGGGAGTCGTGAAGGACCAACAGAAACCAGTCCTTTGCAGCTTTCTTTCATACCATGACACCATGTCATACACTGACCACCTCTCCACTTCTTCCAACCAGTCCCAGAGTCGGAAAATAATACACGACGTAGAATTCTCTGGGATGACATTCGTAGAACATATCCGAGCCACCGAAGTCGATGTTTCAAGATGGTAACACCAGTTGGATTATCATCTCTGTGACCGAACACACGATGCCGAACCTCTGCATTACTGACATGGTGTTGCCACTGGATGTCAGCAATCCTTCGGAGACAGCGATGATCGAACACAGAGAGTCGTCTAACGTCCTCAACTCGGAGAGACCAGGTTTCACAAGCATAGAGCAAAACTGCTCTCACCGACGCGTTGTAGATCCGACCTTTTACAGCCAGACTAACATCACGAAGGAGCCAAAGATGGCCCAGACTGGCATAAGCCACTCTGGCTTTCACTATACGTGCATTGATTTCATCACTCACACCCCCACCAGCACTTATGCAGCTACCCAGATACACGAACTTCTCGACTACTTCTATCTGCTCACCACCCAGGGTGAGTGCAGGATTAGAATCCTGCCAATGTTGTAGAAGTACTTTATCTCACAGTAAGACAATATCATCCGCACACTCAAGGTCGAGAAGTCTTTCTCCAGGCAACTGATCCACACCACCATTACTTACATCCTTCAGAGCTGTTTCCAGGATGTCATCGACGGCAAAGTTGAAGAGGAATGGTGAGATTGGGCAACCTTGCCTAACCCCACTGCTTGAATGGAACAATGGAGAGAGATGGTTGTATATAGGGCCTTTAGGATGTTAATAAACTTCTCAGGCACACCCTTCTTCAATAGACAATCCCAGAGAACAGTCCTGTCCAACGAATCGAAGGCAGCCCTGATGTCAAGAAACACTACGATTGTTGGCCTTTGATAAGTATGGCGGTGTTCTAACATTTGGCGGAGGGTGAAGATATGATCAATACATCCTCGACCAGAACGAAAACCAGCCTGTTCCTCGCGAGTCAATCTTTCTCGGGTTTTGAAAAACCTACGAAGTATGACAGAAGTCAACAGTTTGGACGCAATCGGAAGTAGACTTATCCCCCGATATTTGTTACAGGAACGACGTGAACCCTTTTTAAAGATAGGGAAAACTATCGACTCATTCCATGACGTTGGTACACTCTCTAGTTCCCAGACCTTTGCAAACAACGTCGTCAATTCCTTAGACAAAAAGTCACCACCATCTTTAAAAAGAGCCGGAGGTAAGTCATCTGGGCCAGGTGATTTGTAACGCTTCAAGAGTTGGAGGTCCTTGTGGACTTCCGCCTCATTCGGTGGATCAGTCGTCACCGGCCATGGAGGGCAGGACAGTCTGACCGATGTTGCCGAAGCAGCAGGCCAGTTGAACTGCCCTTCGAAAAATTCTGCCCATCGTCCAAGACGTCGATGGATGTCAGTGATTGGTATCCCGTCATCCTTGCAGATTGTTTCGCTCACACCAGATTTCTTGCTGCCAGTGGCTCGGATGAGTTGGAAGAGCTTCCGGTAATTACCAGATGCAGCTGCCGCTTCCAGCTCATTAGCATACTCCGACCACCAGGCTTCTCGAACCTTACGCAAGCTTTGCCGGATTTCATTACGTAACATCCTTCGTTTGTGGTCAAACTCACGGTCACCCGGAGTAGATCGACGGGCTTCAATGAGTTGTAAGGAACCTGAAGAAACCCAGTGCTTATAAGCGGGACGTTTCGCGAACCCACAACTGACTGTACCCGTCATTTTCATGGCGTCATGTAATTGCAACCAATGCTCATCTATACTTTTCAGTGGAATGGTAGCTAGCCTAGAAGCTAGCTCGGTTCAATACCTACTAGCAACTAGCCAGTGGTAGCTGATCGCGATGTGATCAATCTGAGTCCAGGCTTGAGATGCCGAGGGAGGACGCCAGGTGGCACATCGGCGATGACTGTGCCGAAAGTTAGTGCTAGCCAGAAACGGGTTGTGGTCTGTGCACAGTTGCAGTAGACGGTCCTCGTTATCTGTTCTGCGACTAATAAGTCCCCATCGGCCACCTAAACGACTCTCTTCTGTGCCTGGACGCCCGACCTGAGAATTCAAGTCTCCGGCTAGTACCACAATATCTGTCGAACGCACTTTCTGGAGAAGAACAGACAACTAGTGGTAGAATTCGTCCTTGATTGCATCCGGGCTGCAATCTGTCGAGGCATAGGCGGAGATGACGAAAAGACATCGTTTCTCACACCGATTTCTCCTCACTTTGATGGAAATTTCGAACCTCACAGCATATAACCGACTGTTAATGGGTATCCAATCGATTAGTGCTGTCTCAGCTTTAGCGCTTAGTGCGACATCAACGCCAGCAAGACCATACTAAGATGCCACGGGTCTCCGGATAAACGCAGGTAAAACAAGCTTTTTGGATCGACAGATGAAGAGCGAATTTGTAGTACTTCACCAGAGTCTTGAATACGGGTCTCGGATATACAGCAAACATCGATATTAAGACTTTCCAAAGACATAGCCAGCCCTATCTGTTGTCCAACCTGCATAAGTGTGCGAACGTTGAAGGTAGCCAGTTTGAATGGTGCACGTGGTTTCTGAAAAACTGCTTCAGTACTCGTATTCAGTGGTAGCATACAATTTTCAACCGGACAGTGACTCGAGAACGTTTAGATACAGTCGAATTTCCACCATAGGCGAGCTGTTGTATAAGTCGAAAAACAAGGATACTTAAAGTGGGAATAAAATAGAGTGAATAAATGACGTAGTAAATAATAATAACAATAATGATAATATTACTAATAATAATGATGTGAATTGTTTGACTGTAAATCGAAGCGAGAATAGAATTTCCAGTAAATACCGTTATTTTCATTTTATTTGTGTGTAAGCTGTGATACTGCCCGGGTGCCCAGACCAAAGCAGGTGGTTATCTTAGGAGGCCACACCCCGAGCCTTTGACCTAAACGTCTAACCCACAAGGCAGTGGAGCATCGTAAGGAGATTCAGTCCCATGGTAGCCTGTGACCAACGATTGGTTCATACGCCATTTGTTCCCGCAGGATACTGAAGCCCATGTGCACCATTGGTTTGGGATCCGGTTAAAGCGCCGGACATTCGCTTTTCGTCCTCTCATTTTCGTAAACAACACCCCTGTCACGAGAAGGCAGTGGGTAGGACTTCCCTGACAGAGGCTGTATACACGTGGCCGTGTGAGAGCATTTCGAGGGGGAGGGCGAGCCCACCCCACTCCCGGCCATACCGGGGAATTCGGGGGCTTCTCACAGAACTGGTCTTTACTGTAGTCGTTGTGGTGTGTGCATACCACTAGATAATATATATTGTGATTTCCTCTCTCTTTGTTTTTAATGATGCTTTGATGATCCTGGATCCATGAGATTCCCATCCTATAAGTGCTTTACTTGATTCTTTGAATAGCATCGGAGCAACTCTCTGAGTGTGTGGAGCATTTTCCTCTCCTCGACCCGAGTACATCAGCATCTCTCCCGTATCTGTCCTTTTCTGTCCAGCTTGGGTCTAATAGGGTTCACTCATTCCCAGTACTGCCAAATTGTATCGCCTCATTTCCGTTGCTATTTGAATGATCATTCCGGTCTCCCATATTGTCCGGACGTTCCATGTCTCTATAAAAATTATTGCTCTGGTTGTTATAAGGAGCATCGGCCTTTTGACATTCGAAGAGTCTCGGCTTTTATCCTGAAGTATCATACTTCATTTTGAACTCGGAGGGTAGAGTTTAAATGGTTAAATAATTTCAATCTGATTGGCGTTTTTTGCAAGATTTTCTTCTATGAGATGGTGTCGCCAACTCCATTCCCAACCCTCCTCCTTTACCCGGGCTTGGGATCGACAGCAACTCTATAAAAGCTACTGGCAGAGTTTAATTTCATATGGTCACATATGAAAACATAACGTACATTTATTTAAATTACGACCTTACTTTCTGAATAATATGCTCATTAGGACGACTGGTCGTGCTACAAAACTTTCTCTTATTAATAGATATTATAAAAGGAATAGAGAGTGAAATAAAGTAGCTTATTTTGATTAGAATTATTCAGAGACATTGGTTTATCACTTAGTAGTAGCCAACGTCACGTTTGCCTAGTCCTTACTGCTGACCGGATTCTATTTATTAAGTTGGAATATAGCCACTCGTCTAAGTGACTTGACATCGAGTGGACCATGTTTTGTGTTAGGTGAAGAACTCGATAGTCAAGTTATGATACAAAGAGAGGTTACTTACGTATCCCGTTGAAGTCAAGTCAAAAATTGATAAGCTGTCATTTTGTGGATTAAGTAACAAAAAGTCAACAGTTTAAATCTCTTCATGGCACAATTTATCGTCACTTCACCCACCTCCTAAAGTTAAGATTTATTGTACCTTATAAATTAACTCATATACTCGGGATTTTGAATTTCTTACATTACAATAACATGACTGTAATTTACCAAACGTTAATAAAGAGAACGAATAAACTTACTTGAACTGCACAGTTTACACAAGTTAAGCAATCAACCTTTTTACCCTAATCTTCATTATGAAGTAAAGTGTTTTGAAGAACCATTAAAAATCAATAAGTACTGGGAATCTATTGAGTCATAGTTTTTGGAATTTCTCAACAATACACACTTCCTATCATTTACTGAATTAAATCTAAAGAATTCAGAGCTTTCAGCTAGCACCCCTAAATGCCTCTACAAAAGCACAATTTAAAATCACTTTCATTTTTTTGGCATAAGTCAGATTACGAATATACCTTTCTCATTTTATATTAAACAATTACTTACCGTCAAGCTGATCAGTGTTATTGGTATTAAAATAATAAATGCTATATAAAAGATGAAAGTCAATTTTGGATAAGGTATTGCAGATACTTGATCCTCTAAATATGACTGAATAATAATTTTTGTACGCTTATATTCACCCATCATCATCATTATTGTATCGAAAAATGTTAGTCCAATATTACTAAGCATATTGAGTTGTTTTCTATTTATTTTTGTTATATTATTCATTGAATGGTTTAGTGAACTTGTATACTCAATGAAACAGTTACGGAATTGTATTTTATTATTGTCAGATAAAGAAGTGAACACCTGAGTAATAAACAGAAATATAGAGGAAATAAAACGTATGCATTTAGCTATCAATACATGAAATTGTTCAGCAAATAAGAATGGTTCACTTCAAGTGTATGGGTATTAAATCTCTCTACTAGAAATATGTCAGAATAGTAGTTTTGATATTAATGATCCAAATGTATTGTTAACTTTGAGACATTAATCACAGTGTATAAACCTTGGTATGACTTTTAGAAGACTATGATTACTTTGTAGTTCAATATTTGGTTCTTATCATATTGTTTCAATAACTTCTTTCACTTTTCTACTGTTATTTACAGTATCAAGGAGAAGTGAGAGGAGAACAGCATGAAATTTGAATAGATACTCTTTAGATAATAAGTTTGTATATTTTTAACAAGCATCTAACAAATGATCATTTTATGATACCATCCTAAGTCATTCTAATTTCAAGGTTTCTTTCATAAAATTGAAGATTGTTATATCTCTTACTAAACGAATGTAAAATTCGATTATATAAAAAGTCTTATAACCATTCGTTTCACCTACTACTGTTATTGTTGAAAATTTGAAAAAGTCAAAATTCATTGGTATATTGACAGCATGAACATACAGTAATGAATATGAAGGCTTTATCTTTAGTGGCGTAGAGAACGTCAATAGTTACATGTTTAACTTAACAGAGATAATAATTCACTGTTTACTAATTTATACATATAAACTACATCTAATTCCATAGTGTCTTTTGATAGTGAAAAGTTTTCGTAGTTCGTTTTTAGAAAGTTATCAAACATAAATTTGTTCATTTAAAGACAATACTTTATACATTAAGTAATAATTTATAAATAGATATCGAATGAATAATTAGGTTAAATTATCAATGAACTGTCAATTAAACAATGATTTTAACAATGACTTTAATGATGAGAAGTTTTTCTGTTTAAATGTTCGATCAACTTGACACTTAGAGTTAACTAATTTAAACAAAGGTAACTAAATTATAGAATATCAACATTGATGGTAAGTCATGATCATGTCTTTTATCAAAATTGCTTAATCACATGAGTTTTATAGTGTGAATAATACAGAGTAGCCATCGTACTTAATTGGTCATCCTAACACCTTTATTATTTAATTTTCAGGAGCTAATTATGATACAGTCGGAGTTGGCTGTCGTTTGAGAACATAAATTAACTGTACTAACTGTTGTATAATGGAAGTAAGCAGAAAAAAAGTCATAAAGAAATTCTGTTTAAAAATTATTCTATTTAATACTAAGTATTTCACAGATATTTCATATTTTGCTCATTTTTCGCGGTTTAAAATATAAAGTCATTATGAAAATATTTAGATATTTTAATGAACATTTCTATATTTTGAGGATAATTCTAACTAGGACTGATGCCAGATGGTCATGTACTGCTGGTGATTCTTAAACTACAACAAAACATTTGCGTAGTTAGTACTTAGTTAGTTAGCGCTAAATGAACTCTAATAGAAATGATCTGTCAAGCGATTGAAATATTATCATCCCAAAATTTAAATGCTAAGTCGTTGAGAGGTGTTCGTTTAAAACACTAAAACGCTCGCATCCATTTCAAATGAATCCATATACCAAATCCTTTGTACGAATTCTTAAAACGAGAGATGGTATGCAGTAGTAGAAGTCACCTATGCCAGGCTAGTAAGATATCTGTTTATTTCATGAGGTAATTATCTTACTATTCTTGGATAAACTATACGATTAATGAGCATTTATGAAGTGTATCGAAGTGATTAATTGTGCAACTTTCCACTCACGCTTATAATTGTGTTAGTAAAGTATTGTCATTCATATAATGCGTGTAATTATTCAGTGAAACAAGTGGGATTTTGTTTGTGAATATATCAATGTCCTCTGGTTTTTAAAAGTACCTCAAAGCATACACTTAGTTCCTTTTTATATAACTGTAGATTTAAAACGTTAATTAAACTAGAATCCAATGAATTCCTTGTTTTTTATGGACTTCGTTTAAATACGTTAAACCTTATTCATATTAAAAGATAATATAATATTATGCAATCATCAAAGACAACCGTGACTTCAGTTTATGACGTAAATATTCTTTATTATGAGATTACCATAATAACTATGTATGTACTGATTATATATGTATATATAAAATAATTAACCTCTTCATCTGGTAACTGAATTAGTTGTTGAAATACTGTTGCAAATCCAATAAGAAGATATAAAGATAAAGGTAACAATTTAGCAACTGTGGCTGTCACATGTATAAACATGATGATAAATATTCCAAAATCTTGTGACCTATAAATGAGAAAAAATAGACAAAAATGATGGAGGTTTAGAGTGGTGGTTTGTGGTAGTCGACAGGAAACCATGGACCAAGGTTTCATACTGTTTGGTACTCATCATTAAAGTTTACCTGTAGTCCTGAGGGGACTGATGCTCCCTGGCACTAAGAAGGACCTGACATAGATGACATTGATCACTACCCAGTGACCAATCATTTGTAAATCATTAAGATTAACTAAATAGTGAAGTTTTACTTAAGTATGTAACTTCTGATTGAAAAAGTACAATAACGAAAACTAGGGAATATCATACATCTAGATTAGAACAAATGATGAATGATGCAAAACTAAAATAAATTTTACTGAGATTCATTGTAAAAAGTATAAGTGTAATGTTCAACTATCTATGAAAAATAATTATGAACTTTGAAATTAAGATTAGTTATAGATAAATAGCATTGTCTGTAGTTGTGTTCTGTTTTCGGAGCGGGCACAATGAAATGATCTATCTACATTCGTAGTGTGTTCATCAACAAATATATTGACTTGTGTTTCAGGATTGATATAATTTAATTCTGACCCTCGATCTTGTGGCATATACATTTTTCAGGACTGAATTAGGGTTATTTGAATTTTCTCAACAGTAGTATGCCTTATAAGCAAATATGGATAGTGGCTAGCAGTGGAATCCAGGACGCGCGTTTCGTCCTGTTTGGGACTCGTCAGCTGGATGTACCTGCATCTCAGAGTTGATGTTCACCCTGGGACTCGAACTTAGTACCGTTCGCTTCAAAAGCCATCGTAGTATGCCTTGAAAACGTCTATATACACAATGATTTACACTTGCTACTCCGAAATCGTTAAGGTCATGTAAACTTTATTTTGATGCCTATAAGTAATGTTTTGTGATCTATTAAAAAAGTATAGCACAGAAATTATGTTTACTTCTTTATAATAATCCTACAATTACATATCAGCTTATATTAATATTGATTCTATGGTATGGTGTTATAATATAGTTATATATTTACGCAGTGTTTTATTTAAGACTATTACGGACAGTAATGCTATTATGGAACAAAAAATAAGAAATACTTTTAACCAATTATTTATACCTTGATTAACCAGTTAAAAATTATATTAGTGTAATTAATATTAAATATATGAATAATACAAACCGAATCATTTGTAAAAGTAGATTCATCCAAGCTATAAACATGACAATTATTGCTAGAACAGCAGAATATAGTTGATTATTACCAATTAAACTTATTACTGAATTTATAATAAGTAATGATTGAAATATTAAAACAAAGTGGTTATTCCAATATTTAAAATATTTCACTCTCTAAATGGTAGTATAAAAGAGAAAAAGAAAGACAAATAATTACGAAATATATAAATCGAAATTTTGAATAAAATATTTAATAGTTACTTCTCGGATGAGGATATAAAGGAGAGGATTGACAAAACAAGGGAAGCATTACTACAGTTGAACAACATATGCAACTCAAAACAAATGTCAAACAACATCAAAATCAGAATATTCAATACGAACGTCGAGACAGTCATAATGTATAGAGCTAAAACTTGGAGAACTACTACAATCATCAATAAAAAAGTACAAGTATTCATAAATGATTTGCTACGCAAGATACTGAATGTCCGTTCACCGGATACCATCGGCAACAATCTACTGTGTGAGAGAACAAACCAACTTCTTGACGAATAGGAAATTAGGAAAAGACGTTGGAAGTGGATAGGACATACATTGAGGAAATCACCAAACTGCATCACGAGGCATGTGCTAACTTGGAATCGTGAAGGGAAACGGAAAAGTGGAAGGCCGGAGAACACACTGTACCGGGAATCGGAAGTATAGATAAAAATTCTGAATATCAACTATGAACAACTGGAAAAGATTGCCCAGTACAGAGATGGATGTAGAGTGCTGGTGGGTAGCCTATGCTCCTCCACGAGGAGTAACAGTCGTAAGTAATTTTCAAAAATAAAACAAAGCAATCAAATAGATTAACTGAAAAAAGCTTATGGATACAAATATTGAGTTATTGATTCTGTGGATAACTTTTTCTGTAAGATAAAGTTTGTATTTGTTAGCACTACATGTTATTACAAACGTACCATACGCTAATTGTTCTGTGTCATATTCAATTACCTATATGCTAAAACTGAGGATAAAATATATGGAATAGAAAAAAATCAAAAGGCTTATCAAGTTGATTGGATAAGATAAGATAAACCGTTGGATGATGATTGATCTACATAAGTTCTCTGTATAGGCAACTATGGTATTCTCTCTTCACTTTTTTATGTTCTTACTGACAGTTTAATCACCACAGAATTATTTTTAATGAATCAAAATATCAACAAGCTTTTGATACAGTACTTACATACTTAATTACTCTTACGATCCCTCGTGAAGGAGCATGAATTACCCATTAGGATTCTCCACTGAACTCCTTCTTGGGCAATCTTTTGCAGCTTTTTGCAATTGATATTCAGAATTTTTATCTATGCTTCCGATTCCCGGTACAGTGTGTTCTCCGGCCTTCCACTTTTCCGTTTCCCTTCACGATTCCAAGTTAGCACATGCCTCGTGATGCAGTTTGGTGATTTCCTCAATGTATGTCCTATCCACTTCCAACGTCTTTTCCTAATTTCCTATTCGTCAAGAAGTTGGTTTGTTCTCTCACACAGTAGATTGTTGCCGATGGTATCCGGTGAACGGACATTCAGTATCTTGCGTAGCAAATCATTTATGAATACTTGTACTTTTTTATTGATGATTGTAGTAGTTCTCCAAGTTTTAGCTCTATACATTATGACTGTCTCGACGTTCGTATTGAATATTCTGATTTTGATGTTGTTTGACATTTGTTTTGAGTTGCATATGTTGTTCAACTGTAGTAATGCTTCCCTTGCTTTGCCAATACATCCTTTACGTCTGCATCAGTTTCTCCTTGTTCATCAATGGTGCTTCTTCGGTACATGAAAGATTCCACATCTTCTAGGGCTTCTCCATCAAGTGTGATTGTGTTGGTGTTCTCTGTGTTGTATTTGAGGATCATGGTTTTCACCGTGTGCGTGTTGAGATCTACTGATGCAGAGCCTTTTGCTACATTGGTTGTCTTGACATAAATTTGTTGATGTGTATTAAGTAGAAGGCTTAGGTCATCTACGAAGTCCGAATCGTTTAGGTGCATGTTCTGATGCAGTGATAATATACTTTTCATTCTTATATCAATAGCAATTATACAGATCTAGCTTTTAGGCAATCAAATTATTCTACGAAAGAAAAGTTTTATGGGTTATCTTAGCTGAATAGTTTATGAATAAACATATATTTCCTAATTTTTATGTCACTACATTCATAGTTAGGTAGTGACCACACCATTTATTCAATGAATTTTTAAAAAAATTAGTGATTTTTTAGAGTGATGTGGCCGCGAATTATCAATATCCATCTTTATTGTTATTTTGCTTACATTATTAATTTTTAAAGTCAGAAAGGGTTTTTGTGGATATTATAGTAATTTAATAATTGAGATAATGATTCAATTGAAGCTAGACCACCATGAAAAACGTGGATTCACTAGAAGACCGTTCCATCCTATTATGGGACTCCTCAGCAGTGCGCATCTGAGACTCCGCTAGCGGGATTCGAAATTAGGACCTATTGGTCTCGCGCGCGAATGCTTGACATCTAAACGACTGAGTCGGCATCAAACGGTGTTAATGTCTAAATTTAACCTATCCACGAAATTGGCTCAGAGGCTAAGCGTTCGCGCGCGAGACCGATAGGTCTTGGGTTTGAATCCCGCTGGGTGGGATTGTTTACAATAATAATTTGTAAAGTCCCAAAGTTTTTCACAAAAACACATTGCAAGTGTGAAATATTTCGCATAGAAAATTTAAGTTTCAATATTGTGTTTGAATAAGGAGATTTTAAACAAATTAACTAAAAATTGAACGTTCAACATAATTTAAACAACAGAAAAGCCCTTTCATCATTAAGTAGTTAAACAAAAAATAACTTTCAATTTGGTTAAATGAATCAAACTTAAATGCAATGCTCTTACTTGTGAAATAATTTGCAAGCATTGTATAAATATATTTGATAAACTAACAAACAAAATGAAAATCAATATTGTTCTGTTAAAACTTAATTCATTTGTCTGACTGTATAACTGAAAGGAAATTGATACGGAAAAACGTTAAACGACATGACCTTGTAATTTATTTTAAAAAAACGTGGTAACAACAAGTACTTAAGATGTAGATTATCATTAACAAAATAATCTTTGTAGCTTTAATAGACAACAAACATTGTTTTTAACTTAGTATGAGTGTGTGCACACTTATTGCGTCAGAATATATGATCTTTAAAAATTTTGCCAATGGGCATAATACCCTTCATCAATTGTTATAACTTTCTCAATTTCAAATACGTGACTATATGATACAGGGATAATTCAATAATCGATCCAATTTTAGGGATCTATCTACCTTAGTTACCAGTTAATTAAGATTTAAGCTAGTAGACCTGTCATCAAAACTATCAATTTTTGCTTATTTTGTTTGATTATCTATTTCGTTGTTATTATTGACTCATAAACTATATTGATTGGTTTGGTATTTTCATATATCCATATAAATATTACTTTTTATATTAGAGTATAGCCTGGTAATAGTTTAATTGAAAGTCATACTGTTCGTTTAGAATCAATTCTATATAGCAATTCTAGTTTTTTGTTCAGTAGATAGATCTCTTTCAATTACAACCCTTATTCTTGATTTTTGCTTTCATTACATCATGGATCATGTAAAGTGAATAGCAACAATTATCCATAGTTGTTGTTATGTATATGAAAATTAGTTGATTAAGAAGAAAATTATCACTTGTCTACTTGAATAGATTCAAATCAACCGTTTTAAAATAGTTTAAGTTCATAGTAAATCTATTTATCTAATTAAATCACTCAGATGACAACAAGAAGCTAGACAACTGTTGATGAATTGTTTTTAATATGCATAAATTACTTAAACATTTTACATAAATGAACTTTCTATTCGTTGAAATTTATTTGGTAACTAGCTTACAAAAGTAGTTTCTGTGAATGTTTCATTAAAAAATGTTTGAGAAAAGTGCTAAAATCTTATTCATTATATGATTTACTCTTGTTTGGCTGAAGAAACTTGTTTACTATAGAATAACTAACATTAGAGCCATTATATAGTTCAAAAATATGTTCCGTTACTAACTAAAACAACCGAAATTTATCTACGGTAACATTAATATGTTGTCTCGTGGTTTCTAATTCGAATTATAGCATAATTTAGATTTCCTCTAGATCTCATATCATCAAGTGATGAACCGATGTGTATTAGGATAAAAGAATACTGTTAAACCTTTCATAGTAAATTTAATTAATCATAACCATAAAAAATTCAACTGTGACAACTCAACACTAATATCCTAATAATCTAGTGAGTCGCAGATTTTCATCATTATCTTAGGATCACTAAAATCATAGATATCTTTAAAATAATAAGGATTAGCTTATTATAAAAAGAAAATTTTTCATAACTTACATTTTGAACACAGTGATCTACTTGATTATTATTATAGTCCATAATTAATGGTACTTGTCTTAGGCAGGAAAAGGTTACTGCCGAATTTAATATTATGTAATAAACAGTTATGATTAAATGAATCCATCTACCATACATCATCCTTTTTTTTGGGGGAAAATCAATAAACATGGTATAAATAAATGATTATATGTTATGTCGATAAAGTTAAATAACTCATAACTAATAGTCATTAATTTTTCGATTTTATAGATTCCGAAAGGTTGTGTTTAGGAAAAAACGATTGAAATGGATAAGGCATACATTACGCAAATCATCAAACTGTATCATGAGGCAAGCCTCAACATGGAATTTTGAAGGGAAACGGAAAAGAGGAAGGACAAAGAACACATTACGTCGGGAAATAGAATCAGATATGAAAAGGATGAATAAGAACAGGAAAGAGCTGTGAAGGATTGCCCAAGACAGGGTTAGATGGAGAGTTCTGGTGAGCGGCCTATGCTCCTCCACGAGGAGTAACAGGAGTAAGTAAGAAAGGTTGCGCATATTAGATCTTTTAAAATAGTTTAGTCATTGTATATATGTACGTTAGTTTAAAAAAAATTAATATTAACTGAATAAACGGCACAGATTGAACAATCTTTATGCCTTTAGGGTTTTATAATATGAAGATGCCTTGGCAAAACTTATGTTTAGTAAGTGTATACCTTTGTCAAATGGTAATATACTATATATGTATTTAAACGTTACATAGAAGTATTTTCCTTAAAACCAGTTTCATAGTCTCACATGTCATGTATATAAAAATTAAGTTTAGAAATTAAAGTATGAATACTGAAAGGTTCAACATAAAGTTTTAGATCCACAGTTTTGGTTACATATACAAAACAGATTGGAGTCGGTGTACAAAAGTTAATACTACCTATATAAGAAAATCTATGAAACAACATTGTACCGAGATGGTGATCAGTTAATCTGTTCATTACAACCAAATATCCTAATTCATTTCGAACCTTGTACTGTTCGCTTCAAACGCCATCCCGGAGTGAACATCAACTCTGCGATGTGAGTACATCCAGCTGACGAGTCCCAAATAGGACGAAACGCGCGTCCTGGATTCCACTGCTAGCCACTAACCATCTTTGCTTAAAATGCTTGTGACTTAAGGTTATATCGAGGCAATCCACACAGGATGCACATATGGCAACATGAGACTGTTCAATTACAGTCCTAAATAGCAATGGGAAGATACAAGTAAAACAACACCAAGTGAAGTTAACTGCTCAAATTTCTTACATTAGACTAAAAAATAAAATTTGTTAATCAAGTATTGAAATAAATTACTGTCAGTCTACTTAAACAGTGACAACAATGATTTAAACAAATATATATATACTAGTCACTTACCATTTTACTTTGAGAAACATCTCACATAAAGGATGAGCAAGTAATTTATCCCGTTTATGAAGAATCATAATCTTTGAAATGTTAAAAAAAGAAAAAGTTGTTAAATTTTGTTTCATTCTAACTTTGGTTACAGATTTCTAATCCTACTCTGTCAACTTTCAGTTTGATAACCAGACTGTCCTAATTTGATAGTTATTGTCAATTACTTTCCATATTCATCTTGTGTATTTATTGAGCTTTTGAATCAGTTTTTCATCATCTTTTTCTTCTGTCTTCCAAATCCTCACATGTGAGTTTCACTGTACACTCTTGTGAAACATAATGTACTTTTAGGATAGATGTAATTCTAGCAAAATCGGAATGTTACACAATGCACCATTAAACTTATTTGATTCATATGAATCGATATGAGATTAGGAATTCCCGATAGTAAACAACATATCTGTCAAAATTATCTCCTGTAAGAATAATGTAGATTGTATGTAGAAAAGATTTAAGGTGAATAAATTTGCATGTACATGGATACTTGAAAGTAATTTCTGCATCACGAACTGTTAAAAGCCGGAAAACTAATCGGAAACTATGAAGCTCTAAATAAAAATTTCCTTCAGATTGCACGAAATCTTCACAAAGTCATGTAATCACAAATGATCGATTTCTTTACGTTTGAAGATACCTTACCTGCCGAGTATTGTTGTATAACTTTCTAACACCTTTCCATTTTTGGCTGGATAAGTATTCATAGATCTTCTGTAGGAGTTAACTTAAAGAGTTTGTTGACTATCTTCATAGCGATAATAAAGACTAGTATCCATTTACTTTTTATCATATAAACTGTCTGATCATGTATTTTATAAATCCTCAAGGTTGAATGCAAAAGTTATGGAATGATTCAATGCTTCAATATTTCTATAAATGAGAAAAATTTAACTCCTTGTATTAAGATAGCAAGATAATTATTCTAGGGAGTAATTTTTAGGTTCATTGTTTTCTTAATAAAATCCCATCTGATTGGTCTCAATCACTGATTGTGCTAGTCTATAAAAAAGGACAAAAGTCCTCTTGTGACAATCACAGAGGAATCAGTTTGACTAATATAGTGTCTAAAATATTAACTTCAATAATACTTCGACTAGAGAAAATCAGGCTAGTTTTCGACCTGGACGTGGTTGTATAGACCAGATATTCACATTACGTCAGGTTCTAGAACACAGACACACATTCAGACGCCCACAATCGTAGTATTTCTCGACCTTAAGGTAGCATTCGACTCTGTTGATCGCGAGGTTCTGTGGCAGTGTTTGTCACTGAAAGGAGTACCAAAGAAGTACGTTAACCTTATACAGGCTCTCTACTCGAACACAACTGGTAGAGTGAGAGCTTATGGCGAACTGTCATCAGAATTGATTACCTCAAGTGGTGTTCATCAGGGCTGTCCACTCTCTCCACTCTTGTTTAACTTTGTCATTGACGTGCTTTTAGAGATAACACTCTCCTCATCTAAATTTCCAGGGGTTGAACTTCTATCAGGAGATTCACTTGTTGACCTAGAATATACCGATGACATAGTTCTATTTGGTGAAGACGCTGACAAAATGCAGTCTTCTGACCACTCTAAGCAACAATGCAAGCATGTTCGGCATGCGATTCTCTCCCTCGAAATGCAAAATGTTGCTTCAGGATTGGGTTACATCGACACCCGAACTAGTGATAGGGAGTGAAGTAGTTGAGTGTGTTGACCGCTTCACTTATCTTGGAAGTCTCATCAGCCCTTGTGATCTGGTGTGTGACGAAATCTCAGCACGGATACAGAAGGCTCGACTAGCTTTTGCCAACTTGCATCACTTATGGCGTAGGCGAGATATCCGTCTATCAACCAAAGGACGTGTTTACTGTGCAGCAGTTCGTTCCGTCCTACTTTATGGCAGTGAAACATGGCCGGTAAGAGTAGAGGATATTCGTAGGTTACTAGTATTTGATCATAGGTGTCTTCGAAACATTGCTCGTATATCCTGGGACCATCGAGTAAGTAAAGCAGTTGTTAGGAAACGGGTACTAGATAAGAATGGCAAATCGATTGATGAAGTGGTGAAACTTCATCAGTTGAGATGGCTGGGACACGTGTTACGTATGCCCAACGACCGACTGCCTCGACGTGCGATGTTCAGTGGTATAGGAGTAGGTTGGAAGAAAGCTACGGGCGGCCAGACCAAAACATAGCACAAATCTATGAAGTCACTGACAAGTGTGGTGAGCCATGTTGGTAGGTGTAGACTACCTGGTTGGGGACCGCGAGATGATAGCAACCGATGGTTAGAGACCCTGAATGACATGGCTCAAAATCGTTTGCAATGGCGCAAGTGCATCCACTATTTGTGTTTTCCCAAATTCTAATCTTCTGTATTTGTCATGTCCCTGTTCCCTCTTCCCAAATTTATTTCACTGTGTTATATCCCTTGAATAACATCTTCGAGCCCTAATCTTTTCGATTACTGCTTATACTCTTACTACCTTTACCACTACGGAATTTGAGTCGACAACTGCATCTCTGTGCTAATGTGTTACTGACTGACGGACTGACTACCGTTTCATATGAAATTGTATTCTAGTCATCAGTTTTTTTAAAATAAACAAAATTAGTTTACCTTTAAGTGTTGTAGTGGTTCGGTTGGTTGTCTGTTGCGATTTCTTAAAGGTGGTTGTAATATAGAGAAATCAAACAATGTCTAGACAGACAGAAAATAAAAGACAAAGAAACAAGTAACAATGTCTCAACATACTATATAATATAAAAGATCCCATAAACCATTTCTTTTATTGGTTTACATATCTAACAAGGGAAGTAATGAAAAGTATAAACTGAAAGTAACTCATGAAAAATGTCACGAAACTTTGAAAAAGAATCAATGATCATAGAAACACACTGATTCATTAGAAAAATATTTACATACATGTCAGTCACCTGATAAGTTATGAAAATATGACATGGTTACTTTATTGGGCATCGGTAACCAGTAGGGAATTTTGAACGTTGCTAGATTTTATACTGGGATTAACATGGAGTCAAGTCACTTGAACAATATGACTTATCGAGTTCAATCAATAGTGAGAACTAGACAGTATAATATTGATTATTAGTCAGTAACCAATAACTGTGAGCTACATAGCTATCGGACAATGAATTAAATGACCAAATTAGTCAATAAAAACACATGTACATTTAACAGTGATAACGTCGATTTTGCAACCTGGTGTGTAAGTCATACAATTTTATGAAGGCCAGTAATACTATTGATCTAGCAAAACAAAAATAAATGAAGCTCAGTTTAAACTTTTTGCCTAAATGTTGAAAGTTTTCTTTGGTGTTAACTGATAGAAACTGTAAATTACCATTATACTTATTGATATTAAATGAAGAATAGTTGAGGATCATTAAGTTCTAAACATATTTACTCTGGTTTAAAATAGATGTTTACAATTTAAGGATTTTTAGAATATCTCAAAATCAGAAGTAGACAGTTTCATCGGGTAAAGAGTATGGAGTTTTGAAAATTGATCTAAACTATTTATCTTCTGAAACAATTGATAAATATTAGTTCATGAAGAGAAATGTCTTCAAACTAGTGATTCGTTCACAAAGCACTCATATGAATGTTGTTTTTTCATTGATAAATTTTTCTTACACATTCAACCCTCAGACAAATACATAATTTGCACCTTACTGAAATAAATATTTATTCTGATAGTGAGTTGTAAACACCTGTAAATAGTCACTCAATGTAAGCATGACTGATAACGTTATTTACTGATCCTACATAAACGATAAACAAAAAACATAGAACATTAACGAGTCAGTAAGTTCTAGCACGAAAATTTGTCAAATAGTGAGCTTAGGATCTACTGCATTCCAGGTAAGGGAAATCATCGAGTTTGAACCCTGTGGTCGAGATTTCTATCTTCAGTTGTTTCATGATATTGGGTTATAATTCATTGTCATCATTGAGAACTATCTCATTTCCAGCGTTGTTAAATCTCACCAGTCACCACCTCTCTCTAGAACCAGGGGATAATGAGCACATAGTTATTCATAGAGTTATCATAAATTATATTGGACATCATATAAACGATTATGAAATAATGATAAATACAAATTCGTTTCTTTTATGAATACTGGTTTAAGATTTTCTCTATATAAAATAAATATTATTCAGTTACCCCGTGTTCTGGACTGTTCACTTTTCCTTGATCAGTGATATATCGGTCCATAACCAACTATAAACAATTAGATGTATACCAGATTATTTTAAAAAAGGTAACTACCTAATAATAATAGAAATTTATTTTTATGTTAAACATTGATGTTTATTTTTGACCTTTTTATTGCATTTCTGTGTCTGAAAGGCATCACAACCGTAGGACTGTATACATACTCAGCTGAAAACTATAAATTGACAATTTATATTTAATCATCAAGTTATTTTACAGTCCGATTAAAGTCTAAAGAAACTTTGGTAACCTAATATCTGGCTCGCAAAGTACACTGTTCACTTTCAAAGATAAGTCTCAGTAAACATAAAATATGACTTATTCATGCCAACTCATAAGGATTCAACACTTTATTCATTCTTTACAAAGATTTTATTATCAATGTATTGAATGAACTGTTCATACATTTCACTAGACTGGTGCATATTTGAAGATTTAGAAATAGTTAGTTCACAGTGTTGTAACCTCAAAACTAATCTGATAAAAGAGGGAAATTGCTAAGCTAAACAAAACGACTATTCACTTATAGGATACATTTCCAACTGCCAACAAAATAGATTCCAGAAAAGAGATTCTCACACCAAATAGAGTATTTTTGTATTATGTATTCTTATTGTTCATGCTTGTATATAAAATGTCCAGCCATAGTAGTATAAACTTAAGTTGCCCATCAGTTTATGAACAATTAAGCAATGATAGAACCGATGGTATTTGGTTCGTCCTATTGTAACTAAAAAAATTACTGAATACAGTTCATAGCTGTATATTCAACTCTATTAATGTAAATACAAACTAAGCCTTCTGTCGTTAGACTGACTTGATACTAACGATTAGATCACGTTAATAACTGCTAAAATAGTTATAATGAATGATGAATATATTCAATAGTTTAATTCATAAAAGTGAATACTGAATATTTCGATGACTTTGATGACTTTCAAATGACTTCTCGTCTTTAAATCGTTCTCTTGTCTAAGAAATGTAATTATCATTTGTTTACGATCGGCCAATTACTCAAGTCTTTTAATATTAACATAAAAGTAATCATTATCAACAAATCGTAGAGTGCTGTTCAAATGTTTAGATTTCAAAGGAAAACCTTTCTGAAGTTTCAGATATGGAATTTATCTAGCAAATTCATTTTGATTTCATATTGGAAAAATTGCAATAGCTTTGATTAGGGCTTAATAACACATGAATATTATAAAAGAAAACTCATTCCTTTTATGAATGAGTTAGAAAAATGAACAGTTATGTAATCTTGAAGTAAAATTCATTGTGAATTCAATAAAACGGTAGTTTACATAGTGTCGGGAATTTATACATCTTAATTGGTTATAGTGAGATGAAATGATCCATTTGTATCGAGTTTATGTACCGTCAATATAACTAAACTAAGATTGATATGTGAGTTTTATCAAGATTTTAATGACAAACATCTGTCATTCAAGTGGCATACATTCTATCAATTTGTTTAGGTGGTTGTAATTTTTTTGTACGAGTCATGGAATTGATATAGGAAATACCAAAACAGTTATATACGAATTATTCTTCCTCTTTTCTCACCAAAGAAACCACATACCAAACAAATTTCAGGTAAATACTCTATTAATTCTTTGAATGGACAGTGTATTGTGTTGCTAAGTAACTCCACTATTTCGGGCCATCTGTAAATAATAAAAAAATATTATATTGTTAAATAAATTGTTATAACTATGATACTGTTACACAATGACGTGATTTTATAAAGATTTTATATAATTTGATAAGAATTGTCATCATGAACTGATGACAGTTGAAAACAACAGGAAAAGGTTAGTTATTTCAAATAACTGTGATATTTATTTACAGTGCACCAGTAAGATCCTACACATGATAAGACTTAGAGCTTCAAATCTTCAAACTAGATCGTTCAAACATATTATTCTATGGTTCTGAGATCCTAGATTCAATTATATGTAGGTTATTAGTAATGCTTCGCTGAAAAGTTTTAAATAAGATCTAAACAAACCTTTCACTAGCTCTTAGCTTTTAAAACTTCTCCAGCTGTTAATAGTTTGTGATAGAAATTTCCTTCAAGGTTTATTTAAACTGCATAACTTTCACGAGAGAAAGATATGTATGAGATGATATAATATTCTGAGTGAGGGAATATTCAGTCAGTCAGTCAGCTACAACGTAGAACCAGGCACATATGTGCATCAGTCCAAGTTGACATACCTCATTAACACAACAGGATGAACACCGAATTCATAGAAGTAGCTAATTCAGTGGTGGCAATATATAAAAGAAAGTTTGCATATTAGGACATAGTACAGGAAGAAAGAATTAGTTGGTAGGAAGAAAGATATAAAGTGATTTTAACCTCATAGTTTAAAGGAAGACAGAGAGTGTATAGATCTACGCCATTGTGATCGATTATGAGCCATGTCACCCAAAGTCTCTTGTTTTAGTTATACTTTATTTTTACTCCAACTGTTTAACTTAGCTTTTGATCAATCCAAATTGATTCCTCTGGAGTATTTTGAATACTTGTGATACAGTTGGTGAGTCACCCATAAGGATAGATAATATCTGTAATTTATCAAATTATCATTTTAATTCTATTTTTTAGTATAGAATAGTGAAGGTAGATCGATTCATGGTTTCAATGAAATTGAACAAAGATTATTATTGAAAAACCTAGAAGCATTGTTTTCGGTTGTTTCGTCCTAGTATGGGGCTCCTCAGCAGTGGGTTTTCACAATCCCACACGCAGGAATCGACCCCAAGAATGCACGGATGCTTAACCTCCGGATTTTCAGGAGTGGCATAACTTAACATGGTTCATAATTTCAATTAATTGTAATTGTAATTTTATTCAGTTTGTCTTATGAAGCTTCTGTACATCACTTCCACTTGATAATGATAACAACGTACATGTTGAACTTTGATGCTATATTCAATCTTTCAGATTATAATTGTAGTAAGCGTCTTTCAACTATGCACTCATACATCCTGTATTGTTATAGCTAGAAAGTGCATCAAATAGACATGTTGTACTTCCATTAATCACTTTTCTGTTCGTAAAATATTTAATCAGCTATGTGTCTTCTCTTGTGTGCATTTGAATATGTGCATGTCCATTATCTATTTTATCGATTCTCTTATAGGTTGTCAATTCAACGAGTCGATAAATCATAACTCAAATAAATTCATATCATGCTTAAACAACACTCTTTACACTCTCTTCGGCTGTTCGACTGACAAACGTTTGATCTATTGAATTCCAACCTAATCCGTATTTAGCTTTTGGATTTCTAGAGTAGAAATGCATTTAAACACACGTCGACAGTTTGCAACAAGACACGAGTAGATTGAACTCGGAGTCAGAACATAGTAATTTGAATTGTAACTTTTATAGTCTCATATCCACATACAGATCATAGACCTATCTTTCTGACCAGTGTTAAAAAGATATGAGACAAGGGCTTGGCAGCTAAATGTTTAACTGCAATACGACAGATTATTTGTGTTCACTTTTATGATTAGTTCTGATCCCTTGATTTTGTACCTGAATACATGTATGAATGTTTATGCATACTTGTCTGATGATCTTGTTGCATTGGATCTATCTAATACATCACGCTTTAGGTCAGCATATTTATATGTATTACCGTAACTAACCTTTCATGTAGAACTATTTCTTTAACAGCTGCCTCATTTTGTCTTGTGATTGCATAATTTGAGAAGTATAACCCATTATGATCTGGTTTGATCTCCGCACCGTTAGATAGTAAATATTCTATTGTACGACTGTTATTCCTTATTGCAGCAATATGTAATGCAGTCATCTACAAATTATTAAATATTGTGTGTCTACTGTATTAAAACCAATAGAAATAAAATGACGGTTGTATAGATCGAGTGAACAATTTGCAAATTATGTATTGATTCTTTTTTATCACTAAATAAATACCAGACGTACATACTAGTAGTGTGTGCTACTGATGTCGACGGATATAAGTAGTATATATCATCAATTGAAAGTGAAATATCTGGAGGCAGAAGGTTAAGAAGATCGAAGAAACAAGAACGAGAACAGAGAGTGATTGGTGTGGAAACGAAGGAACAATCAAGTCTGAGACAATTGGTGGATATTTTACAAATAAAGTATTTAGTGGTTGGTTCTCAGATTTGACTAAGATTCTGTAATTTTGCATTCAAATACACTTGTGTTCTCGCTCAATACATTAGTACATAGATATGATAGTAACAATTTCAAAACAAGTGTGTTCGCTAAAGATTTTGTTTTATAGTTTAAATTAGTTGTGACAACTGACATATTTAGTACAGGAAGTAATATTCAACCATCAACTGTTTTTATCAAATTTGGATAGCAACCAGCACTAAAATCCAGGACTCACGTTTCGTCCCATTTGGAACTCGTTTTTCGGGTGTTCCCGCGTCCTTACCGATCTTCACAATGAATTCCAAACCTTGTAGCTTCCACTACAAACAAAACCTACATCTCCGATCCCAACGTTAGCTAATCCCCGGTTATAATAAAAAAAATCATGATAGACGGTAGGACCCAGGTAATTTGCTCAGGTTGCACATGTGCTATTAAAAACTAATGGGCTACATTCCTTAAAATAAACAGCAGGAAAATACAAACCCTTACAAATAACTATTAGCCGAATTAAGTGGTTAATTTTATGCCACAAACTAATGAGTCAAAGTTCAAATAAATTAGTGATTTTGTCCAATGGTTATTTAGTAGAATCCTCTCAAAAGATAGGTTCAGAGCTCGTTGATAATTTACTGTATTTAATCATATTAAGGAATATAATATAGCTACACTGCAAAATCGTGCATGGAGGACAGTTGACAAAGTCGTTCGAAATAAAGACCGGTGTCAGGCAAGGTTGCTTACTCTCACCCTTTCTCTTTCTCCTGGTGATCGACTGGATCATGAAGACGTCAACATCTGAAGGGAAGCGCGGGATACAATGGACATCTAGGATGCAGTTGGACGATCCAGACTTCTCAGATGATCTGGCCCTTCTATCCGAAATTCAACAACAAACGCAGGAGAAGACGAACAGTGTGGCAGCAGCCTCAGCAGCAGTAGGTCTCAATATACACAAAGGGAAAAGCAGGATTCTCCGATACAACACAGCATGCACCAATCCAATCACAATTGACGGAGAAGCTTTGGAAGATGTAAAAACCTTTACATATTTGGGCAGTATCATTGATGAACACGGTGGATCTGATGCAGATGTGAAGGCGCAGATCGGCAAAGCAAGAGCAGCATATTTACAACTGAGGAACATCTGGAACTCAAAGCAACTGTCAACCAACACCAAGGTCAGGATTTTCAATACAAATGTCAAGACAGTTCTACTGTATGGGGCAGAAACCTGGAGAACTACGAAAGCCATCATCCAGAAAATACAGGTGTTTATTAACAGTTGTCTACGCAAAATACTTCAGATCCGTTGGCCGGACACTATTAGCAACAACGTACTGTGGGAAAGAACAAACCAGATCCCAGCGGAGGAAGAAATTAGGAAGAAGCGCTGGAAGTGAATAGGACACACATTGAAGAAAGCACTCAACTGCTTCACAAGACAAGCCCTCACATGGAATCTTCAAGGCCGAAGGAGAAGAGAAAGACCAAATAACACGTTACGCCGGGAAATGGAGATAGACATGAGAAAAATGAACAAGAATTGGATAGAACTGGAAAGGAAGGCCCAGGACAGAGTGGGTTGGAGAATGCTGGTCGGCGGCCTATGCTCTATTGGGAGTAAGTACTTAACCACTCTATCCATGTAAAATCTTTAAAGAAATGAAGTTATAAGCCAAAAAGAAACTTACTCCATCATAGTTTGTTTGATTTAATAAAGTAGGATTAATCTCTAATAGAATTCTACATGCTTCTACATTCTCTTGCATTACTGCATAATGTAAAGCAGTATTTCCTTCATGGCATCTAGATGAATTAGCAAATATCAATAAAGTCGTTTTAATTTTGATAAATTGAAAAAAGTTATCAGTATTTTTGCAGTTTCATTGTTATTTAAGATTATATACTACTGAATAAAGAAACTTAATGGAAAATAAAAAAATAATACAGACATTAATGTTAATTTGGTTGTTTGAAAGTAACTCAGTTAGTATTTTTGAATTCTAAAAGTCAATTAAAGCTAGACAACCATGGAAAACCTGAAAGCACTGGACGGCCGTTTCGTCCTAGCACAGGACTCCTCAGCAGCGCGCATCCACGATTTCGCTCCCGTCAGATTCGAACCCAGGACCTATTGTGAGATATCAGCCCACTGAAGACAACGGTGTACGGTGGCGCAATTTCGTGGATCGGTTGAAGTTGGGCCTTAACACTGCTGGATGCCGGCCAGCTCAGTGGTCTGACGGTTAAGCACTCGCGTGCGAAAATGATAGGTCCTTGGTTCAAATCTCGCCGGGGAGGTGATCGTGGATACGCAATGCTGAGGAGCCCTACAATAGGACGAAACGGCCGTCCAGTGCTTCCAGGTTTTCCATGGTTGTCTAGCTTTAATTGGCTCATCATTTCAACTAGTGAAATTTCTAAAATCTTCACAAAACCTCTTCTGATAATTCTAAAAGTACTTTGAAAATAACTTTTCCCGTAATTTTAAGATCGAAATTCTTGTTTTTTTTCAGTCGAACATTCGCTGTAGGGTGTACTACTTGTACGGACAGATATAAGTAGTATATATCAGGAATTAAAACTTTTTCCCGGGTGAAGTAAACAGAAAGCAATCGAAGTAACAGCAGGGATGAATGACAACTCAAGGATGATGGGGTGATAGGTTATTTAATGTATTGCTTATTACACCATCCGCAAGTGTTTATTCCCTTTTTCTGTAGTGTCTAAGATCATTTTTTAATCATGCACACAGGCGCATTGCTTAGTCATTTTTATTGCTCTTCAGAGACAAAATGAGAATTTCTTGTAAAAAATTAGTCCTCCAAGTACCAATAACAGCTATAAAACAGTGATTGATGTGTTTTCACCTTACAACTAGGCAAGTATTTTATAACCCCGTTGTGCTCGTACTATTTGTAGAAAGAATGACCGATCTGAAACATATTAAGGGCAGTTATATAATAATGGCTAGACTATAATTTATGGACGAATCAATCAGATTTAGGGTAACAGTTATTGGATTTTGGCGCGAAATTCATTCATTCATTTAGCTAGATAGCTTTTTGGTATTATAGTTGATGTCAGTTCGTAATAAAAACACTAGATTAAATTCGTAACCCTAACCATCAACTGTCAATGATAATCCTAATTTCTTACACTGGTTTATAACCCTCATAAGTAGATGGACATTTTCGAGGTTTTTTTAGTGACACCCAAATATCATCAATAAATTATAGTTTCACTATAATAATTAGTATTTCTCTGACAAAAAGTCGAGTCAATCAGGTAAATGATCAAAACTGATAGTAAATCATAATTTAATTTTAACTTATTCAAAAAAATACTGAATGGAAAGTGTAAAATTCATGTTCAATAGAATTTTAACTTTATTAGTCTTGGTATATTATCGATTATCTTTCGTAGTCTCCAGATTGAATGTTAGATATAGAATTCATATCTTAATTTATGTATTTGATGATATTGACATTAAATATTTCAGTAATAATTGATTTTCTAAACCTGAAACCTTATAGTTTATTCAGTAGTTTGTTCAAATTCCTTCCGATTTATTTTTTACCTTGGTAACATTAACCAGCAAATGATAAAATAGTAATACCTGTTCATATTCGTCTTATCAATGCTAGCAGTGGAAACCAGGATGTGCGTTTCATCCTATTTGAGACTCGTCAGCTGGATGTACCTGTATCTCAAAGTTGATGTTCACTCCAGTACCATTCGCTTCAAACACCATCGTGTTATCCACTTAGCTACTGAGTCCTGATAACCACTTGCTTGTGTAATTGGGTGAATTTAAATTGCTTATAAAGCTTGTGAATTAAGGCAATATCGAGGCAATGCACACAGTATACACACATGTCAATAACAGACTGATCAATTGCAGTCTTAAACCTCAATGAGAAGATTCAAGCAAACAATACCAAGTGACGTTGTTACTTTATTATTTTATAAAATGACTACAACCTTAATCAATGCCAAATACCGGATATATCAGACGGGAACATCATAGTTCTTGATACATTTATCTTCTAGTCAAATTTTTGAGAAAAGAATAAAATGGGATTACATTCGGGTTCATACACCCGTCGTATAGTAGATGAAGTAAAATGTATAGTAAGTGAATTGACTGAACATTTTTGTGATTAAATATAAATGATAAATAAATACAACTTGACTGTATGTTAAGAGAATATTTTTCTTAAGTACTACCTAATTGATGTTGAGAATTCTTTATTATAAAAAGGTATGTAATAGTCAATTGACCAATTATATATAATCTTTAAGCTAACCTTCGGAATAAGAAACCATTTTTTAAAAAAAGTTCCAATAATTTATCTTGTCCATAATAAGCTGCTATATGCAAAGGTAGACAACCTTTACTATCAGTCATAGATAATGTTCTCATACCGCCAATTGTATTCAGTATAACCTGTGATATTCGTAAACGGCCAAATTTAGCTGCCAAATGAAGTGGAGTACATTTATTCTCACCGACAACTGTTACATTTGCACCATATCGTAAAAAGAATAGACAAGTTTCTATAAGACCTAATTTAGTTGCATAATGTAACGGTGTATATCCATAATTGTCTACATCGTTTAATAATTCAGGTAACTCTTTAAGCTAGAAAAAAATGAACATATTTATTAATTGGAAACATTATAAACTGATTTTAATATGAAAAAGTCTTTCTTCATATATTATTTTCACTTAAAAATCTAATGTGAATTATTTATATTTAAGTTTTTTAGCAAATATATCCTATCAAGGTTAATCGTTCGCACGTGAGACCGAAGGTCCTGGGTTCCAATCCCGCGAGCGGGATCGTGGGTGCGCAATGATGAGGAGCCCCACAATAGGACGAAACGGCCGTCCAGTGCTTCCACATTTTTAATTGTGGTCTAACACTAATCGGTTCATGATCTCAATCAAAAACTTAATAATCTCCACAACCCAATACTGACAAAATTTCTGAGTTTATCATCTATTATTGTCTAATTACTTGTAGAATATATCTTGAAGTACTAGTAAGAAGTAGTGGACCATTAAATCAGTCCTTTTGAAATTGATATAGATAAGCACTGATGCCTTTGGATGATAGTTGCATTGTGTAGATTATTTGTCAAATGAAGTTGTAAGGTGTAAACCGAAACACTTCAACCTATTTGTTGAACACTACTATATCTAAAACCTGTACATCTCTGTCTATTTCTATATGAAGTCATTATTGTAGTAAGCTGTAGAGTCCCAATACAGGAAAAATGCTTGATTAACGAGTCATTGTTTTTGACGGTTATTCGAATGATAACAGCTCATGATGGCAATTATTACCATATATTTGTTATCATATTCTACTACAATTTTAATTTCATAAATAGGGAGAAATACTAAAGATATCGAAATATTTGGAAAGTGTATTTTAAAAGTGTCATTTTAATGGTGGTCTGAACATCCAATCTTTTGGTTTAATCATAAAGCTTTGATTGTCCTTATAAACAGCACATTTGGATAAACACTGGTGAAAAATTTCCTAAGAAAAATAACCATTGTTTTAGCGATTAATAATTTAGCTGGAATTGTAGTAAAGGCGAACACAGTTGAGGACAGCCGATACAGTTATTTGATATAATACGAAATCCATACTTCAATATTTCATATGCAAAATGATCATTAATTGTCTCAGATTTCATTGTTCCTTCATTTCCTTACTAATTAATTTTTGTTCTCGTTCTTTTCTCTTCGATCTTCTCAACCTGCTACCAGGCATTCTATTCCTGATTGGCGTCACATACTACTTATGTCGACATCAGTAATACTTACGATTATTAAAACGCATGGAAATGCAAACAACTTAACTTTTATTTTCCATATTTTATAGTTTGTGAAATAGAATCATTTGTGGTATTTTAATAATTTTCATAATATACATCTCTTCATAAAAAAGTGTTATTCTTACACTATGTATGAAGTTGAATATTGAGTTGGAATGGGTTTCGAAAATAAGAAAATGCTGATTATATAAAAACTAAAAACATAATTGTTTAGTACTCCATGGTTTTTGAGATGAAAGTACCCAGTTGTGAAAACTACCTTCAGACTGAAATTTCACCAAAAATATATCTATATTATAGGAACAATTGGCTTGTTTCATGTTGTAATATTCCAGGAGAATGCATTCATATACTCTTTCGAAATTGAACTACATGAACCAGGGCTATTGATGAATGCATTTTATTTAAAACCAACTAGATTGATATTCAGTTGATAATATTTTTAACATTTCATAAATACATTCACTTGGTGTTGTTTGTGTGTATCTTCCTATTGATGTTTAACACTGCGATTGATCAGTCTCTTGTTGGCATATGTGCATCCTGTACGTATTGTCTCAATATTACCTTAAGTCACAAGCTTTATAAGGAAAGATGTATAATAACTAGCAGTGAGATTCAGGATGCACATTTCGTCCTATTTGCAACTCATCAGCTGGATGTATCTGTATTCCAGAGTTAATGTTAACTCTGAATTCTACTGCTAGTCACTATCCATCTTTTCATAAATACACTTTAAACCGGTGAACTTATAATCAAAGATACTGATACAGAAAGACTTACATTTCTAAACAAAAGTGATTCAGTATGCCATAAAATTTACAATTTATAATAGTAAAAATCCTAATACGTATTTTAAAATTTAAATCGATAACAACAAAATAAAATAATTTGTGGTTTTGTACCCTTAGTTCTTTATTTTTTACCCTGTCGCCAATTGTTATAACTCTCGGTTTTACTTCGTCTAGTGTTATAACGGTTGGGTTTCCACTTTTACACGTATGGGACATTAATTTACCTTAGACGAATACCTACACTAGATTCCCTCCCACTGTCTATTCTACAAGAATTCAACACAATTCAGATCAAGAACATGTGATCAACCTGACCACAACATAAATATATTTCCACACCAAAAACCCGACACAATGCAACAACAATGAACAATCAATAATAAGCGAGTAATAATAATAATAAGGATAAGGGAATATATAACTCATCTGACACCTGTCAGACTATCTACATGTGTGCCTAAGCAGAGAACTAATCATGATCATTCATGCCCACACATCAAAAACAAAAAAGAATAAATTACGTTAGATTAAATAAGCATAAATGATTACATAATATCAACAGTTGAGATCATGAGTCAATAGAAGCTAGACAACCATGGAAAACCTGGAAGCACTGGACGGCCGTTTCGTCCTAGTGTGGGACTACTCAGCAGTGCGCGTACACGACCCCTAACCCAGAACATATCAGTCTCGCGCCAGGCGCTTAACCAACTAGACCACTGAGCCGGTCGGCATCCAACGGTGTTAATGTCTAACTTCAACTAATCCACCAAATTGAGCGACACATCCACCATTGTCATCATTGAGTTACTACCTCACAACTGACCCGGTTGAACTCCACTGTTCACTGCTTCTCACTACAACTCCAGGATATATCTCTTGAAGCCAGTCACTAGTGATTCATATCTGAAGGGGTTTTGTGGAGATTGTAGTAATTTCAACAATTGAGATCACGAGTCAATTGAAGCTAGACCACCATGGATGCATACTGCAGAGGACTCTCACACTAGGACGAAACGGCCATCCAGTGCTTCCAGGTTTTCCATGGTTGTTTCATGATTCCAACTGTTGAAATTACTACAATCTCCACAAAACCTCTTCTGATATTGCATAATAATCATATTTGAATTAAAACATAATTAATTAATCAATGAATTGAATATCTTACATTTTTTATTATTTCAATTGAATTACATATTTCATCTGAACAACTTAAAACAATTAAATGAAATAAATTTCTTTGTTTTATATCATGATGTTTAATTATAATGTTTTTATTTAATAAATAATCAATTACATTAATTGAACCTTTAATAGCAGCTGACATTATTGGTGTATAACCATTTATATCTTGTTGATTAATATTTGATCCCTATATTTAATGAATAAAAAAAAATCAAAAATCAATAAGTTGTGAACAAGATCAATAAATGAATATTTTTCTTTTTTTTTCTTTTTTTTATGGTAAATTTTCTAGTAGTTTATCAATATATTGCTCTTCGGAATTAGTTAGATTATCATTATGTAACATAATTCATTACAACTGGTCTTGTATATCTCAAGATCATGGATTTAATATAACTATTATACTAAAAGATATATGATCTAAATGTTTGGTATTCAGTGATTCATCCTTTTATGAATGTATTTATGATGTTCCAATAAGAAATTTAAACTTACAATCTGGTGCGCCACAATTAAGATTCCCTCTTTCTCTCTCCCTAATTATTTTAGTTAATTATAGTCAATCGATAAGTAACCTTGTAAGCTCCACGATAGTTGTTACTTAACAGTAATGATATATGTAAAATATATCGAAACAACTCTCAATTCTTATAGGAGTACCTGGTTTTACAATGAGAGATTTTAACGGTAACAGTAAGGAAATCTAATTACGTTGTTAGTTTAAAATACAAAGTACTAAACTGGTAGAATATTTGACATTTTCAACCATTTTTAACTGAATAATCTATTTGATTAGCTAGAATATTTATTGTATTACGAATACATGAGCGATAATCGCTTATCTATTATTAATATCTAAGGTGTATCACAATGCATTCGACATTAAAAAGTGCTTAATCACTTGACCTTTGCCAAAGACAAAAACAATATTGGGAAAAATGCCTTTAAATCAATTTGTGGGTGGCCCTGAAAAGGGCCTTTAATCGTTCTCGCGGTGGGACGTCCAAACTATTAGTTGGTAATGGCGCCACACATCGGACAGTGTACTGCTCGTACGTTCGGTGACGGGTCATAAGCACAGAATCTATGAAACATAGCTTCACAAGGACAGAAAACCCAACCCACTTCATCACCAGTTTCATAGGGCGGCTGTGCAAGATTACAGATGTCACACAAACGGTTCTCTTCATCTTCTTCATTTTGGATGTCCCGTTCTGTTAACTCTTCTGAGTTTATAGAAACTACGTCATCCTCGTCGTTACTTAACGTTTCATCCAAATCGACATTTCCTCGATGCATCAACGGCGTTGTAAAGTTAGTCGACATGCTTGTTCCACTGTACAACTGCGGTTCAGCCTGTAAGTTCAACGGCGTTGGTGGTAGTCTACCGTGAAGTTCTTGATAAAACTGGCTATAAAGTGAACATGGCAAACCGTTTTCAATGGAAAATGTACAGGAGCAGCGCATGGAATCACGGTGTACATTGTAAGTCCCTGTTGCGTCCACAGCCGTGAATAAGTCAGCAGACATTACAAACTCCGTCAAAGGAGATCTCAGCACAGGTGTTTTTCGACTCAGTTGATGCATCTTCAAAATTCGGTGACTTGTCTCAACAAAGTTCGTATTATTGAGTTGAAGTAGCGTTGCTGATGGTCGAAAAGCTGTAGACCATTTGTGTTTTCTCGCTAATAAGTGGTCTCTGACATATCGGGCAAACGTTCCGTCCGATATTTCGATCAAGGATAATACATTGTTAAAACTACAAATTAATGTTATGTTGCTTTTGATTTACCTTTCAACCGTTTGAGTAAACATCAGGCGAAAAAATAGTTGTATCACTTCTGATCGTACCCTCTACAATTAAGGTTACTGGGTTAATGTTAATGAACGAAACACTTACCCTCCTTATAACATTGCGAACAAGGTGGACGCGACACAAGATATGGTGAGCATTGGGATACACCTGCATGATGGCAGCAGCTATTGCAGGTGAATCATCTGTCACAATGCCTACCACCTGTCGACTGTTGGTTAAACCTTGGAAGAACGACAGGAATCGAGAAATCAAAGTCGATGTTTCGCGACTTATAAATGCAATACAAACGGGTATCGCTTTCAAATTCATATCCAGGGCTACGACCTGATATAAATAGATATTCTCGTTATTCGTCTTGTATGTTCCGTCCAAACCAATAACATCACCGAAACGGTCTGCAAAAATCTTTTGATCACCAGTGCTGAAGAAAAAGTACGATAGACAGTTCTCATCGTCTAATTCGTATTCGCATCGCCCACCCAAAGATGTTATGTGCGCTTTCAATTTCCCGTAATCACCTATCGTTTACATTATAAATTGGCAAATGGCTTACCAGGAATGTTCGCCTGTGAGAACACTTTGTACCGCATATTATAGATATCTTGATCAGTCAGTAGTTTCCCATAAGAATGGTAAGCATAATTCTTAATGTGGAATGAAGCAGTACCAGATATTAGCAGCGGTCGCACATTTTCAAACTGGGCCTCTGTTAACCTGCGCACCCATGAATTTCCTTGGTACCTTAGGGAATTGCACTCGTGATTGTGATGCACATTCCCACGTACAACAGTCCAGTAGCCGTCGATAATCTTACAACACATGAAGGCCGGACATTCAGTGTTCATGGAAGCCCTTCATGACAAAAAATGTTAATAACATTTATAAAATTACCTCCTCCGTCTAATCCGCTGTGACGAACCGCTAGATGTTATACGGCCATGTCTCCAGCACACAAATTTAATGTACGAGTTTTCATTTCTGCACAAATGCGAATCTCGAACTACATAATGACAGTAAGTTGATCTTTCATAATTTGTGATAGCGGACTTCAACGCTTCAATCGATGGGAACGCAACGAGAAACAACGTTGTCAAAAAGACTTCCTCTATTTCTGTTACGTGAGAAACAACAGCGCTTGTACTAGGCACGTTACTGTCCTCCATAATGATGATTAAAATGTACTTCGTCGACAAGTACTGATGTTTTATAGCAATCACACAAAACATAACTAACAAATTAAAAACGAACTTCAAAACTAGCCATTTCATTGGACGAAACGGGATGAAAAATATTGCAATTTTGGGTTGAAAAAACATTTTTAAAAAGGGTGGGTGGGGGTTTTTTAAAAAAAATTGCCGTGGGGCAAATGAATTTTTTGATTGTGAGTTCATTCAGTCTAGTAGTAGTAGTAATAATAATACTAATCTTGCAAAACTCATGGAATAACCATTGCCTTTTATTACTCACTTTGTAAGTATAAGTTGTACCAAATATTTCTCAGTATGTCAAATTCCCTTCATCAAGTCACTAATATCTTCCTATGTATCTTTTAGAAGCTGAGACGAAATCATTACAGTTGATGACTTTCAAAATATTCATTGGATTGACTCAATGTATGATTAATTTATACCAATGGAAATCATTTTTCAAACTGAAATGATTAGTTTAAATAGTTTTTTTTCATCAAACGATCAGTTTGTGTTAATTTATCATCTTAATTTGACTAATTAAACCAATGGATACTGTCTAACAATAATGTTAAGAATGAACAAAGAAAACTAGTATGTTAAAGAAGTACGGAAATAATTACCAAACTTATTAAATAATCTACCATATCAACAAAATTGTGTTTAGCTGCTAAATGTAGACACGTTTCTTGATTTTCATTGGAACATTGAATTAATTTGGTTTGTTTTTCAAGTGATATGTTTTTAATGATTGCCTTTACACATTCTAGATCACCTCGTAGTGCAGCATAATGAAGTACTGTTTGACCATTTTGATCTTTAGCTAGTACATCTGGGTTATATTGAAGGCATATCTATTATTATGAATAAAAACCAGAAAGAATTATTTTCAAAATTGTGGTAATTAAATGATTCTGTGCGGAAATTTGTATAAGTTTGAAGATAGTCTTGATTACAAGATGAAGTCAACTAAAGAAGTCTAGCCAGCACTTAAGAGCTATTTCGTCCTACATATGTATTCCTTAGAAATGCAAATGACTAATTTCAGAAAAGTATAGAATCTAAGTTTGTTAGCCCTCGTAAAATACACCACACCTTAATGCAAATGAGTCACTAGTTCGTAATGTTTCTATAGCCGATGCCTGTTTGAAATGAAAATAGAACTGAAAATATCTAAAGTTCCGTACATAATTACCTAAGGTACTGGAATTTCAAAGTTACATGGAAGGCTTGTAAAGACAATTACAATAGTGTTATATTACTTAATTATGAATAATAACTAAACTTTACCTTGACAACATAAGGCATACCAATCTTTTCCCTAACGAACTGATAAAGAAGTGGTTTGTAGGTGATTTCTTTCATGCAATGATATCAGCTGGTGTATCGTTGAATTTCAGAGAGTTCCAGTATAGGACTTCTTAACAGCGCTTATCCACGAGTTCATTAAGGAGGAAATCCAGGACATTGAGATTTCGAGGTGAGCTCACTGTTCTAAGGCCACTGAATCAAAATCTATCGACATGTTACAGAAATGTCGTGTTTTAACGTCACAGAAATTTTTACAAAATATGGTACTCAAAATCATACTTACATTCAACAATTCAATCGATCCTGAACTAGCTACCGCATGAATTGGTGCAAGACCTTCAACATCACGTAAGTGGATCAACTGTTGTTTCTTGAACGGCTTCCTCATTCTCTGATTAAGTTTTTCTTGTCTCATTTCGAATTCAAATGAATTGGTTAAATCTTTAGATCCTGAATTAAATTTATTTGAACCTGTTGAATATTTACGACTGAATACTGAAATAGATTTATGGTTCTCTGTGTTAGTAATCATAGAATTAACAATCTGCCAAGAAGGTTCTGTTATTGTTGTCATTGGCTCATTATGTGCTTGCATATCATATTGATTATAATCCAAAAGAATTTTAAGGCATTGTAAACTTGATTGGGAAATCGCTTCATGAATCGGATATTTTCCTAAAGCATCCGTCTGGTATATATTCCCACCAGCTTGTATCTTGTTGACAGAAAAGATGACAAAAACTGATATTATTTAGCTATGAATTTAACGATTTCCTATAATTACTTAAGGGATTATTTTCATGAGGAATCACTCTTATATTCAAGTTATTTTGTAAGATGCATATGGTCTATTCACTGCATACACAAAACAAGCTACTGAGGTTTTGAAGAAAATTGCGAAACAATGTGTGGATATTCACGAAACGTTCATGGTTGTTTATTGAGATAACGCGTTAGATAAGGTAGCTGTTTCCCAGTGGGTCAAGGGTCTTGTTGACAACAAGAATGGTGCGAGGCCAGGATAACTGTATACATCCTATATTGTTAAATATATTTAACATATGCTATCTCTTGTTCATTCTTATTACCGTTTTACTGCTCAGATCAATGCCGATGAACAAAACTTAGGAAGTATGGTCTATAAATCTAATTATGAAAAGCCTCCCACTTCAGGACTTGTATTTATGTTTGGAACAATGGGAATGAGGATGGCTAGAGTTTATCGCCACAGATGGATGTACTTTTTATGTTGACAAAATCGGTTCATCTTAAATTTGATGCTCTGAAGCGTTTGTGACCATAGGTTGTAAATTTATTTGAAAATTCACCCATAAAATATGTCACCAATATTGATTTACAGTACTGTCTGAATATTGAAATGGAGCGGAATTTAACCATGAAGTATGCTTCATATATTGTATTTTGAAGAACCTAACACAACTGAAAGAAGCTTACGTTATAACTCATATGCCGACAGAGTTTTGCTCTGCAATTCTAGGTCTTTCTCTAATTGAAACGTGTCAGGAAGGGTAGTTTCAAAGAAAAGTAAATGAAACGCATATTCACCTAAGATAAAGACAGTCTAAAGTATTTGATGTGATCGAGTATAATGTAATTGCTTTTATACTTTGAAAACAAAAAAATTATAGTCATAGTTCTCAGTGTTCTATAGACAACTTTTGTTCAGACTGAGTCAACCGTCTGTCGGTTAAAAAAATCGTACAGTAGTGATTAATTTCTAACATAATTGTAATATGTAAGTTAAAAAGTCGAAGTATTAAGTTTTTTGGTAAGTTCTTCGAATTTTAGACCTTTACATTTGATGTTTCACCCTGAGCAACATGAGAAGTTAATTTCGGAGTATAACATAGACTACTGTTTGAATAATAAACTGTATTATCTTACATGTAGTGATTATTTGTTTTAAAATCTCTTACCAACATTTGTAAACATGCAGCACTATCATTGAAACAACAATAATGAACCGGTGTTGCACCTTGTTCATCAGGTGTATTGGCATCTACTGCAATTTCAAGCAGAAGCTAAAATATATTAATCAATGAAGTATGCATGTATACGTGTATTATACGAAAATAAAACTTTGTTCATAAAATAACTTATTTAGAAATATATGGAATGGGGCTAGCGGTAGGATCTAGGACTCAAGTTTCATCCTGAGCGGGACTCGTCAGCTGGATGTACCTGTATTCCATGGATGATGTTCACTCCTGGACTCAAACACAGTTCAGTTTACTTCAAACACTATTGTATTATCCACTTAGCTAATGAGTTCAGATAGTCACTTATTTGTGCAACGCATGTAAAATTCAACCCGATTTGAAATGGATCAGATTGTCCCGTCGTTGATATTTTCGACTAAAATGTGATCAGTCTTGGTTGGGATGTGAGTAACCTGTACAGGTATATCCGGCAAATGAGTCCAGAATTAGATGAAACTAGCGTCCTGGATTTTATTTCCAGCCGCATCCCACCAATTATATATCAGCTTGTGTCATAATGACTACATCAAGACAATCTGGGCAGGTCAACCATATGACAATCAGGACTGACCAAATTTTGATCAAAAATATTAACAACAAGATAATACGAACAATTCCAAATTGGATTCAACAAGTTATATGTTAAATGATACAATGCTATTTCACTGTTTTGTAGGTTAGTTTATCTAAGAAAATATTCTGAATGAAATTTAACATTTAGAATTATTTCCCGGTTTAAGGATCTTCGTTATTGTCAAAAGCTTAGATTATGTTAGCAATTGCAATTTGATAAGTATGTACTATATTTTATTCAAAGGAACAACTTTCTGTGGCATACAAATGGATTGGTCATGAGACTAACATTGATTGCTTTTTTAATATAGATACATTTAAGTACAGTGTAAACTGTCACAAGATTGTAATTTTTTGTTAGCTAACTGTAGATTGTTTTTCATAGTTAAGCTTACGAATCCTGTTACTTCATTGTACAGCTTTATTAGTGACATTCATTTTTATCTTTGATCCATTATTTGTAACATATTGTTACCATATAGAATGTAGCCTCAATTCTCTTATTTATATTCATTCAGTTAGGCAGTGTGTTTGACTATTGGTAGCTAGGCAGTTAGGACTTGGAGATAAGTATATTGAAGAAAATATCATTTAGATTGTTCGATTTATTCCGTTATCTTACTAAAACACTGTTCCTATCATAATAATGTCTAGATCAATACTTATGCACGGGACACTGATAAAGTCATTTTGTAACTATAAATGTACACATTAAGTGATAGTTATTTCTATGTTCTTTTTGTCTTACAGTATTACTCTACAAAAAATTAACTATTATATGTTAGGTATTTATGTCACTTATGGATCCATCCAAAATTTACTATCTACTTACTTCTAATCCTTCTATAAAATCCGCTTCACATGCTAGATGTATAGCTTGTGCACCTAGTCGGTTTTTTGCATCCACTTTGGCACCAAAATCAATTAACAATTGAAGTATTTGTACGTGTTTTCTTGAGACTGCTGAGTGTATAGGTTGATTTCCCAATTCATTGATATAATTTGGATCTAATAGCAAATAAAATATATGAAAACAGTGTTATATTAATTTAAGACAGATAGAACGTTCTACTTACCAGTTATCTGTTTGCTATCATAAAAATGACGTTAACATGTTGGTCACTATCGGGGTATACAGTTCGATACAACATTGCTAGAGTTTTTCTATCATTATTATTTATGTTCGAATCTAGAATATACGGTTAATTTTTGATTGCCATAAAATCGAATGATTTTTAGAATAGTGAACGGAGACTACGGTGTGGAAAAGCAATTCATTGTTCATTGCAGAATTACACAGTAATTTTATATAATATGGAAACTATACGTTAAATCCATTATTTGCACACGTTTCATCACTCGTACTTTACACACTTTATGATTCTTACAATTTTATTTTTATTCAATTTGCTTTCTGCTTCACTTGTTGTTCTCTTCAATTCAATCTTCTGCTGGCAGGCATTTTACTTCAGATTACTGCTACGTACTACTCAAATCTGTCAGCATAAGTAGTATACACCACACTAGTAGTAGTCGTAGTGGAAATCTTAAAGTAAACTTAATAAGATGTATTTTTAATATATTACTCTACGCTTAAAAACGAAATGTCAGCGACTTAGACTACAGCATCATTGTCTATGGGTTTCTTAGTTTCAAGGCGCAAATATGTACGCTTTATGTGTTCCGAGAAAAGAGTATGTTGGAAGTAGGCCTATGATCTTTGTGAGATGAGATCGCTTGTTGTATGTTTGGCTTGTCCAGTCACACGGTAGTTTATTCACACTGGGCCCTATTAGATTGATATTTTCTGTGATTGAATGTAGGTAAAGGCGTAACTGAGGAGATCTCTTGTCCGGAAGAGCTAAATTTTCTACGGACCCTATTGAGAGATGTATGGCTCCGGTTGCACCGTTTCTGACGAGCAATATGGTGAAACAAGTATGAATACCACAGACGATAGTCAATGCACGGTACAGTGTTAGGGATAAAGTAAGAAAAGAATTGAGATTGGGTTGGTTTAGACACTCATTTGAGCATCCATTTTGTGTGTTCCTTACTGAATATCTTGAACACCTCAAATCTTAATGATAGTGTAGTGAACAAGAACACGAGTGGGGACAATCGAATGTATTTGACACAAAATTAAAGGACTTGATAATAAAATCTAACAATCATAAAGTAAATCCTTAATTTGCAACATGTCCATCGATTGTCCCAAAATGACTCAGACTTTATTGCTCTTGCATTTTCATACAAATTGCATTCTGTCTCCATTCTTTACTGTTCGATCCTCTTGTCTTTCTGCTGTCAGACTTTCTGTTCCCGACTAACATCATATACTACTTGTATCAGTATAAGTAGCACACATCACAACAGTTCATCTAAAGGTATGTTCCACTGAGTGAAAAGGGCTTTCACTTTTAGATCTTCTGGGGTTCTGATTGTGTAGATATATGATGAACACACGCCCGGCCAGTTGGAGTGAAATATAAACATTTGGTAGGCTTTAGTAAAATGTATTGGTAGTCATATGAAGCCAGCGATTCTTTCAAAAACTAAACAGAAAGACGTTATGACCTTGATGTCTGGCTTTTCCATCACGCGAATTATCCACTAATCAGAATACGACTTATACGAATCTTCACACTATGCCAACCAATGACTTTCAACCGGTGTGGGCAGTCTAGTGCCTTAGATGGTGGTTGGAGGTAGTCAACAGGAAACCCTGGACCCGGGTTTCGTGCTACTTGGCACTCGTCAGCAAGGTGTACCTGTAATCTTGAGGGAACTGGTGCTCCCTGGCGGATTCGATCTCGTGTCACCCAGCTTCACAGTCAGAGACGTTACCACTGAGCTATCCGAGCCGCGACTAACCTCCTGTAGGACTGAGATGTAATCTTAATTGATTGATCACTGGGTGGTGATCAATGTCATGCTTGTCTAGTCCTTATTAGTGCAGATCAAATGCTATCGATCATGTTGCAATGTGGCCACCAGTCTATTGCCTTATTGGTCCTAGGTCATTCTAGCCCGTCTGCATGAGTCCAAAACACAATACCAGCTCCCGCAATATGAATCATGTATTTCAAACATACTCTGTTTATATACCAATCAAGCAGACCACATCGTATCATTAAATAGAAGTAACATGTGTACATAAATAAGCCAAAAAGTGGCTGTGAACGCGGGAGGTAGTAATTAATAGACTGGACATAGATTAAGAACTGTAAATCGTATAATAATAAATTATAGATCAAAATAAAGCTTTTGCTAAGGGGAATATAAATATACATAATGTATTATAGAATGTTAGTCCATTAATAGTCCTCGGGAGTTACCTGTAATTTAATCTTGACTGGGATATAACAAAAGATGACAAATTAGTAGTCACGGGTTTATTGTACATTAAAACTAAGGTTCGTTGTTAAAAAGTTGTTTTGACCGATGATCCTGGAATACTTTGTTATTTTTAAATACATTGATTACTTTAGTAGGTTAACCTCAGGTCATGTAATTGGTTGATTTTGTTCTTATAGGTTGACAAATCGGATCTAACTGAATAAGTCTTAATTGTAGATTAACTCACTGATGACAATGGTGGATGCGCCGCTCAATTTCGTGGATTAGTTGGAGTAAGACATTAACACCGTTAGATGCCGGCTCAGTGGTCTAGTGGTTAAGCGGACGCGCGCGAGACCGATAGGCTCTGGGTTCGAATCCTGCGAGCGGGATCGTGGATGCGCACTGCTGAGGAGTCCCACAATAGAACGAAATGGCCGTCCAGTGCTTCCAGGTTTCCAACGGTGGTCTAACATAAGTCGGTTCATGATCTCAATCACAAACTCAATTATTCATCTAGTTATGATATTCATTACATTTACAGTGTTGACAAGTTGTTATCATAAACAAGGTCTTTAAAAACAAGCAAATTGAAGCTAAGATTATTAATATTATGAAGTAATGAGTTTATTTGTAATAATCTGCAATTTATTAAAGATATTTAAACAATATCAAATGAAGTACTTAGTTAAATTAATGATTATAACAATTAAACAATATAGAATAGAATCTATTCTACCTGCTCCATTATTTAATAACCATTTAACTAAATCTGTATATCCATATTCCACTGAATAATGTAATATTCTATTAGTCATATTGTCAGATGAATTTAAAGGGATTGAATCATTTTGGATTGCATAGATAATATCTTCATACTGAAGTATCAAGTATAGGAATAACAACGACAACAACAAAAAACAAGGAAAAGAAAAAGGAAGCATTTATGAAAAAGAAGTATTTTTAAAGTAAAATAAATAGAAATTTATCGAATGTTAACGGTTATACTCTATTCATATTTATCTATGATGTTACACTTTGTTTATTAAATAGGAATCAGTACCAATGAGAAAACAACTATTTAGAGCCTTCAAAATTGTGTTAAGGTATAAATGTTGTAAGAACGAAAAACTGTCAGATAAATGAGTTTTCATGATACTTTAAAAGATAACTATAATTCATAATTAATATCTTTAATTTCAGTGAATAATTATCAAGTAGCAATCTGTCTACTGTATGTTCAATCCGTATTGATAAAAGAGTTCTATGTATCAATTTACGTTGCAACTACTAGTCTAAGTGACTTGTTAATGTTTACACTATATTTGAATAGTAGACGGTTGAAGATAATCAATAGAGAATTGTGATTTTCATCAACAAGATGTAACTATGATCTTGAAGAAAATGATGTTTTATACAAGTTTCAAACTTACATCACCAAATTTCTTAGTCACAAACTTTATCATCAAATTATTCTGCCTAAAAGTAATCTCTTCAGTAAAAGTAAGAAGCTTTTGATATATTCCTTGAGATAACACTAGAAAGTACTTACTTATGTCAAAGCGTTTACTATTAATTATGAATCAAGGAACTTAAGAATGTTATATTTCTTAAATGTTGTTTTAATATAACTCAACATTTATGTTATTAACTCATTCAATGTCAAGGCAGAAATATAATTACATTGACTTTAATAACAATTATCACTTGTCAATAAAAATAGACTAACAAAAAGGATAAATTTCAATTAATTCATTTAACTTAACTAATCAACATCATAGTAGTGATATAATCAACTCAATTGTATGAATAAAATAGATGGGAAAAGAATATCATCCATTTACAGTATATGAAGTATTTTCTATATTACTCAACGAAATCATCATAGATAACTAGACTTGTTAGAGAGTATTCAATAATTATATCGTTTTTTTAAACATAAAACTAGTCCCCTCTGATTTAGTTTATTACTAGTCTGATATAAAGTTATATAATGAATGAAAACATTTAAAGAGACTATTTTTTTTCATAACACAAATGCATCATAAGCAAAGATGGATAGTGGCTAGCAGTGGAATCCAGGACGCGCGTTTCGTCTTGTTTGGGACTCGTCAGCTGGATGTAACTGCATCTCAGAGTTGATGTTCACTCTGGGACTCGAACTCAGTGCCGTTCGCTTCAAACGCCATCGCACAGTATGCACATATGCCAATAACAGACTGATCAATTTCAGTCCTAAAACATCAATGGGAAGATTCAAGTACAACAATATCAAGTGAACAAATGCATCATAGTTTGTCAAGCACAGATTTATATATTTTATGGAATGTAGAGTCGAATCTCGTGACCTTCATGGATGTAAGAATATATTCTCAGTACGAACATTACCAATATTACAATATTCATTGATTGGGAACAGTCTAAAGTTTGATATTTAGAAAAGTCTCATTGATCAGTATTATGCTTACAAATAAATGAATTAATTAAATTCACTTGGTATTGTTCATTTGAATCTTCCCATCGATGTTTAGGACTGTAATTGATCAATCTCTTATTAGCATATGTGTATACTGTGTGTATTGCAATGATACTGCACATATGTCAATAAGAGACTGATCAACTGAAGTCCTAAATATCCATGGGAAGATTCGAGTGAACAATACCAAGTAAATTTAAACTTCATCGCATTGCTCAAGTAAGTGGCTGTAAGGACTTATTAGTTAAGTGCATAACGTGATGGCGTTTGAAACGAACGGTACTGGGTTCGAGTCCTGGGGTGGAAATCAACTCTGAGATGCAGGCACATCCATCTGACGGGTCCGGAATTCGACGAAATGCGTGTCCTGGATTTCTCTGCTAGTCATTATCCGTCATTGTTTATAATGAATTAATTAATTTACGCTTTTCAATACAATTCAGTTTGTATAAATAATACCAATAAAACTACCAGAATTAACACATGAGAAAATGATGTGAACAGAGAAACAAAGGAGCCATAACAAACAACGGAAGCTATTTTCGGGGATGATATTTCACTTAATTCAAAGCTTGTAAAACGTCGACATTTAGGTTTGTCCCTAGTTTATTCTATAAACCATAATCTTTCGTTTGATGCATGATTCATTGTCATACCCCTTTTTGTTCCAAGGTTATTGTAATTTAAACATAATCTTTCGTACTCTATTTTCTACACTAATCTCCAGTTTCGGACAATTGTATTTTCCTAATTGTTTGTGCGTTGTGGTTATGTTAGTCATCTATTTATTCATATATCTTTTTATACCAATCTGAATCAGTGTAATCGGAGTTGGAATCGGAATAGGGAGTAAGTCGAGGAGTGTTCCAGTTGACGCGTCTTCTCTCTCTTGCTTGTCAACCAATCAAGTGATAGAAACTTTTTCGTCTCTTTACCCAAGGCAGGTAGTCTCGATTCGGATTCACTCGTCTCAAGCCTCAAGGTTAAATCAGTTAGCCTATCATTCAAGGACTTAATCCAGATAGAGACAAGTTCTCTCCTGTATATTATCTGGTAGATAGATCAAGTACGTGACAAAAAATTAAGAATATACACAAATATGTAAACTTTTTCTTAGTTGTCTTCAACGAAAAAGAGACGTCAAAATTCAATAGTTTATAAGATACGAGATAAAGTTAAAAGAAATATCAGTCGGGTTTCCGCTAACCTTAGACAATTCATTATCTTTTAAATATTTCAAATTTTGCAATCCATCATAACTAGTCATTTGGATTTCTGGAATATTTGAATTAACTAGGTCAGTTATCCTTCCATTCGGATCTGTCTCAGAAATTGTGGTTAGTTTTGTAGAGTTTCGCTTTGAATTCAAGGATGATCTTAATTTATTTAAAAAATTGTAGAAATGATCTTGAAATTTGTAAATTTTTAATTCTTCCGGAATAATGTTCAGATAAGAATAGTTAGTTGTTTTTGATTCAATATAATCAAACCAATTGTTTTTACTTGATGGAATCATCAATTTATTGGTAAAACTGTGCTAAAGAGAAAAATTCAATACATTTTCATTTGAGATGTTATATTTGCTCATACAGTTTATGAAATTACGAAATGACTGTCATCGCGAACTTGAAGTTTTAGTGGCCCTATATCTGACTCCAATTGGATTGTATGCTGATTGTCATCGAAATACATATGTCGGCTATCCTCGTATAAAACTATCGACTTAGTCCACCTTAGTGTATAAAGGAATTAAATAAGTCGAATACGAGAATGGATTTTCGAATTCGTATATTTCGTACAATTGTTGATCGAGACAAGCGATTGAAGAAACGAAGCGAAGAGAAGAATCGAAACAAAATGACACGCAGTGGAAAAGGCGTGCAAGCCAACTGTGAGTTTAGTTGGAAGACGGGCTCACCACTTTAGTGGCCTTGAATCTGACCCAATTAGATCGTGCGTTTGATTGGTATTGAAATATACATATGATCAACCCTAGTATATTATTATCGACTTAGATCGCGTTAGTGAATAATGGAATTAAATAAGTCAAATACGAGAATTGCTTTTCGAATGCATATATTTTTTACACTCATTTGTCTGGACAGGCAGTCAAAGGGCCGAAGCAAAGGAAGCGAAGCGAAACGAAAGAACTCGCAGTGGAGTTGACTTACGAGCTATCAATTACTTTATCCTAGTTTAGTATCCCCAGCTTTAGACATACATGCCACTTTGAATAAAATCAAAAATGGTAAACTCTGAATTTCTTAAACAGAACGATGATTTTAAATTATTAAATTCAGTAATTTATATTTTTAACTTTGTTCAATAGTCCCCTAAGTAACGTACTAATTTTTTAAAGATTTGTGAACCTCACATTGGTTGGCATTGTTGTTAAGTCTTGCTAGTTCATAAATTAGAATTGGTGCTTTTAACAGTGACAAATCATTAATAAATGACTAGTTACAATATTTATACGCTGTAAAAAAACATCCTCTTTAGTACAGTAACATATTTAGATTAAGGACAAAGTGTCGCGTAACATAGTCACTGACTGTGTTTCTTATTTATCGTTTAACGATTAAGAACTATTTTTTAAATCAATTCCCCCACTTGTCAATTAAAACTAACTAAAACTCAACCATTAAAACTCAAATAAAACGGAATCTGTAATGATAAAATCATATTACCAATTATCTAGGTGCTTCCAGGTTTGTCTAGCTTTAATCCACTGATGAATTCAACCATTAAAGTATTACAATTTCTACAAACAATTATTCTGACAATAAACATCATGTGCTTACTAGTGACTGGCTTCAAGATGTGTTACTTGGAGTTCTAGTGAGTAGACGTTGCCAATGGAGTTCAACCGCGTCTGTTGTGAGTCAGTTACTCATTGAAAACAATGGTGGACGGTGGCGCAAAATCTTGGATTGGTTGAAGTTAGACAATAACACGAGAATGGTGACAGGTTTGCAAACTTATATGAATTCAACGAAATGGTTATAGATGGCATTATATTTGTCAACAAATGCATTAAAAAAACTAAATGGGTCTCACCGGACCATACTCTAGAGAACCAGATCGATCATATTTGCATCAGTAAAAAATTCAGATTAATGGGAGACGTGTTAACAAATAGAGGAGCTGACATAGCTTCTGATCAAGATGAAACTGAAGCTGAGGAAACACTAGACAACTAAAGAAAAAGCATTACAAAGGTTCAAAACACTCATTGAATCCAAAATAACAGATACTAAGCCTTACAAGATCTACTCGGAGTGAGAGAAGCTAATACGGTGAACAACTGGAAAGGAATTGGAGGAGCATGCCAGAAGGTTCTGGGCCAAAAAACTATCATAAAGAAAGAATCGCTATCGAAACACTGCACAAGGTTCAAGAAAGCAGGAACAAGAAGGCGGCAATTAAAAACAGCCGAACAAGAACACAGAAAGTTAAGGAACAAGCTGGATACACAGAAGCAAACAGGCAAAAGAATAAGAGCATTAGACACGACAGGAAGAAATACGTGGAAGAACTAGCAACGATAGAGGAAAAAGCTTCAAGAGAGGGAAATATGAGACCGTATTATGACAAAACGAAGAAACTTGCAGCGAAATATGGTAAACCAGAGATACCAGTCAAGAATAAAGATGACAGGCCAATCACTGAAATTCAACAACAGAGGAACAGATGGGTAGAATACTTCGAGGAACTCCTGAATAGGCTAGCTTCATTAAATCCACCGGATATCAAAGTAGCACCTACAGACCTTCCAACAGATGTCACTCCACCAAAGATAGAATAAATCACCATGACTCAGACAAATCAAGAGTAGAAAAGCAGGACCTGACAATATATCAGCCGAAGCATTAAATTTAGACATAGCAGTAATCGCAAGCATGCTTCATTTTTTATTCAGAAAGATTTAGGGGGAAGAACAAGTGTCGATGGACTGGAAAGAAGGACACTCCATCAAGATTCCGAAGAAAGGAGATCTGAGCAAATGTGAGAACTATAGAGGCATCACGCTACTATAGAAACCGTTACTCTAACTAAATTTCCTTGACTATGAGGAAGCATTCGAAAGTGTAGATGGAAGGACTTTATGGGAACTCCTTCGAAACTATGGTGCATCTTAGAAGATCATCAACATCATCCGGAATTCATACGATGAACTACTGTGCAAAGTTGTGCATAGAGGACAGCTGACAAATGCATTCCGAGTGAGGAACGGAATCAGACAAGGTTGTCTACTCTCTCCGTTCCTCTTTCTTCTGATGATCGACTGGATTATGAAGACCTCGACATCTGAGGGAAAACACGGCATACAATGAACAACTCGGAATCAATTAAAAGATTTGGACTTCGTAGATGACCTAGCCCTCCTATCGCATACACACGAACAAATGCAGATGAAGACTACTAGTGTAGCAGCAGCCTTTCTATCAGTAAGCTTCAACACACACAACGGCAAAAGCAAGATTCTGAAATGCAACACAAAAATCAATACTGTCACACGTGATGGTGGAGCTCTACAAGAGGTGGGTAAACAGGGAGGTTCTGGTGCAAATGTAAAGGCAGAGATTGGCAATGCAAGAGGAGCATTCCTATTATTTGAGCAAAACTGTGAGTCAACATCAAAGTCATAATCTATATGGAGATTTCAAGACAGTTCTATTGTACATAGCTGAAACCTAGAGGACCATCATCAAAAAGGTACAGGTATTTATAAACAGTTATTTACAAAATAGGGGAAGACATTAGAAATGGATATGACATACATGCGGAAACCACCAAACTTCATCACGAGGCAAGCGGCAACTTGGAATCTCAAAGGTAAAAGGACCGGAGGAAGACTAAGGAACATATTGCTCTGAGAATTTGAGGCAGACACGAGGAGAATGAATAGCAACTAGAAACAAGTGGAAGGGATTGCCCAGGACAGAGTTCGATGGAGGATCCTGGTGGGTAGCCTATGCTCCTCCAAGAGGCGTAAGAGGCATAAGGAAGTAAATTAAATGGATAAAACTGTTAACTGACGTGTACTCTTTATATTAATGATTATCCTTGTTAGTTTCACAAAGTTTTCTTATAGAAGTGCGGTGAGTATTCATTATTAATGTTAAGAACCAGTCATACTATTTATGACCTCAATCACTGATTAATTAATAAAATTTTAAATTCGTAATTTCAACTGTTAGATTACTACAACCTCTACATATCCTCCATACTATTATCAATCATCTTCTCACTAGTGATTAGCTTCAAGCTATAACTCCTAGGGTTTTAGTTAGAAGCGATGACCAGTGGAGTTCAATCCAATATAATGTGTGAGACAGTTATCTACTGCAGGCAATGAATTACAAATGAGCAATAACGTGTACTGTTTGACGTTAAAAATTAACACCATTTGGTGCCATCTGAGTGGTCTAGAGGTCAACCGTTTGGATGCGAGACCAAAGGTTTTGGGTTCAGTCACGACGTACGGGACCATGGGTGCGCTTATGAGGGGTCTCGTACTATGACAAAATATCCGTCAAGAGATTCCAGGCTTTCAATTATGGGCTAGCTAGGATCAGTTCGTAAATTCATCTGGGACGATACTACATTCTTCACAAATCTCCATATATTAAAATCCCTGGATCATTTATTATTATTTTTCGGCGCCACATCTTCCAAAGTAGATGATTTGATGGCAGATAATTGATTGTCTATCTTGACAACAGTATTAATTTAAATTTAGGATAATATTTAGTTTTAACTAAAAGAGCTAAACATATACAATATCATATTCTATGTTTTATTACATTCTGCACAACTTACGTTCCAGTTAATCAATCCTGTAAAATTACAAATTAGACTCTATTTTAATTTGAAAAACAAATGAAAACATTTTAATTTCTTTTCATTGGTTATTAAAGATTTATGCTTATGATTGGCGAATATTAGAAGCGTAAAATTATTGAATAAATGAATTAATAATTTTATTTAATAGTTGAATTCATGAGTCAATTGAAGTTAGACCACCACCGAAAACCTGGAAGCACTGGACAGCAGTTTCGTCCTAGTATGGGACTCCTCAGAAATGCACATCCACGACCTCCCCTCGCAAGATTCGAGCCCAGGATCTATCGGTCTCGCACGCGAACGTCTAACCTCTAGACCACTGAGCTGGCATGTTTAACTTTAACCAATCCAAGAAATTGCGCCACCGTCCACCATTGTCTTCAGTGAGTTACTATCTCATAATAGACCCGAACGAACTCCACTGGTCACGGCTTCTTACTGGAACACCAGGAAATACCACTTGGAGACCACCACTAGTGAGCATATGGTGATTATAATCAGTGAGGGGTTTTGTGGATATTATAGTACTTTAATAGTTGAATTCATGAGTCAGCCGAAACGGCCGTCCAGTGCTCCTAGCTTTTTCATGGTGATCTAGCTTCAATTGACTGATGAATTCAACTGTTAAATTACTATAATATCCCAAAAATCCCTCCCTGATTATAACTAGTGATTTGAAATATAAAAACTATTATTTTGACAATGATCTCTTTTTAATGTTCAAAAGTGAATTAGTTCAGAAAGAATTTGTAAATTAGAGATAAGAAAGTTTTTAGTACTGTAATTGTGAGCAAACTTTTTAAATGAATATCCAGTTTTAAAATCATCACTTTTTATAACTGATTTCTATCCAGTCAGGAAACTCTACATAACTGGAAAAGACTTTAAAATAATAATATAATACGCATTTTACTTACTTACTTACTTAATTAATTACGCCTGTTACTCCTCGTGGAGAAGCATAGGCCCAACACCAGCATTCTCAATCCAACACTGTCTTGGGCAATCCTTCACAGCTCTTTCCTGTTCCTATTCATCCTTCTCATATCTGCCACTGTTTCCAGACGTAATGTCTTCTTTGGCCTTCCTCTTATCTGCTTCCCTTCAGGATTCCATGTTAGAGCTTGCCTCGTGATTCACTTCGATGATTTGCGTAATGATGTCCTATCCATTTCCACCCTTATTTCCTAATTTCCTTTTCAACTGGAAGCTGGTTTGTTCTCTCCCACAAAAGGCTGTTGCTGATGGTATCTGGTCAATGGATGTTGAGCATCTTGCGTAGACAACCATTTATAAATACTTGTACCTTCTTGATGGCGGTTGTTGTAGTTCTCCAGGTTTCAGCTCCGTACAGTAGAACTGCCTTGACGTTCGTATTGAAGATTCTCACTTTGATATTGGTTGACAGACAGTTGTTTTGAGTTCCATATGTTTTTCAATTGTAGGAATGCGCACCTTGCTTTATCAATCCTTGACTTTACGTCTGCATCTTAACCTCCTTGTTCATCGATGATACTTCGCAGTTATGTGAAGGATTCTACCTCTTCCAGAGTTTCGCCATCAAGAGTGATTGAATTGCTGTTCTCCGTGTTGTAATTGAGGACCTTGGTTTGCCCCTTGTGTATGTTGAGGTCTACTGATGCAGAGACTGCTGCTACACTGGCTGTCTTTCTCCGCATTTGTTCGTGTGCATGCGATAGGAGGGCTAGGTCATCTACGAAGTCCAAATCGTCTAATTTGTATTGAGCTGTCCATTGTATTCCGTGTTTTCCTTCAGATGTTGAGGTCTTCATAATCCAGTCGACCACCAGAAGAAAGAGGAAAGGGGAGAGTAGACAGCCTTGTCTGACTCCGGTCCTCACTTGGAATGTATACGTCAACTGACCTCCATCCACGACCTTGCACTGTAGTCCGTCGTATGAGTTCCAGATAATGTTGACAATCTTTTGAGGAACTCCGTAGTGTCGAAAAATTTTCCATAACATTCTCCTATCTACACTGTCAAATGCCTTTCCATAATCAATGAAGTTGATGAACAGTGACGAGTTCCACTCAACTGATTGTTCGACGATGATCCGTAGTGTTGCAATTTGGTCTGTGCACGACCGATCCTTACGGAATCCAGCTTGTTGATCTCGAAGTTGTGCGTCTACTGCGTCTTTCATCCGGTTCAGCAACACTCTGTTAAAGACTTTTCCTGGTGCTGACAGTAGTGCGATGCCTCCGTAGTTTTCACATTTTCTCAGATCTCATTGCTTTGGAATCTTGATGAGGTGTCCTTCTTTCCATTCCATCGGTACTTGTTCCTCCTCCCAACTGTTCTTGAATAGAAGGTGAAGCATGTTTGCAGTTAATCCGATGTCTGACCAGTGTTTCAGACGGTATATTGTCGGGTTCTTCTTTAGCTTCATTTTTAAATTGGCCACAACTAGGTGGTGATCTGAAGCTATGTCAGCTCCTCTCCTGTTTCTCACATCTCCCATTGTCCTTAGGAATTTTTTATTGATGCAAATATGATCTATCTGGTTAGCGTTTTGCTAGCGAGTTATTTTTCTACGTGATGGGGTCGCTAACCCCATGCCCAACTCTCCTCCTTTACCTGGGTTTGGGACCGGCAGTAACTCTAGATGAGCTACAGGCAGAGTTAATATGCATTTTAGGGGTCCAAATATTTGAGAGGAACTTTGATAATAGTTAAATTTTGTTAAGCTCTTTTGTTAACTTACTTAACAGACATTGTTATTTGAACAGTGACAATTCGTATATTTCTTTTTACTGTTATGATCACTTTCTAATTGATATAAACGTGTACGCTTGATCACATGACAACTTACCCATATCTCTCTCTAGTTTGAATATTTGGGCTACCTACCATCTAGATATTTCAAAAAGTTATATGTCTTTTTTTTTCGTTTCAACAGATCATTATATCAATTAATTGCATAACCTATTCAGGTGCGCTTGTTAAAAATTCACAATTTTTCACTGTAAAAGTTAGTAAAAAGCACAATCAGAGACATTGTGGTTGATAGCAGTATACATCGAAAAGAATGTACATTATTCAGATGTCAATTCCTGAACCACTAACTTCTAACTGGCAACTACTCAATATTTATCTTAAGGGTCGACCAAGAAATATAAAACGGAAACTCGTTGAAATACTTTATGCTGAAAATTCTATACTGTACCAAAAAGATAATATTGAATAAAGCTAATAATAATAATAATAATAATAATAATAATAATAACAATAATAATAATAATAATGGGCCATTTGAGAAAAACCAAAGATAATTCAATGAAGAGGATATTTAAGATGATCGCAAAGAAAAATCCTCTGAATTTTCCTTAATTATTCTCCAACAATACAATAAATTTCTTCTCTTATGTGAAAACGTAGAGGGATTCCATGACAACAAAGGAAATCAGTGGATGTTTAGAACATTCTATCAAGCTTGCTGTGACGACTGTCAGAATCACTTTTATGAAAAGGTGTACAGACAAATGTAAATATCCAAAACAACTTTTAATACTGTCAAAAACAAGCTTTTCTTCACCATTTTTTTGAGCTCAAAAATCAACGTGACAAATTGTTTAGTTTAAATAACTTGGAAACTTCATTTTGATGGTGATTTTCATCATAAACTGACTATACCTCCAGCACTTAAAAGCATATGAGAGTTTAGAAAATATTTTATTACACTTTAGGACTTCTTGGCAGTTCATCTTCATTTCTCTTCACACGATCAAACCCTCGACTTTTGTTATCACTGAGTTCACTTTACCTTGAAGGAAATAATCTGTAATCACTCTTTCAATGAAAATCACATATCCTAGACGTATTCCATATAATAAATAGGGCATGCATTGTTGAACTGTTACAAACCAACAGGCTTCTTGCGCCACAGTGTTTGGAGTTGAGCAGCTTAGTTTTTCATGCTGACATTATCATTTTCTTCCTCAAATTGTGAATAGATATGCTTCCACTTTAATGACAATTCTTCTCTTTTATTGAGAATTAAATAACATGGAATTCACAAATAGCAAAAAATGGTCGAATTGATTGATTTTAGTTAGTTTATGACATTTGCCCCTGATGGGGTTAGAAATGATAGCCTTGTACATTTCATCTTTAAGTAACTGCATGTAACGACTAAATGTTTAAAACAGCGAGGTTGAATATGTTTCTATCTTGGAATTTCTATTGCATCGTTTTATTTGTTATATTACGGGATACTACTTGTAAACGATGAGTAGTTATAGGCATAATAAATCATTTTAACTGTCTGTTATTTGTAATACATCATCCTATTGTAGAGAACATCTTGTTAAGTAGCCAGTTAAATTGATTAATTTACCGACAGCTTTACAACCTTCCTATCCTTAGTGGAGATAAGTAAGATAGTTTAGGTATAATATGTTTTATCAGAGCATAAATATGAGAAATGCAAAATAAAAGTAATAACAATAGTAATAATAATAACTGGCTAATTTCAAGAATAAAAATGAAAACAAATTCAGATTTTATCTGACGAATAACAAGACCTGCTGATGTTTTAGAAATCACAAGGAAGGTAAATCCATAAGATATCAATGAAGTTCATAATAACTTTAAAGCCAAGATGTCGGTTGAGGGATCAATGTTGAACAAGTGTCCAAAGGGTGAACGTCTTGTAGGTTTCCGTCCAGCCTTTTAACTCTGAACTGGACTATGCGTTAAAAATCAATACTTACTATGGTAACAAATGATTCACTATAGATACACGTACAGGTGTTCAGTCAACAAGGCTCATCTTCTAAATATCTAAAATCAATCTGGAGTTTGTGGATGCCAACAGATGTTTAGATGTGTAAAACATTGTCCTAATAGGTGTGAGCAGGTCCTTCATAAGTAAATCTGTCATCTGATAATCAATCAAATTCATTCTCTTTTGAATAGTTATACAATTCTATTCTGTTCATTAGTTATATGATACGCGGAGACAGCCACTGTGGCACATACTACTCACAAGATTGCTTGTAAGTAGCATAAAGCTGAACATGGACTCGAAGCTGTCATAGTTGTCAGACGAAGAGAAGAGTTTTAGCATATCAAAAGTACGGCATAGGTAAAACCTTTGAAGATCAGACGAGAAGACAGTTCGGATTGCAGCAAGATGCAAATATATGATCGAAGGTTATGTATACATATTATGTAAACATGTTTTAACTTCGTGAACAGTTTTCTGTTTATGGTCTTGTTTTAAACTACTATGAAATTCTTCGTCAGGGTGGATATGAAACATTGCCTAAAATTCATTTGATAGTGACTTTCCTGACAGATAGATTTATAAACACTAACGTTCGCCAGCATATATTTTACCAACAAAAAGTTTACTCGCTAGGAATTTCCCGATGTTAATATTCTGTCATATCCTTGCGAAGTGAATCAGATTTATCGTTAAATTAGTATATCGTTGACTACGGTAGTAGTAATCATGTATCCAAACAGTATGAATAACTGATAGCAAATATAAATTAAAACAGTCTGCTAGAATACTCCTTGAAAGTAACGATGGTTTGAAGATATAAAATAAACTAAGTTTCATCAGTGGAATATCTTTTTGTACATGAAGTGATTTCTTTGTAAACTTTAGAAAATAATAAAGTGAGCTATCAGAACGCAATATCCTTTAAAGTCATTGTAAATTGTTTATGTTTTCTCCAAGCTAATGTTGACTGTTACACCTCTGAGCAACTGTAACTCGTCAGAGTTAAATGTATATGTTGTAGAGACACTATACATCATTAGTAATGTATTCAATTTTATCGTGATACGTTTAAATATGTAGATCAAGTAAATTAGCTAACTATCTGTTGGGGACGTTAGATCCCCAGAACTCACTTGGGAAAGGACCTAATTTTGTAATTTTATTTTGAAAATTTGAATTTCTTTGTCTTCACGCCAAAGGTGCTCTTGTTACCTTCATGTCGTATTTCCCACTGGGAAATTTCTTAAATGCTATTGGTCCGTTGCGTCTTTTAGTAAGCAATTTGGTAACTCTCCACAAGGACGGTTCTGCACTGTATATATACGTTTTGATTTGTGTTTGTTGTTATCGCTCGTTTCTGACTGTTTGAAGAATATACTTCCCATTCCAAGCTTGGACTTCTCCCTCTAATTAGCGGGGCTGGGACGCATCAATAGCTAGCTTACTGGTCTTTGGACACCGAGTCTTGTTCTCGTTCGCAGATTAAGTGAACTCGTGATAGCTTCAAACCGAGCACTATCTATCAATCCTCTTTTACATGTGAGGATACTCAATAGGATTATAAAGTTTACTGCAAAGAATAATATCCTGCCTCTAGATGTTTCATTTATTTGTTTATCTGTCAAAGATATAAACAAGTTTCATCTGAAAGACCTCAACATTTATGCAATACAAATATTTTTATTCAACTATTTATACTACTAAAAACTAGTATAATCTATTCTTTAGAAATATTTATTAACACGAAGAATATTGTAATAATTATTAGTGAAAAACTAGATACTGTGTTTAAGACAGAGATTTAACCTTAAAAATAAAACGCCTCAAATGGGCTCCATCTCATTATCTTTTAAAATTAGATAGAATTAAGTCTATCCCTTTAATCATTACTTAAAGTTTGAAAACATGGATAAGTAATTTTTGAGAAAATGTATATCCCTATTGATCGAGATAAGCGAACAGAAATACGTTTCCATTTGTAGTTTGTGAATGAATCAGTAATAATCTTTCTGAGTAAATAATTTTATCATCAGTAGTTATGATGTTACATAACTTACTTAGATAGTGCTACATAGGATAAAAGGGTAATATTAATACTATTTTCCAAGAAATAAATTCAATTTTTAACATTTCTTCAAATATAACACCTAATGTACTGTAGTGAACAGAACACGGGTCGCTCTGGTCTAGTGGTTAGGACATTGCATTGTGTTTCCGCTCTTCCTTTCTTGATCTTCCCCCATCTTCTGCTGCCAGACATTACGTTCTTAACTCGCGTCATATACTACTTACATCAATATAAGTAGCACGCACCACAGTACCAGTACACAGCTTTATATTATTAAGCCTTGATTTATATTATTATTGATAATGGCTTACATTGTTGAATTTGTGACCCTGTAGTGTCGGTTACTATGTTAAACCCATATCAATTATTCTAGCTTCTAGGCAGGCCAATATATTCATTCTTCCGGAGTCATGTTTAGACCTTATTAATTATTATACACTTATCAACCCTGACTGTTTTTATATGAGCTTATGTGTGAGTACATCTTATCCTACTCATCATATGTCTGTAGCTTATTTTTATGTGACTATAAATATTGATTAACGCCTGATTAAATGGAGTTGGCTCACATGCATTTTCCGCTGTGTGTGATTTCACTTCTCTCTGTTCTCTTCGCTTCCTTCGCTCCATTCCCCTGGTTGTCTGTCCAGATCAATAATTGTGCAAAATATACGTATTCAAACATCCATTCTCGTATTCGATTTATTTAATTCCGTTATTCATCAATACGATTGAAGTCGATGAAATATACGAGGATAGCTAACATGTGTATTTCAATGACAATCAGTATACAATCTAATCGGAGTCAGATATATGGGTACTAAAATAGTGAGCCAGTCAACAACATTGTCATAATATACTTCTTTTGTATTTGCTTCATCAGATTTCAAGATAAACACATATAACGTCTTTAAATAGTTCTATACAATAATTTTTGAAAATGTTTTCACCTAGAAGTGATATAGAGTGGGTAATTTAAGTATGTACTTGTTAATATACATATATATAACACTTACAATTCAGTTATTTTGTAATAATGAATAAAGGCACTCATAAATTGTATAGATGTTATGCATATTCATGTAGACTGTATTTCTGGTTTTAAAAAATTCTCATGTCAATTTATCTTTAAGTGGTAATTTGGACTGAAATTATCTTTTTATTATATTCAATGATAATAACTAAATTAGTATATTTTAAAGTGTAATCACATCAACATAATCTTTATTTGTATCCATGTATTTAAGAATGAATAGGAATAATTATGACTGACTAGAAAGTATTAGAATAGAAATAAAACGTGTATAATCAAGAAATGGGTTTTAAGTTTTGTGAATTGACTGCCAACATTTATAGAATTATTATCAGAAATGGGTTTGTTCTGGATATTATAGTTATTTAATAGTTAAGTTCATGAGTCAACTAAAGCTAGACTATCATGAAAAATCAGAAAGTACTGGATGGCCGTTTCGTCCTATTTTGGGACTCAACTATTGAAATTACAACAATCTCTACAAAACCACGTCAGATACTAATCAACATATGCTCACTAATGACTGGCTTCAAGATGTATATCCTAGAGTTCTAGTGATTAGCAGTGACCAGTGGAGTTCAACCGGGTCAGTTGTGAGATAGGAACACACTGATGACACTGGTGGATGTATGGCTAAATTTTGTGGATTAGTTGAAGTTAGACATTAACACCGTTGGATGCCGATTCAATAGTGCGCATCCACACTCTATAGAATGATTGAAAACTAATAAATAATGAACATTTTTAATTTAGTCCTATTTCTACAGCAATTGAGACTTATGATATTATTATAGGAATTTCATTTGTAACAGCAAACCTGATACTATTCAGTTAAAGAATCGATATCCATTTGTTTATATTTTCAACTTTATTCAGTTTCACTTGGTATTGTTTGGCTTGTATCTTCCCATCGAGATTTAAGACTGCAATTAATCAGTCTGTTATTGGCATATGTGCATACTGTGCGTATGCCTCGATATTGCCTTAATTCACAAGCTATTTGTAAGTAATGATGGATATTGGCTAGTGCGTTTCGTCCTATTTGGGACTCGTCATCTGGATGTACCTGCATCTCAGAGTTAAACAATGTGTTCTTCATAAAATGTCATTAATGAATTATTGTATATATATTTTTAACTACTTCGACTAATGGCTTCTCGTTAGAATCTAAAGAAGATTACACTGAAACTAGTTGGTAGTGTGTATATAATATTCTAAAATTTATATCATCAGTTTATCTGCACAATATAACATTTCACCTTCGAAAAATTCATCATTGAAAGTATACTGTATAAAAATCACAATTTTCTTATAATTATAAGCAGTAAAATGTATATATATATTCCACAAGTAACCAGAAACAAGAACAACAATAAAATAGCATAGTAAAAGATACAACGAACAAATAGCGTTTAAGATCCTCCCAAGTAGGCAATACAACATGAAGGTGAAAATGGATGTTCTAGCGCGAAAACAAGGAATTCAAATCTTTAAAATAAAATTACAAAAGTAAGGCATTTATCAGGTGAGTTTTGGGGATTTATCTACTCCAACACCATCTGGCCAACAAATATTGAATATCCTATGTACACAATTGTTTAGAAATACTTATATATTTTTGATGATGTTTGTGAGAGTTCTATATTTTTCAGCTTCATGCAATAGAACTTTCTTGACTTTTGTATTGAAGATTTCGACTTTGATATTAGTTGACATTTTTTTAGTTCTATATGTACTTCATTTGTGGCAGTGTAGCGTTTGTTTTGCCAATCCACACCTTTACGTCTGCATCAGATCCTCTTTGTTCATCGATAAATTGTGAAATTAATGATGATGGAAATTTATGCCGAGTTTTCCGATGTTTATGACTGACTGTCACGGAATTTATATATATAAAGAGAGAATGGAGTCAAGGGTAATGCTATCTAATGTTATTAATTTTAAATTCTACTACTACTACTACTTCTATTACTACTATTCATGATAATTAAATTAATTAACAAAAATGTTGAATAATTGGTGAACTATTTCCTTTTTTCTTATTTTCGTTCCAAATAACATTCAAGTGAGTTTTATAAAATACTTCAGTTAAATGATACTTGAATTATGATAAATTAATTGACATTTCTTCTATGATAGAATAAATACTACTAATTTAATAGGTTTAATCATCTTGATTTATCTTTTTCCTCTTTTTCTTTTCTTTTTTTTCTTTCTTTTTTTTCTTTTTAAAAAAAACGAAAGTTTAATTTTTTTTGGAAGCAACCAATGATTCATATATCATTTATTAATTATATCTAATTAAGAAAAATATGCTTATAGAAAATGAATAAGGAAGTGTATACCTGATTCTGAGTAGTATATTCTATAGTTTATATCATTATGGATATACGTAATGTGAAATTATTCATTTAAAAAAAATATATAATTAGGACAACAGTTTCAAGTTGTTTAGGTGAAATGAATAGAAGAATAGAAGTTTTATGGTTAGTAATTCTATTATAAATAAGTTGTCACGCTATTTAATAAGGATTTTTAATCTTCTTGTTGTTACTGTGAAGAACTATAATAGATCCTTTTTTTTCTTTGTTTGTTTGTTTGTTTGAATTATATGGTTTTGAGTTTAGGGATGAGTATTATTAAATCTACAAATAATGCACATTCAAATGACGAGTCCTAAAATACTCATTCTAGACTCAATTATTAGTTAGTAACCAGTTTTCACTTTCTTTAAGAGCTGAATGGGAACTAATCATTTGGTTGCTTACTCTTTAGTTTCAATCATATTCTGTTGATTGACTAACAGTCTAGTATAGGGTATATTATTCCTTTTTAAATAACCAAGTAAAAATAAATCATATATATATATATATATATATATATATATATATATATATATATGAGTACAACAGTATTGTTTTTATCAGAATGGGTTTTGTGGTTTTTAGAAAGTTCACTGGTTGAAATCATGAGTCAATTGAAGCTAGACTACCATGGAAAACATGGAAGCATTGAACGTCCATTTCGTCCTAGTATGGGACCGGGATCGTGGATGCGCACTTCTGAGGAGTCTCATACTAGGACGAAGCGGCTATCCAGTATTGTTTTTATTTAGATCATTAGGATGTACTCTAATTTATAGTTTATAGGTAAGTTGATTAATTGAATGGACAGATGAGAGAATTCTACTTAGCCATTTACTTACATGATATAATTAGGGCGGAAAATGGTAGTCTCTATAAAGACTCGTTGGGATCAAAAATAAAGATAATTCAACATCTTAAACCATTAATTTGAATATAACACTATAAATTGTTTTTATAAAAAGACTGAATTACATGGAAACACATTTAAAACAGTCAAAGAATAATTTGTTTGTACACAAATATCATCACTGTATTATTTTCATTTATAAATATCTATTGTACTCAATCCAATTGTCAACATGATCTAAGGCTGTTTACTCTCCCTCTTCCTTTTTCTTCTAGTAGTTGACTTGGATTATGAAAACCTTGACATCTGAGAGAAATCACGTAATACAATGGACAACTCGGAATCAACTAGAAGATTTGGTCTTTTCAGATGACCTGGCCCTTCTATTACATACACATCAATAAATGTGAAAATCCTTCATTACCTCTAAAATTATCACACAATTTGTCTTATCTGTCTCTGAACTCCACCCAACTATTACATCACTTATCCTTAATGTTTCGTTGATTCTAACATCTAATAACCTCTGACCTTGCATATATATATATATATCGGATGAGTTTTGTGGATATTATAATAATTTCAATCATGAGCCAGTTGAAGCTAGACAACCATAGAAAACCTGGAAGCACTGGACGGCCGTTTCGTCCTGCTGGAGGACTCCTCAGCAGTGTGCATCCACGACCTCGCCCCCTGCGAGATTCTAACCCAGGACCTACTGGTTTCGCGAGCACTGCTGAGGAGTCCCACAATATCATTGATAACCTTTGTCATTCTAATCCTTTACATTCACTTATGTCAATTGTTCCATACTATGTCTTATCTCAATGTAAAATTCTAATACATATTTGGTTGTAAGTAGCTGATGAGAAACCACGAAATATAATGAATTCATATTATTCTGTATCAATATTTGTTCTGGCTTTATTAAAATTCATAAAGGGAACTAAGTACATGAAATTTTAAGCTATTGTTGGTCTACCTTTCAACTTGTATAGTATACATCGAAACAATGTTATATATATATATATATATATATATATATATATATATATATATATGGGAATAAATATACTATGATATAATCCTTAGAAATCTTCTTTTAATAGTAACAATATGATAATTCAAATGGTGTGGATAACTTTAAAATTCACTATTCATATTCTGAATTTGTTTTCAAATGTCAAGTACATTTACACAGTCACTTGACTACATCGGTTAACAAAATGAATGCTGTTATGATTTGTTATTTAACAAGAGTGATTATTTTCTCTTCACAAATTTTAAGGAAATAAGTCAGAATATAAACTTCTTCTCTTGGGCGGAATCTGTAAATCATCCAATGTTACCTTTTTTCATCTATATGAATTAAACAATATTTTCAAGTTACAAATTCTATGCTTAAACGATGGTTTATTATTAGTTAGTGGTATTTTGTTATTTTTAATATGGTCAAGATTTCCTAATACAGTAATTGGTATGTAATATAACTTGTGACCGCCGATTAGAGAGCAGTGACTTATCGATCGGATCAAATATGCGTAAACCCTTATGAGCAGCCTAGATTGGCTCTGCTTTCCTCCTAGCCCAGCCAGTTAAGTCCAGAACACAAGTCTCAGCCTCTGCGATATGAATAATCTATTTCATCTATCAACCAAGCAGATCAAATCGTACCATAAAATAGAAAATAACATTTGTACAATATTTGGCCAACAGGAAAATGATACCATTTCAAGTCCAAGAACAGCATTGGACTTAACAGGATAATTTTTGGGATATTTTTCTGAATATCCCAACAGTATGAATGTCGTTAATTGGTACTGTTAAATGGCGGTGAATTGTATGATGTTTTTGTATTGTATGCCTTTTTTTCTACATCACAGTGATCTGGTTTCATAGTTATGTTTATAACTGATAGTATTTATGTACCAAAACTGGTGGCACGTGTGTTCTGAGCTGGTACTTAAAATATGAAAAGACGGCAGTTGGGAAAGCGAAAAAGTGGATTACAATATATTATATTTATTGAGAAACATAGATGTTTCAGGTTCAGTCATGGATATATACTGTTCAAGTGTCTCAAAATAAAATGACGTGGCCATTAAATATTTTTCTTTGATTATAACAGATATTTCCGAATTTTATAGAAATGAAAGTCTATAAAGCTTGGTTAATGACTTGTTAGTTCTGGTCAGGAAATAATAATAACTCAGATCCATTATGTAGTGACCTAATTTTATCAAGAGAACTCGATTGGCTCAATGGAAACAATCATTACTATAACCAATTGTACCAGTGATTGTTTTACTGTGCTAGTTTGTTTAACTGTACTAAAGACATCCATTACTCCTCCATTATTCTTCCGTTGACTGTGACCTTGTACACTCGCACGTTTGCCCATTGATTCCACTTGTATTTCCTTTGGTCCGATATTGGTATACTTTCGATACCACGAGATCGCCAACGAATAAATCTGGTTACAATCTCCTTTCGCCTTCTGATTTTCTGGTACGCGCTCATCTTGTAGTGGTGATCGTAGCCAAACGCGACTCGACGCCACGCTACAATTGTATACTGTCGAGTAAGCTTAGATTAAAGTATCTATCAAATAGTCGGTCCTGGTTTTCACTTAGTTCTTAATGAATACCAGGTAATGGTATAAAATAGAAACTCACAAATATTTAATAAAATAACTAGAATAATATTTTGAACAGCATGTTACGTAATCATAATGAATAATTTTCAATTTGTGCAAACATATTAGACTGTACCGTTGTTTGTTTGTTTTTTGTTTGATAAGCGGTAAATATAATAAATCAGTTTAATCTACCTAAATCATAAAAAAACATCTTTTGATATATTAGCTTTTTGCTCTTACTTGCCGTCATGTTTTGTTTGATGTTTATTGAGGGTTTCATTCTTTTTGTCTAAGGTTGTTCAGTATAATAGTAATAATAATAAGAATAATAACAATAATAATAATGCTACTTTTTATATCTGATCGTCGCTGGTTATTGTGTCGGAAACGCTTATCACTTATATTCGAAACGAGGGACCTCTGCAATTCTCACGACGTGAAAGTGAGAACACAAAGACTGGTATAAGTGATGATTTATTAACCCCAAAACACGACGACGACGACTCTAGTAGAAAATACACTCATTTATATATTGATTGTACACCCATTTTTGATTAATAATTGGGATGAAATCACATATATAATAAAAAAAACTTAGAGTTATAACAAATCACATACTGAGCATAGTTCATGTCAATGGAATACAAGAATATCGTATATTATACAGAATAAAATATCAGACGAGAAAAGAAAACCGAATACTACACTGAATGATCATTACATTGAATCAGAACAGAAGTTATGTCAAACAAAATTCATAATGACTTCTCTTCTCGTCATATCAAATAATAATAATGATAATAACTGTATTATTATTGTTTTATTATTGTTATTTTATCAGATACTAACCATTCCCTTCACTCTTATCTTTCTCCTTGTATATCTTCTGATAGAACGAGACGTAATTACATCAAAATCCATACACGCAAGCAAAAGTATAAAAGTTCTATAATACCCCACCTAGCAAATATACTCTGTGACGAACAGGTTGTTAGAGTTAACCTAGTCAATAACCTGCATTCTTAACATGTCTTTAATTTGAAAAGTTGTACAGTTTTTCGGTTTTTTTTAACAGAATGGATTTTGTGGAGAGTTTTAGAAATTTCACAGGTTGAAATCATGAGTCAGTTGAAGCTAGACCACCATTGAAAACCTGGAAGCACTGGACAGCCGTTTCGTCCTGGTATGGGACTCCTCAGCAGTGCGCATCCACGATCCCGCACCACGAGGGGCTCGAACCCAGGACCTACTGGCTTTGCGCGCGAGCACTTAACCACTAGACCACTGAGCCGGCATCCAACGGTGTTAATGTCTAACTTCAACCTTTTTTGTCTTTGTTACCGTTTTTTTTGCGTAAGAAACTTGTTGAAATACCCTGTGCTGAGAATTCTATTTTGTATCAAAATATAATATTGAATACGGCCATTAATCATTATTATTCTTATTATTATTATAATGTCAGTCATTTGAATATAAATGTGCTAAGTCATGTTTGATTTATCATAATCAAGATTTACAATAATATAAATGGTTGAATATATACTTTATTGGTTAGTCACTAGGTACGGAAAGTTTGTTTGTTTATTTTTTTTTCTTTTATATGTGTGTAAAATCTTAAGGTTCAATATAAATACAGAATAAGTCACTTATCTAATACACTTTGGTAATTTGTAATTGTATATTCATTTAAGTGAATAAACATGATAGAAATGTCAATCAAAATTAGGAATTTGCACTTTTTATTTATGAAATAATGAAAATTGAGTTTATTAATTAGAGTGATTTAAAGCAATTAGTCCCTTTGATAAATTTCGATAATGTGATAAGAAGACCAAGATTATCAGAACTATGTGATTTGAACGAATAGTTTCACAATATTTTGGGGCCGAGTTAATGTGAGACATTAAAGAGGTAGAATGTATTTGTGATATATTAGCGCAATACATTTCGAACAATCTGATCACACATATACTTGTTAAGATCATTTATATATAAAAACAAAACGTCAATTAGACTGGAAATGAGGTAAGAGAAGACAAGGAAAATAATAATAAGAGTGAGCATAATTTGAAACTTAATCACTCTGGATAATAAGTCAATATTGCCAGGGTAGATTTAAGGTGAGAACAACCTGTTTTTGAATACACAAAGGGGGTTTGAATTTTCGTATGGCTAAGGCTTCAATAAACTTCAGTATACACCCTTTACACTTTTATACAACACCACAAAAGCCGAGTTAAGATCAATCTTATGACCTGTTTCTCCGAGTTGAGGACGTTAGACGACTCTCTGTGTTCGATCATCGCTGTCTCCGAAGGATTGCTGACATCCAGTGGCAACACCATGTCACTAATGCAGAGGTTCGGCATCGTGTGTTCGGTCACAGAGACGATAATGCAATTGGTGTTACCATCTTGAAACACCGATTTCGGTGGCTTGGACATGTTCTCCGAATGTCATCCCAGAGAATTCTACGTCGTGCATCATTTTCCGACTCTGGGACTGGTTGGAAAAAGCGGAGAGGTGATCAGTGTATGACATGGTGTCATGGTATGAAAGAAAGCTTCAAAGGACTGGCTTCTGTCGGTCCTTCACGACTCCCTGGTTGGGGTCCGAGAGATGGTGCTACACAGTGGCTAGAGACATTGTCAGATATGGCCCAGAACAGAAGCCAGTGGCGATCCTGCTGTAACCTTCTTTTACCTTCTTCATAAAAAGTGGTTGTTTCTTCCTTACCTGAAAGATTTCTTCTGATTGTACCTTTCCGTTCCCTCATTACTACCACACTACCTTACACCAATCTCTTCGTTATTGTTCTCTTTTTTTCTTGCCCTCCTTACCTTTTTTTTCTTTTTTTCTCTTCGATTTCTCATTGTTTCGTGTGGCGCATATATATTGGCGCTCTCTTGTTCCAATATTTATGTGTTCAAATAAATAAATAAATAAATGTTTATCCCCTGCTCTTATTGGGTCACTTGATTGTATCTGTTTCTGCAACCATTTTGGTACATTATATGTGAAAAATTATATTTGAAATAATCTCAGCGATTGAAATTTAAATAATTTCAACGTCTCGTCCAGCTAAATTGTTTGGACATCTTCAGGGTAATAATCAAAATCAAGTTAGCTGGACGAAACGTTGGAATTACTTAAATTTCAATCGCTAAGACTATTTCAAATATAATTTTCACATATAATGACTTCTATTTACTCGGCGCCCAATTTCTGTAAAACTATTCGTTCTAATCTTGACGAACATTCGTATAAATCATTTTGATACATGTTTACACACTCTAATTTTGAGATCATGATTGCTCCTCCCTATGTATGTGTAACCACACACACATTCAAATAGGTAAACACAGTGGGATGTCTCCTCTTACCCCATTTCTAGTCTAGTTGACCTTTTATTTTTATATATAAATGATCTTAACAACTATATGTGTGATCAGATTGTTCAAAGTGTATTTCACTAATTAGAGTGAATCATGTAAAATGTACTTTATAATTATTGTGTAATTTAATTGTATACAGATATTGCATAGTTACTTTATAATAAAAAAAAAACAACATTACCCTGACATTTTATCTAAAAGTCAGTGAATATATATAATTACAAAGAACTATTAAGCTTAAGCTCTTATCTAGTTGAAAGTTATCAATAAAGTACATTTGAACTCTTAAGAGAAATGTTACTGAACCGGAGAATTATGAACTAATATTACATCATGTTATGGTTAGAAACTCTACCATTGGGATATGAATCTTTTTTTGTGAGAGTTCAATGCTGAAACTGATTAGCTACTAAGTAGTTACTCAAAATTTATATTTTGTGTTCATTAAATTTAAAGATTTCTTTAACCATAACATGTATTTCTTTATTTGAGGTAATTTACATGACACAAACCTCGTCTAATGTCAATAATGTGTTATGTTGTTGTATGATACTGAGTTCTTTCAACTGGATAGTTCAGTTGTTCTTCTCGATAAGATCATCAATGATTTAATTGACTTAAAGTGATCTTTATATACCTATTTCATTGAATCGGCTAGTCGTGATAACTTTGTTATTCAGTGATTATCTTAGTCCTAGGTTGGTTGACTACAAAGACACCAACATATGTCTTCATATATCTTGTAACTTGCCATATGGACTAGACTTAGTTAGGGTGATACTCAAAACCTAGAAACAGACAATTATTTCATCCTAGCAAGAAACTACTCACTAGAACACGTCTAAAACTCTGTTTGCGATCGAATCCAGTTTAGTCATCAAAATATAATTGTTTCGTCTTAACCTTATGCTATTTTACCATGATCACAATCAATGTTAAAAAACTCTTTTCAACACTTTTGTAAAATGTCATTCAAACGTTCTTCTAACTTCATTTGGATCTCTGATGAATTATTTCAATACGTGTTCACATTGATTTACAACTTCATTTTAACATGTCAAACTATAATTGTAATTTAATATTAAATTAATTTTTAAGAAGTGAATACGAACCTAATGGAATGAAATGAATACAATTTGTTCTTATCAAACAGTTTTTAGTATTTTACTGGTTGAAATCATGAGCCAATTGAAAATAGACCACCATGGAAAACATGGAAGCACTGGACGGCCGTTTCGTCCTAGTATGGGACTCCTCAGCAGTGCGTATCCACGACCCCGACCCCCGCGAGATTCGAACCCAGGACCTATCAGTTTTTAGTATCTTTTAACCTGTAATACTTTGATTTTAGACTAGGATTTTTGAACAGAAGTAATTTGTCATAATTGTCATATCGATTACAAAGAGAACGGGAAGTAATGATTAACTATAAATAAACTATAGTAATTAAGTGTGGTCAACGTTTCTATGGATTTTATTGATAATTCATATCTCAATTGGATTAATTTTTGTAATAACATTAAAATGTATTGAAACACAATTCTGTCAGTGATAATTTATGACAGTTTGAGAAAAAAGTAAGAAAAATAAATATTTAGTAGATACTAAAAATTAATAGGCATAAAGAAACAAAGAGAAGTATACAAAAAACTGCCTTGGATATAAATAAAAATGAGTAAACGTTGTATGGACACATCGGCATTTAAAACCTGATATCAGTTGCACTAACAACAAACAATTGATATTCTGTAACCTGTGTGTGTATTATCTGTCAACAATTGGAAACCACAGTCACTTTTCATTTTGTTTAGGACTCGTCAGTTGAATGTGCCTACATCTCGATGTTGATATTTACCCCAGGACTCGAACCCAGTACCATTAGCTTAAAACGCCATCGCATTATCCACTCAGCTTTTGAGTCCTGGTAGTCACTTGCTTGTGCAGTGGGGTGAATTTAAATTCACTTGGTATTGTTTGGCTTGTATCTTCCCATCGAGGTTCAAGACTGCAATTGATTAGTCTGTTATTGGCATATGTGCATACTGTGCGTATGCCTCGATATTGCCTTAATTCGCAAGCTTTTTGTAAGCAGTGATGGATAGTGGCTAGCAGTGGAATCCAAGAAGCGCGTTTCGTCCCATTTCGGACTCGTCATCTGGATGAACCTGCATCCCAGAGTTGATTTTCACTCTGGAACTCGAATCACTTGAATTCAAACTTCACCTCATTGCAAAAGCAAGTGGCTGTGAAGACTAAGTAGCTAAGTAGATAATGTGATGGCGTTTGAAGCGAACGATAATGGGTTAGAGTCCCAGAATGAACATGAACTCTGAGATGCTGGTACATCCAACTGAAGAGTCCCAAATAGGACGAAACACGCATTCTGGATTCCACTACTAGCCATTATCCATCTTGGCTTAAAAAGTCCTAAATAGTCCTAAATATCAATGATAGGAAATTCAAATAACCAATACCAAATGGATTCATAATCACAATTTGTTTATGTATATTAACAATAAATGTTTATTTAAGAAGAAATTCAAACTTATAAATGTCTATAGAAATTACCAATGTATAAATCATTCACAAATATAAATTTCCAGACTTTCAATCAAGTTCTTTTTAAGCATTAAATGATCATGTTTATGATTTGTTACTGGTAAAACATCTTTTCTTTCTTTCTTTCTTTCTTTTTTTTAATCAATATAAGTTTCTATGAGAATAGACTGGAAATTTTTGACAGATCACGCAATAAATGTCAAAATTGTAAATGAATTTCAATAAAAACTTTTTAAAAAAAAGAAAAGAGAAAAAAAGAAAAAAGAAAACCAAAAAATAAAAAAAGAGAACTATTTTATAAAAATATAAAATTTTGATGATAAGTAAATTAAAATAAGTGAGAATATTAGACCATCTGTTTTAAATGAACACAAGGATCCATTAACATGAGTTAATAGATTAGAATAAATGTAATTAATAATTAATTCTATCATTATATTTAGTTGTTCATTTATTCATTATTAGATTACATAAACTAATGTCAAATTTATATATAATGATACTATGACTGACAGTATTATGTCTTATATCAATAAATTAATGATATAAATATTACAATGGTTAAGATCATGAATCAGTTGAAGGTCGACCATCATGGAAAACCTGGAAGCACAATAGGACGAAACGGCCGTCCAGTGCTTGAAGGTTTTCCATGGTGGTCTAGCTTCAACTGATTCATGATCTTAACCATTTAAATTACTACAATCTCCACAAGACCCCTTCTGATATAAATATTAGCTTTAAAACTCTTAAGAGATAGTTTATGTTGACTTTAATAAAAAAACTCAACAATTTTCACAATTCTATATTAATAATTATCATGTGCTCATTAGTGACTGGCTTCAAGATGGATTTTCTGAAGTTCTAGTGTGAAATTGTAATTAGTACATCTAATTCATGTCTGATGTGAGTCAATTATTCACTAAAGACAATCGAAGATGGTGGTGTAATTTCGTAGATTGGTTGAAATTAGACATTGACACTGTTGGATGGTGGCTCATTGGTTTATAGATTAAGTGTTCGCGCGCGTAACCAACGGTCCTGGGTTCGAATGCCTCATGAAGGTCGTGAATAAGCACTAGTCAGAAGTCCCATACTAGGATAAAATGACAATCCAATGCTTCCAGATTTTCAATGTTTGTCTAACATTCATCAATTCATGATTTCAGTCATAAACCACGTACACTGATAAGTCTATTAACGAAAACAAGATAATCTTCAAGTTTCCTAGAAAAAAAATATTTTGTTATAAAAGCATCATACATTATGGTAATTATAAGACTGTTATATTGATGATATGCATTCAAAGGTGTTGATAGAAATAAAATAAATAGATTACTGAATTACAAGGAACATCATTCCGATACATAATAAGAGCAAACTAGTTTGTTGACGGCAAAAAACATTGTGAGTTTAATTTAACTAAGACAATATACTAGTAATACTTTCCTTGACCGGGCAACATCTATCGGTGATATCAATTCTATTTGATCATAAAAAGACTAAAACCGTTTTGCTCCTACAGACTTTACTATCATTTGTATAGTACTTTACTATATATACTATATATTATACTATACCGCTGAGCCGTCATTTAACTGACTCATGATCTTAACCATTGAAATTACTATAATATCCACAAAACCCATTTGATATAATTGAACATACGCTCACTAGTGATTGGCTTCAAGAGGTAAATCCTTGAGTTCTAGTGAGACGTAGTGAACAGCGGAGTACAACCAGGTCTGCTATGAGATAGTAACTCACTGAAGACAATGGTGGATGTGTCACTCAATTTGGTGGGTTAGTTGAAGTTAGACATTAACGCCGTTTGATGCCTGCTGAGTGGTCTAGTTGTTAAGTGCTCACGCGCGAAACCAGTAGATCATGGATTCGAATCTCGCAGGGGGAGAGGTCATGGATGCGCACTGCTGAGGAGTCCCACAATATGACGAAACGGCCGTCCAGTGCTCCCAGGTTTTTCATGGTGATCTAGCTTCAACTGACTCATGATCTTAACCATTAATATATATATATATATATTAGGGCGACCACAAATAAACAGTAAACATCTTTTTATTTATGTCCTTATAATTTGAACACATACATCAAGACAAGCTTTTTGTATTGTCAAACCATTCCTTCATTCAAGAGCTACCGAATTTCAGGTTGTTAACCGTATTAGTTGAAACACTATTAACTATAAAACATAAATTTTGTCAATTACAAGGTAATTTGAAAATATTGATCATTTTATTATGAATGGTTTTTATGGAATGAAGTTAGTTAAATCTTGTTTTAGTGATTTGAAGATGAGTTTCATTTAATTCTGTAACCTGTAAACCTTGCTGTAAATTCTATGTTGAGTGTTCTTATTCGTAATCTGTTCGGTAAGTACACAAATTGAGCGGGTTAAGTTGTTAGTTAATGAAGCTATAAATTGATGAATGCTAAATTTCTTGTAGATCAATAGTTTAACCAGTAAATATGCTACAGAATGTCTGCCCATTTATCAAACATCGTCCACTCTAGATTGTTCCTCTTCACTCGTAAAACATTCTTCTGTGATGTGTTTTGTTACTCAAAATGAAAAAATTAGTGATGTGGGGGCGAAAAGTGGACTATGATGATGTAGTTGTAAAACTTAACTTCTTAGGACTTCCAGAAATCATTTGAACAATACAAATCGAGGGATTTCTCAGAAATGTGACCATGGGTTTAAGAAAGTTTTATGACTTTTTAAATTTAAGTTAAATTATTTGAATGATGAAACAGGATTTCTTAATAGTGATGATAGGAAGAGATGGTAATCTAAGATAATAATTCGAATGTTCCCAACGATACATTTGTAAATAGAAAAGTAACTATAACTGAGAACTATAAATTTAGGACAGAATGGATTCACTTCTATGCCTTTATTTTGGCTTGCACACACCAGTGAAAACTAAATAATATTTCAGTCACTTAGAAAACAATTTTGTTAAAGGTAAAATCAAGTGTATGTTTTTAACTGTTAAGACCCTTCTTATATGATTGAATTTACAGTTCAATCTAAAGTACACTAGATCTTTTAAATGAGATTGTAGAAAAGATTGCATATCAAAAATAATGAACTGTTAACTATTTCACTGATTGAAATCATGAGTCAATTGAAGCTAGATCACCGTGGAAAACCTGCAAGCACTGGACGGCCGTTTCGTCCTAGTATGGAACTTTTCAGCAGTGAGCATCCACGATCCCGTACCCCGGGAGATTCGAACCCAGAACCTATCAGTCTCACGCGCGAGCGCTTAACCGTTAAACCACTAATCTGGCCGGCATCCAACGGTGTTAAGGTCCAACTTCAGCCGATCCACATAATTGCGCCACCTACACTACTGTCTTCAGTGAGCTGATATCTCACAATAGGTCCTGGGTTCGAATCTCACGGGGGGCGGGATCGTGGATGCGCACCGCTGAGGAGTCACACGCTAGGACGAAATGGCCGTCCAGTGCTTGCAGGTTTTCCATGGTTGTCTAGCTTCAATTGACTCATGATTTCAATCAGTGAAATTTCTTAAATATCCACAAAACCCCTTCTGTTAACTATTTGTAAAGACATTCAACTAGGTCCTTTATTTTTGAAGTTCATATTAAATGTATTGTCAAGGTCAACATTTAAAGTTTCATGATAAGTCCAACCAGCTATAATAATGTAACACTAAAATATGGTTTCTACAATACCATGGAAAGACTTAAACTCTTGAACTTCAAAATAATATTCATAGTCAGTTGATCATAACCAATGAAAATACAGGGGAAATAATAAAAATACTTGGAAAACAATTGACCATTCGATCATAAATAAGATCAGTATGTTTTTTTCGGCTGAGGTCTATTTGACCATCGTAACCAATGGTTGGAGACTCTGAGTGACATAATTCAGAATCTATCACAATGACGTAGGTGTAATACTCTATGTCTTCCCTTAAACTACGAAATTAAAATTGCTTTCTACCTTTCTTTCTACTAACTAATTCTTTCTACCTGTACTATATCCTTATACACAGTCTTTCTTTCATATATTATTGCCATTAAAGTAACTATTTCTATGAATTCGGTGTTCATCATGTTGTGCTAATGAATTGTGACAACTTGAACCGATGCATATATGTATCTAGTCTCACGTTGTAGCTGATTGACTACGTTTTTTCAAGTTTTAACTAATCATGATTAAATTACGAATTCCGCCTAGATATTGCTGTAACAATTACTGTCTACCATTATCATATCGATTTTGATTTAGTTTACTAATTTAAAGAAACACCACTAATTGATAATAAGAAAAGAAAAGAAGTAAATTATGATTAGGAAAATAGTATAACACATTATTAGTATGAAACAAGACCTCTCAACTGATTTCAATTATTTCTATACACTGTAATTTGCATATCTTTCTCTTTAGAAATCATTTACTGAACTGAAAATTATACAGTTTTCTAGATTAGTCTATTTATTAACGGTTAATATTACACTTTTTTTTAAAAAGAAAATTTGTTTTGAGAGATCTACGTGTGAAATCGTGAATTCAACTAATGAACTCATGACCATTATAGAAAACCTGGAAGCATTAGACAGCCGTTTCGTCCTAGTATGGGACTTCTCAGAAGTGTGCATTCACGATCTTGCACGCAGGATTCAAACCCAAGACCTTCGGTCTCGCGCGTGAACGCTTATTGAAATGTTAGTAACGTGTTTTGAAAAGTTAAGAAATAGACATTTTTAACTTCAAATTTGTTGAGAAAACGATGATCAGAGGAACAAAGAATTCGAAACTTATTTACAGTGTTTAAAGAGAGACTAGAATAGTTTCTGTTGTTAAATGGCATCAATAAATGGAACCACTCAAAGTGTGAATCGATTAAACAGACATATAATTCTAAGTTCACTTGGTATTGTTTGCTTGAATATCCTCATTCATGTTTAGGACTGCAATGGGAAGATTCAAATTAATCAATAACAACTGGATTTAAACTTGACCCCATTGCAAGCAAGTAGCTATAAGGACCCAGTAGCTAAGTGGATAACATGATGGCGTTTGAAACGAACGGTACTGGGTTCGAGTCCCTGGATGAACATCAACCCTGAGATGAAGGTGCATCCAGCTGATGAGTTCCAAATAGGACGAAACGCCTGTTTGGATTTCACTACCAGCCACCATCCATCTTTGCTTATAACACATAACTCTAGTTTGGAATTCCGTTATACTAACCAAACCAGAGATGCTAACATTTTATAGCGAATGTAGTTTTATTAGACTAATCAGTTGGGATTTCGTCTGTTGTTAGAAACGATTAAACACAGTCCGACTTAGAGGTTAAGCAGTTAAAAATATTTTAAACTTTCTTTTGAAAAGTAAATTCTCAGTTGAAATATCCAAACTTCTTATTTCAATATTACGACCACTTACGTTTATTTAACGTCACACTATGAACGCGAAACATATCCTGCATTGGTACAGGTTTGTTTAAAAATTGATTTAAATAGTTAAATCAATTTGTGATTTCCATAAAGTCCAACCACCTTCACAACCACATACTGAGGATTATTGTGTGATCACTGGTGACTAGTTTCATGAGGAAATTTCAGCAGCTTTATTGAGAATCTGTGACCAGTGGAGTTCGACCGTGTCAGGTGTCAGGCAGTTACCCACCAAAGACAATGGCAGATGGTCTTACAATGTCGTTGATTGGTTGACGTCAGACATTAGCACCTTTGGATTTTGACTCAGTAGTCTGAAAGTTAAACGTTCAATGTCAGCATGCGGGATCATGCATGCCCATTTATGTGAAGTCTCAAAATTGGACGTAATTACCAGTGGTTCATGGTTTTCAATGGTGGTTTAACATTAGTCAGTTTATGATTTCAATGAAATTCAACAATCTTCACTAACCCACACTAAAAATTAACTGATATATATTGTATAGGTCATGGTGACAATTAGATTTGATCAATCAAGCTACATTTTTGGCAAGAGTTTTCAAGATTTGACATCTTAATGTATTATATATTTAGTGTTATTCTGAGCGTCATATTATTCTACTTCCAGTATATTGATATAATAAGTCAAATGATTATTAAAATCTTATTCTAGTTAATCTGAAACTTCAAAGACAATTTCAAATGGTTCTCGAAATAAATTCATAACCGAAATATCGATTACTCTACTTAACTACAGGTATTTTCTTTTAATCAAGAGACAAGTTGTTTATGTTGTCTGACAATGGAAAAATAACATAAAAATAGTGAAAGCGGCTGTCATATTTGTCTTTTTAAGTATATATACCTCATGTATTTGGTTTAGCCATTTATGAATTTAATTCATTCACTACTTACTTACTTGCTTATTTATGCCTGTTACTCCTCGTGCAAAAGCATAGACCGACCACCAGCATTCTCAATCCAACACTGTCTTGGGCAATCCTTCACAGCTCTTTCCTGTTCCTATTCATCCTTTTCATATCTGCCACTGTTTCCAGACGTAATGTCTTCTTTGGCCTTCCTCTTATCTGCTTCCCTTCAGGATTCCATGTTAGAGCTTGCCTCGTGATTCACTTCGATGATTTGCGTAATGATGTCCTATCCATTTCCACCCTTATTTCCTAATTTCCTTTTCAACTGGAAGCTGGTTTGTTCTCTCCCACAAAAGGCTGTTGCTGATGGTATCCGGCCAATGGATGTTGAGCATCTTGCGTAGACAACTATTTATAAATACTTGTACCTTCTTGATGGCGGTTGTTGTAGTTCTCCAGGTTTCAGCTCCATACAGTAGAACTGCCTTGACGTTCGTATTGAAGATTCTCACTTTGATATTGGTTGACAGACAGTTGTTTTGAGTTCCATATGTTTTTCAATTGTAGGAATGCGCACCTTGCTTTATCAATCCTTGACTTTACGTCTGCATCTGAACCTCCTTGTTCATCGATGATACTTCGCAGTTATGTGAAGGATTCTACCTCTTCCAGAGTTTCGCCATCAAGAGTGATTGAATTGCTGTTCTCCGTGTTGTAATTGAGGACCTTGGTTCGCCCCTTGTGTATGTTGAGGTCTACTGATGCAGAGACTGCTGCTACACTGGCTGTCTTTCTCCGCATTTGTTCGTGTGCATGCGATAGGAGGGCTAGGTCATCTACGAAGTCCAAATCGTCTAATTTGTATTGAGCTGTCCATTGTATTCCGTGTTTTCCTTCAGATGTTGAGGTCTTCATAATCCAGTCGACCACCAGAAGAAAGAGGAAAGGGGAGAGTAGACAGCCTTGTCTGACTCCGGTCCTTACTTGGAATGCACTTGTCAGCTATCCTCAATGTGCAACTTTGAACTGTAGTCCGTCGTATGAGTTCCAGATAATGTTGACAATCTTTTGAGGAACTCCGTAGTGTCGAAAAATTTTCCATAACATTCTCCTATCTACACTGTCAAATGCCTTTCCATAATCAATGAGGTTCATGAACAGTGACGAGTTCCACTCAACTGATTGTTCGACGATGATCCGTATTGTCGCAATTTGATCTGTGTACAACCAACCCTTACGGAATCCAGCTTGTTGATCTCGAAGTTGTGCGTCTACTGCATCCTTCATCCGGTTCAGCAACACTGTTAAAAACTTTCCCTGGTACTGATAGTAGCGTAATGCCTCTGTAGTTTTCACATTTACTCAGGTCTCCTTTCTTCGGAATCTTGACGAGGTGTCCTTCTTTCCAGTCCATCGGCACTTGTTCCTCCTCCCAAATCTTTTTGAATAAAAGATGAAGTATGTTTGTAGTTACGTCGATGTCTGACTTCACTCCCTCAGCTGGGATGTTGTCGGGTCCTGCTGCTTTCCCGTTCTTGATTTGTTTGACGGCCATTCTAATTTCCTCCGTAGTTGGTGGATTGATATCTATAGGAAGATCTATGTGTGCTGCTTCGATGTCCGGTGGATTCGTTGGAGCCGGCCTATTCAAGACTTCCTCGAAGTATTCTACCCATCTGTTACGCTGTTGTTGAATTTCGGTGATTGGCTTGCCTTCTTTGTCTTTGACCGGCCTCTCTGATTTACTGTATTTCCCTGCTAGTTTCTTCGTTGTATTGTGAAGCTGTTTCATATTTCCTTCTCTAGCAGCTTTTTCTGCCGTCGTTGCTAGTTCTTCCACGTATTTCTTCCTGTCGGCTCTAATGCTCCTCTTCACTTGTTTGTTTGCTTCTATGTATTCAGCTTGTGCTTGGACTTTCTCTGCCCGTGTTCGGCTGTTGTTAATTGTTGTCTTCCTGTTCTTCCTTTCTTTGATCCTGTCCAGTGTTTCTATAGAGATCCATTCCTTATGATGGTGTTTCTTTAGGCCCACAACCTCTGGACACGTTGAAGTTAATGCTTCTTTGATACTTTTCCAGCTGTCCTCCATAGTAGTTTCTTCTTCCTTCACTAGATCTTGTAAGGCTTGGAACCTGTTGTTGAGAGCTATCTTGAATTCATTGAGTTTTTCAGTATCTCGAAGGAAGGCTGTATTGAACCTTTGTATTGCTGTTTATCCAGTTGTCCAGTTCTTCTTTAGCTTCACTTTTAAATTGGCCACAACTAGGTGCTGTGGTGATCTGAAGCTATGTCAGCTCCTCTCCTACTTCTCACATCTTCAATTGTCCTTCGGAATTTTTTATTGATGCAGATATGATCTATCTGGTTCTCTGTGATGTGGTCCGGTGAGATTCATGTAGCCTTGTGTATACGCTTGTGTGGAAATATTGTGCCTCCTATGACCAATTTGTTGAATGCACACAGATTTGCAAATCTTTCTCCATTTTCGTTTCTCTCTCCCAGTCAATCCATGTCGTCCCATGATATCTTCATATCCGGTGTTGTCTATTCCGATTTTGACGTTTAGATCTCCCATCAGAATGGTGAGGTCCTTTCTTGAACATTTCACTATGATTGATTGCAGCCTATAGTAGAACTGATCTTTATCGTCGTCATCGATTTCATTGGTGGGTGCATAACTTTGGATAATATTCATTGTGATCCCCTCATTCTTTGTTTTGAATGATGCTTTGATGATTCTGGATCCGTGAGATTCCCATCCTACAAGTGCATTTCGTGCTACTTTGGACAGCATTAGATCATTTCCTAGAGTGTGTGGAGCATTTTCCTCTTCGTGACAGGAGTATAGCAGCATCTCCCCCGTAGCTAGCCTTTGTTGTACAGCTTGGGTCTAATGGGTTTCTCTGATTCTCACTACTGCCAAGTTGTATCTCCTCATTTCCGTTGCTATTCGACTGGTCTTCCCGGTCTCCCACATTGTTCGAACGTTCCATGTACCTATAAAAATTGTTGCTCTGGTTTTTAGAAGGTTGTTAGAATGGGCATCGGACTCGTGGCTTCCGAAGGAACTCGGCTTTCACCATGAAGCGTCATAATTCTTCTAAATGAAGACCTTCTAACTCCCAGGGCAAAGTTTAAATGGTTTGGATTAATTTTTCTGGTAAGCGTTTTTTTAGTAAGTTATTTTTCTACGGGATGGGGCCACTAACCCCATGCCCAACCCTCCTCCTTTATTCGGGTTTGGGACCTCAGTAACTCTATAAGAGCTGCCAGCGGAGTTAATTAATGCATTAATAGACTTTCATTTCAGGTTTTACGAGTAATATTTCAAAATTTTTTAAAACTGAAATGAATATTTTCTACATGTTTACATTGAATACATGACAATCACTATGGTAACTCTACTGCAGTCAATGTATGTGTTTGTTTAAATATATTCTCTTTATAATTAAAAGATAGGCTCAAATAAAAACATGATGAATTGATTTATTGAGTTATTCGTTGATTTGATTTCATATGATCATAGGTTATTTGTTTATATAGACCCTTAAAGACGAGAAAGGAACTTTATATAATATAGCATTTACGTATTTATAAATTTGACAAATAAGAGGAATGTTTTTTTGTCACAAAATGTACGTAGTTTTATGTGTGTTATTCGCATGTTAAGATTTAAAGGAAAAGTATCATGCTATAATCATGAAACTGATTTCACTTTAAAATTTACTTGATGCGCATTTACTTTGTATACCCGTTTTCTTTTTTACAGCCATTGGTCAGTAATATACATTTCTAAGAGTTTAATACTAAGATAAAACATGACATTAGTCAAGAGTGAATGTGTTTATTGTGAGAAATTATAAAGTACTCAAATAATAGCTTTCGATTTTCAATTCACATCGTTTAGTGTGTTCTATCAACATCATGTTTTCAATGCATTGAAACATTTCACTCAGTCTGATCACTGTAACAACTTCAATGTCACATTCCATTACACACTACTTACAAACAATCTTGTGAGTAACGTCTACTATTTTAGGACAAAACATATATCTAGTATTTCCTAGCTTTTATTTAGTCCATGATATAAATAATTTCAAATCAATGAATCACTACAAACAACTCATTATTCTAAACTATGTGTGTAAATAAATGAAGTGATGTCATGGAAACGATTAGATTGAATATATTAAATAACCTTAACATAGTATTGTTCACAATAAAGAAAGTGTGTTATTTACTCATTTAAAAATTTCAAAAAAAGAAGAAAAAACATTTGAAAATGTCTTTTTTTTAATGTTTGAATTTGAAGTAACTTAATCTGTTTTTGTCAGTTTACTTTCTTTTCATTATACAGGTCAGTATTATTTCATTGGTAACGATAGTGTTTATCTTTAATAATAATTATAATCATGAATACGAATTCGTTACTGATTAGCACAACATTTAGATTTTAATTGTTTAATAATGTTAGTTTCAATGAATTAAATAGTTCAATTACTTGCTTACTTACTTACGCCTGTTACTCCAAATGGAGCATAGGCCGAAGACCAGCATTCTCCAACACACTCTGTCCTTGGCCTTCTTTTCTAGTTCCATCCAATTCTTGTTCATTTTTCTCATGTCTGTCTCCGTTTCTCGGCTCAATCTATTCTTTGGTCTTCTTCTACTCCTCCTTTGGCTTTAAGGATTCCATGTGAGGGCTTATCTTGTGACGCAGTTGGGTGATTTCCTCAATGTATATCCTATCCACTTCCAGCGCTTCTTCCTAATTTCTTCCTGCGCTGGGATCTGGTTTGTTCTTTCCCACAGTTGGTTGTTGCTAATAGTGTCCGACCAACGGATCCGAAGTATTTTGCGTAGACAACTGTTAATAAACACCTGTATGTTCTGGATGATGGCTTTCGTATCGATTGATCTTAGACCACCATTAAAAACCTAGAAGCACTAGATGGCTGTTTCGTTCTATTTTGAGATCCAGAGTTCCAGTGAGAAGCCGTGATCAGTAGAGCTAATCCATGTCGGTTAAAGACAGGTATCTGCTTCATTACAATGGAAGATGGTTGCGCAATTTCTTGGATTGGTTGAGGTTAGACATTAACATCGTTAAGCCCCGACTCAGTGGTCTGAATATTAAGCGTTTGTGAGAGAGATTGAAGGTTCTGGGTTCGAATCCCGCGAGCGGAATCGTAGATGCGCACTTTTCGAGGAGTCCCATAATCCGACAAAATATCTGTTCAGTGCTTCCAGGTTTTCACTGGTGGTCTAACATCAATCGATTCATGATCTCAGTTAAAAATTTAGTATTCTCTACAACCCTATACTGAAAATTGTCATGTATGAGATTAAACAGATTATTTAAACGATTGCTTTACAGCAAAAGACTGGTTAATATGTATAACATAACTCAGTTCACTTGAACAGGATGCTCTATAATTTTATGTCCACTACTCTGTAACATAACATTTTTGATTGAATCACGTAGCAGTGAAAGCGGATTCTCGAAATTAGAAAATCTACTCAGCTTTTTTGGCACTCCATACTTTCCCATCTTATTAAAGTTTATAATTAAATCAATTTATAAATGTTACAAAACAAAGTTATCAGACAGCAAAATATTAATGCGTGTGGTAATGAAATTTAATTCATTAGAGACAGAACACATTTTAATGACTACTATTTATGTAGTACTGTAGTGAACAAGAACACGAGTCAGGACAACCGAATGTACTTGAACACAACCCTACAAAACATCTCACTAAAATCTGAGAACCATATAGTAAATCTTTAATTTGTAAAATATCAATCAATTGTCTCCAACTTGACTGTTTCTTTTGCAAATATCAGTCCATCATCTCAGATTTCATTGTTCATGCATTTTTATACCAATTACTTTTCCTTCCCGTTCTTTCCCTCTCAATCTTCCAATGAAATACATTCAATGTCTGACCATCCTTATATACTACTTATGTGGATATAATTAGCTCAAACCACAGTATAAACATATAGCTTTATTTCCTTTGAAAATTTTAGAATAATAATTCTTCATAGGTACTTACCAAACATGTCATTCTATATCCATTCTCTCATTATCTTTTATTAGTCTTTATCAGTTAAATAAGATCTACCTATTTATATTAGGAATTGTAACATCTGGAACAAATTGATTAGTATTGACTTGAACTATTAAATATGTGTTCCACATTGTTTGTAATAAATCATCATTAAATGTAACAGCTTGTCATTAAGATATTATATGACAAAGGGAATGATGATTTGCATAAATCAAACATAAGTTCACTAATATCGAGTTTGTCAATGTTAACTAGATGAAATTAAGATATTGGAATAAATATTTTGTTCTGTTTAACCATTTGAATAAGTTCACTTCATGAAAAAATTATAAACGTAACAATAATAATGATATATTCTGTTGTTTACATCATAGGGAAATCGTAGGTAGAAAAACAGAAGACAGTTTACAATTATCGTTGAGTATGAGACTATTGAGATCCAGCTCAGAGAGCAAAACTCCATCGAAATCATCCAACTGAGCTACAAATCTTCTTTCCCATCTCATTATTCAGATTCGATAAATCTACCAGAAATGAAATTCAGGCCACTCTTTTGTCTTAAAATTACATTTTTCAAAAAACATATTCATTACTTTTAAGATAAGCATATGCTATTGTCAAATCAGGCATCAAACAGTTCTAAACTCCTTTATTTAGATGATACTACATCTAATTGTTGAATTTCTCAAATCCATCCGTTTGTATTATTCCTAGTATTGGTGATTTCATTTACACTATGAAATGAATCTTATTAAAAAGGGATAATACTATAAAAGCACTAGACAACACTGTTTTTAAAGTTCTAGGCCCACTAAGTTGTTACTCAATGATGTTTTAGACTTCAGTCAGTTAACATCATAGCGTATTAAACAATCAGCATCATCAGAGCGTATTTGCATCTAACTTGACCTGCTCGAATTCTGTCATTCCAGACTTCCTACAAGAATTTTATTTATCAACCTGGATATCATTCAATAATGAACACAATATTATTACTTAATTAGTTAGATTACGTATATTAGTTTATCTTGAAGATCATTTATGTCTCAGGATTGAGATCAGTTGAAGAAACTTTAAAAAGTAAGAACAGATTGAAAGATAACAGTTTAATCTAGTTAAAAAGTCAATAACACTATTTTGTCTTCATCTACCAACACTGAAAAAGAAAAACAACGCAAAAGTATTTCGAAAAAAGTGATTGGATTGATTGCATAACCCGACGGCGTCTGAAGCAAACAGTATTAGGTTCGAGTCCGAGAGTGGACATCAACTCTGAGATATAGGTAAATCCGGCTGACGAGTACCAAATAGAACGAAACGCGCGTCCTGGATTCCACTGCTAGCCACTAACCATCTTTGCTTATAATGCATGTGAATTAAGGTAATACCTAGACAATACGCATTGTATGCACATATGCCAATAAGAGACTGATCAATTTCAGTCTTAAACATCAATAGGAAGATTCAAGCAAACAATACCAAGTGAATTTTCATGATTTAGTTACCATAAACATAACGCTCAAGAAAAATAATCATTTCTATCTACTACTAAGTAGTAAATTCAGACACGGGTTATTCTTAACTACTAAAATATCGCACATAACTGAGAAATTTAATTAAAAAAGAAACAGTTTTACTTCATTATTTTAACCATATTTTACTGTATAGTTAATGTGGGTATTGTGTATTTTGAAAGAAGACAAAAATCTTAATATAAAACAAAGTTATGTAACACATATTATTGTAAATTTATGCCCGGCTAGTTATCACATGATTTAGTTGCCAATCGAAATACGACTTATTCAATCTTAGCACCGTGCTAAACCAATGATGTTCGACCGGTATGAGCAGCCTAGCGTCTTTATTAGTTCTTTGTTCACCTAGCCCATCCAGTCAAACCCAGAACGCCAATACTAACTCCCACTATGCGAATCATTTATTTCAAAGATACTTGCTTTATACACCAGTCAAACAGACCAAATCACATTATAAAATAGCAAAAAAAAGTTGGCTGTGAACGTGAGAGACTCTAATCAATAAACTGGACATAACGTACGAACAGTGAATCGTGTAATAATAGTCTATAGGTCAAAATGAAGCTTATAATAAGAGGAATATAGATATACTATGGCAGGTTCGTATTTGCCGAGCTTTTGTACTAGACAGACCCTGGTGTTTAACAGCTCTTAGTTTATCTTGGGAAAAAGATGTTATATCTCCAAAATAATGGAAACTCCTTTTAGTAGTTCTTCGTCCGATTTGAGTGCATGACTGACAACTCAACGTAGTCGTACTATTTGCTGAATTATTTGTCTGTTCAGAGACCGAACTTTCTTGGAGAGTACAAGTGGGCGAAGTGGCTTTTACAGATATTTAAGATATCTTTTCGAGAATGAGATATTTGCCGTAACATGTATGGTTGATTTGTCACGTTCAATGTGAATATCTTTCCAAAGGTTATTAGGCTTATCATTTAATTTTATGTGTTCTTTTAAATATTTTTCAAGTAAACTAGGGCTAACTATATCTTCATCAATAACTACGAGTGAAATGCATATACTGAATTTCAGGACCTGCTTTTTCTTTGAGGCTGGTTTATGCAACTTCGGTTTAGGGACTGATTTTGCAACTATGCTGAAATCTGCTACTGCCTGCCTTAGTAAAATGGCCGGTCGATTAATGATATTTCACCTAATCTGCAAATGGAATAAAGACTTGTGACCAAAGACAATTAGCTAGCTATTCGATGCGTCCCAACCCCACTAACTAGAGGAAGAAGTCCAAGCTTGAAGTGGGGAAGTATATTCCGCAAAACGCCAGAAGCACGAGTGATAACAAAAGACACAAATCAAAATGTATATATATATATATAGCACACAACCGTCCTTGGGAAGCGTTACAAAATAACATACTAAAAGACGCAACGGACCAATAGTGTTTAAAATTCTCCCAAGTGGGAAATACGATATGAAGGTGAAAGGAGCGCTTTTAACGCGAAAACAAAGAAATTCAAAATTTCAAAATAAAATTACAAAATTAGGTCCTTTTCCAAATGACTTCTAAGGATCCAACGTCCCCAACAATAATATTAGTCTATTAATTATTCACAGACGTTATCCGTTATTTAATCTTCACTAAGATATAACACATATAAATCAATAATTATTTGTTTCTAAAGGAATAAATTGAAACAAATTCTTAGAATAAAATTTAATTATTCAATATTGTTTTTGTATTAAACAGCCCTTTATTTTAAAACAACTTGATTTTCTAATCTTAGCAGTTAGATCAGATACATTTTGTTTTATTGCATAGAATATAACATTTTATCGAAGATGATACCATATATACTACATATATGGCACATATCCATTGGATACGGGCGGTATTTATGTAACATAGACAGATAAATTAATTTCTATAAAAACGAATCATTTAAATATTGTTGTTTTGTTTTTTCTATCATAGAAATAATTAATTTCAGTGCTACCAGGTTTCCAATGATGGTCTAATATCAATCGATTCATGATCTTAATCAAAAAGTTAATAATCTTCACAACCCACTATACGGTTAATGAAATCAAATAACCAAAACAAAACGTTACATAATTATTCATTTTCATTAAGAATTAAATATTTCAATCAAATCTATGTATGATACATTTGATTTCATATTATAACTATGTAGTTATAATATTATACAACATGTAAAAAATGATAATACTGTACTTCTCGAATGATGATAAAGGATATCATATTAACTTTGAATAATGTCAAGACAATTCTACTGTATGGGGCGGAAACTTAGAGAACTACGAAAGTCATCATCCAGAACATACAGGTGTTTATTAACAGTTGTCTACGCAAAATACTTCGGATCCGTTGGTCGGACACTATTAGCAACAACCAACTGTGGGAAAGAACAAACCAGATCCCAGCGCAGGAAGAAATTAGGAAGAAGCGCTGGAAGTGGATAGGATACACATTGAGGAAAGCATCCAAATGCGTCACAAGACAACCCCTCACATGGAATCTTCAAGGCCAAAGGAGGAGAGGAAGACCAAAGAATAGATTGAGCCGAGAAACGGAGACAGACATGAGAAAAATGAACAAGAATTGGATGGAACTAGAAAAGAAGGCCTAGGACAGAGTGGGTTGTAGAATGCTGGTCTTCGGCCTATGCTCCATTTGGAGTAACAGGCGTAAGTAAGTAAGTAAGTATTGACTTTGTATACATTTATATCATTGTTGTCTAATAGAATCATCATTATTATTTTTACCACAATCATAATAACAACATGTATTATCCACATGGTTGTATTTCTATTGAAGTAATTTCTAGAAGACATGTCATTGTTTTTTTGTTATCACTACAATGGAACTAATTTGAACTACAATAGATATGATTGTTACTTATTTCTTCGATACAATGGTTAGTTTTATGAATACCCCTCCATATATATATATATATATATAGAGAGAGAGAGAGAGAGATGTGCATGTGTTTTACCCTGTCGTTAAAATCATTTAATTTCTCATCAATAATTCTGTCATATTTTTAATACTAATGATAATACTTATGCAATAAATAACGGACACCATTGTATCGCATAGTTCGAGTTAACTATATTTGTGGTTATCTGAATTGTAATAGTAATCAAATGATTGTACATATATATATATATATATATATATATATATATATATATATACAGAGGTACTTGATAAAATAGAAAAACCATACTATAATACACAATTTGCATAATGTTCAATAATTGTCTCGGACTTCATTGTTCTTGCATTTCTATACTAATTGCTTTCTATTTCTGTTCTTCTTTTATTGATCTTCTCAATCTTCTGCTGTCAGATATTACATTCCTGACTCGCGTTATATACTACTTATGTCAATATAAGTAGCGCGCACCATAACTATTGTGGTGTAATAATAGTGGTCGATGTGTTCTTTGCAAAGATTTTTTTAATACAAACATCACTAAACAAAAGAAAAACACGTAAACCAGTAGTTTTGAAGAAAACAAAAGCAGGAAAAGAAAACATTTATCTTTTTATAAAGCCCTGTTTTCATCATTCATGTTAAGTAGTTTAGGGCCAGTGAAATGTCACTAAGCCCTAGCCAAAGCATCCGGCAGATGGGTCATTGAATACCGAACGAATCATCGATCCTAGTCAAGGTCAAGGACAAACAACGCGCATTATTTAGTCGTATGCCATGGACTGGCCCATGCGGCAGTGGTCTTACTTTCGCTTGTATCTACTTTAACTAATATATTTCTGTAATAACGTCCTCTGTGTTGTACAGTCTTCAAAGCATCTATGGTACCTTGATATGTCAATGGGGTAGTCCACGTAAGGTGCTGACCACATGGTGTGAATTCGACGTTAGCTAGTTTGTCACACCATTCACATCTAACTCGAATAGGCCTCCAATCATTTCGACATAGGTCATCTACGTTGGTGATCTATAGTAGATTTAAAGGAAAATAGGAAACGTTTTGTGAATACATAAGTATACGTCATTTTTTAAAAATCAGAATAGAAAACAAAAAATGGGGTTTCACTTAACAAGATAATTTGTATTGATTAATTGGATTTGATGAAAAATGTAATTGTATACACTGAAACACTGTAAGCTTGTTTTATTCTGGTTTCAATAGAATCTATTCAAGGATAATAAGATACAGAAGATGTCGGCTCAGTGCTCTAATGGTTAAGTGCTCACGCGCGAGATCGATAGCTCGTGGGCTTGAATTTCGCGAGGCGTGATCGTGGATGAGCACTGCTGAAGAGTTTCACAATGGGATGAAACGGCCGTCCAGTACTTCCAGGTTTTCCATGGTGATCTAGCTTTAATTGACTCATGATCTCAATCATTGAAACAAATTAGTATCGAGCATATTACTGTTATGTATTGTCTCACAGTCACTTGTTAATTTACACTTATTTCTAGATGATTATAAAATGCTAGGACTGTTATTACTTTTTTTGGGATTTATATACTTTGAGAAAGAAACATGATTCAATAAAAGCATAAAGGATGTTAGATACGTAGATATGTAAAGCTTCGCGTATTGAAGTGTATAACATTTTATAGCATTACAAAATATATTAGTGATAACGTTTATTGTTCTTTCAAGTAATCTGACGTTTCATTATATTTTTAATAACATGTAACTGTAATACAACTGTACATATATTGTGTTCGCTTGAATAAGACTACTTATTTTCAACAAAGGATTTTCCTTAGAAGAAGAAGAAGGTTAAAACAAGAATGACACTTTCAGTTACCAGATAACTGTAAACAACCTAGAAGCTATTAACATTTAGTTCAATATACAGCAGTAATATAAAAGTGAATATTTCTTCTAATCAACTATTACAAACTCATACGGACAATGATAATTAGTATTTTATATTCGATGTTCAAATATTTATGGTTACATGACATTAAAAGATTTCAATTTATGGATGATCTTCGAGTGACTCTAAAGTGACCCTGAGAATGTCCATCTACTTGCAAGTGTGAAATGACGGTTATAAACCAGTGTGCAGAATACAGACTATGATTTCCAGTTGATGGTTGGGGTTAGGAATTAGATTTAAGGTTTTCATCACGAAAAGATATCAGTTATAATGCCAAAACGCTATTTAGTCAAATGGATGAATGCATTTTGCACCAAAATCCAACACCTGATATCCTAAATCTGATTGGTTCGTCCATAAATTATAGTTTTACCTAAATGTTCCCTCGAACAATGATGTACTTAAAGTAACCATTTGAAACTTCAGCAAAATGCTTTCTAACCACTTTAACTGTTCAAGTACTCTTAAATTCGCCAATCAAAAGTTTGATTTAGGCAAGTTATTTCTATTCTAGTAATTATTTGATTCACACTAGATAAATGTTTCTAAATGAAGCTGAGTAAACATTAGCTTAGATGATTAAAAATGGTTAAGTTTGAATAGATAGTAGAAAGCAATACATTTAGGCATTACATTACCGTCCTGTGTGTCACAAATTTGAAGTATAGATTGCTATTTATTCTTTGATTTTATATATCGGGATTATTATCACATGGGATTTTGCATTTTTCTTCTGTTTTTATTAAGAAATGTAACTTTTATTCATTTCAATTAGTTTAATATAATAAATGAATTATAAGCAAATATGGATGGTGGTTAGTAGTGGAATTCAGGACGCGCATTCCGTTTTATTTCGGACTCACCAACTGGATATACTTGCATCTCAGAGGTGATTTCCACTCTCGAACTCGAGCCCAGTACCATTCGTTTAAAACGCCATCGTATTATCCACATAGCTACTTAGAATGTTTGTGAATTAAGGCAATGATTTTTTTGTGCTGAACTATTCTAAATGTTTAGTTATTCCAAAAGAAATTTTATTAAATGAATACTAACTATTATGGATTTAACGATAGTGAGAATCCTTAACAAAGACCAATGATTTACACCTAGAAATAGTCATTCACCTTTAAAAGTACCATACCTAAAGGACTAAATGGATTAAAATATTTCTTGTTCAATAAGAAATTATTTTTGTAAAAGTGAAGTTGAAACTTGAAAAGTTTAAGGCATAAACATGTACCAACTGATTCATGTTTTACGAATAGTTAATATTACTAAACTCAAGTGAGGGGAAAACAACCATTTTGGTTGAAATCATTTACAAATCAATAATAATGACGTTCATATTATTTTCATTCACTAAACAATATTAGAATAAATTATCCGAACAAGAAAACTGTAATGGCTTTGCTTCGTTAATTAACCACCTTGATAATGGTTATAGTATAAATCTCAACGATGTTTGAAATCAGAAGGCATTTAGAAGTGGCAACTACAGTTTATTTACAGATAACGCAGATCACAAAGCCATAAGAGCATCAAGCGTATTTGAAGTAAAGAGGCGAAATGTGTATGTGCAAGCAAATACATAGGTGAATTTATAGTCAAATCGAATAAAGGCGAAGCAAGATAAAGCAAAAGCTAATAATATAATTTGAGTACATATTTATAAATTATGGGGAAGAGGATGAATCGTCGAGTGACATTTAAGCGTTCAGCGTCTAAGCTATAGTCTATCATGTGATCTAGTGATCATAACGGTTCAAAGAAATATGTGAATTGTTACTATTTCGATAACATCGTCTGTTAAGTAAGTTAACGAGAATTAATCAGAATCGAAATTGATTGTAGGATAGTTGTTATTAGATATTAATCATGTTTCAGTAAGCAACAAAAAATTAGATAAATCAAGTTTCAAATAATCATTTCATCCATATCAACTTATTCTTTATTGTTTACCTGAATGTGATTTATTTTACTTGAAATATGAAAACTACACAATGATTATTACCCTGAAGAAGTCCAAGCAAGTTAAATGAACGAAACATTGGATTGATTTAAATTTTAATTGTTAAGATTATTTCAAATCTAATTTTTTCACGTATAATGTACACAATGATTGTTATTGAATTTTTTTATCAGCTATTTAACCTTGAATTTTGTTTTAAATCAATTAGTCTCTTGTGGGGCCCTTTATTTTGTCCTCATTTAGATCGTATGATGTTGTCAAAAGGGCTCTCCACTTTAGTGGCCCGAGATCCGACTCCAATTAGATCGTATGAAAGTTTGTTATCACCTATGCTCGTATATAATCATCGACTTAAATGGCGTTAGTCAATAAGGGAATTGAATAAATCCAATAAAGAGAATGGACTCGTGTATACATATATTTCGTATATAAAGCGGATGGAATAGAGAAAAGAGAAACGACACAGAGTGGAGATGGCTGGTAAACCAACACCCATTTAACTAAGCGTTAATCAATAATTATAGTTACACAGATGTAAGTTACAGACATGTGATGAGTAATGGGATAAGAAATATACACACGCCTACGCGCTCACATAAAAACAGTCAAAATTGATAAGCGAATAAATAACAAGGTCAGAATGTGACTCAAGTAGAATGAATAAAATGGGCTGTCCGTAAGCTAGAATAAGGTATATGGGCTTAACATAATAACCGACATTACCAGTCCCTTTTATAAATTTTGATAGAGCAATTAAAAGACGAAGTTGATCTGGAAAATGTGATGTATTTGCATTATACATTTTGAACAATCTGGTTACACATACTTGTCAGGGCATTTCTTTTACTTACACTTTTATTTAATTTTCATATAAAAATGCCATAACAAGTATGTTGTGTGACCAGATTGTTTGAAATATATAGCGCAAATACATCATATTTCTCAGATCAACTCCGTCTTTTAATTGGTCTATCGAAATCTTGTTTCAATTACATTGTGTAAGAAAATTAAAGTTTGGTAAAAAGAACGAACATCATGGAACAACATCTTTTCAATTAGTTTTTCATTATGGCTCTAAACTAATAAGTAGCTATGTAAGAAATAAGAGATTATGTAAAAATACAAAAATGAAAGAAAGTAGAAAATTATCTAAATATTTTTTGAAAGAAAAGGTTTAATCAAAGTTAAGCTTATAATAGCTCACGTGCAACTGATTTTGTTCACAGATAATTTGGTTAAGCTCGTTTGTTAACTTATTTAACGGATAGAGTCATTCGTACAATAAGAACTTATCTATATATACATTAGGGCGGCCTTCTTGAGCATCTGGGCTACCTGTTCCTGCCATGTAGATATTTCAACAAGTTATCTATTTTTGTTTGTTTTAATATATCATTATGTTTATTAATCGCATGATGTATTCTGCTGCGTTTCTGAAAAGTGTACAACCTTTCGTTGTCAAAGTTAAAAAAACTCAATAAGAGACAATGTGGTTGCTGGTAATATACAACGAAAAGAATGCACATTATTCAGATGTTTATTTACTGAACTACTAACATGCAGCTGGCGATCACTCGATATTTATCGCCAGGACGGACCAAGAAGAAAGAAACGGAAACTTGTTGAAATACTTTACGCTGAGAATTCTATATTGTACCAAAAATATAATATTGAATAAAGCAGATAATAATAATAATACCTTTATTATTGCTGCACTTGTATGAATATGTATGCTTGAGCATTGCTTACTGCTTACGTATATATTTACTCTACTAATCTTATTGGTAGTCGCTTAATTAATTCGATGATTCACTCATTTCACTATGTATGTATATGTACATTTTAGACCTGTTCGCTCACTCGCTCACTCGACTCACACACTCACTCACCCGCTTGCTTTTCGGCACTGTTCTTTCATGCTTGTTTAGCGTACCTGTAATTTTGGTGATCTGTACTTAATCAACACTTCGTATTCGCCTTCTAATCAATGCACCATTATCTAGTGACGGTTATCAATAAGAACTGTATACGTAGTTGAAGAATTATATTGAATACCGATGGCCAAGGTAGTAAGCATAATTGTACAAACTTCTTTTGAATGCAAAGGTCAAGTTTATAAACAGGGATTCCGATAAATTCAGCAAAATGCAAAAGATGAGCTGTTAAATCATGTGGTAAATTTGATGGAATACGGTGGATAAATTTAAAAGTTTGTATGAACTTCAAAAGAAGCATGTTAGATTTAACAACAAATAACTTTGAATTCAATACCGAAAATGGATAAAATTATAGAAATCGTTAAAATTTCAATAAACATAGAAAACTAATAAAATGAAAAGTTTCACAGTGATATCATGACCTCATTCGCCAACATAGTGTGTAGAAATTAACATTCTATCAAATGTTTAAACAGTCATGTAGTCGTATAATCTTTGATGATCCTCAGGAAGATATAAATCAATTACTACATTTCAATGCTAGTGATTTATCATCAGTGAATTGTATTATTGTTATATCCCGACGAAGATTATGAATGGTAACTTTTGAGAACTATTTATGGACCGATACGGTACATGTATTTTTATTATATAGTTGTAAAGTAGCTAAACAATGTATATTCGTGTTTCTCTTATTCTAAGGTATATTTTGTCCCATATACTATTATTCAACTTACCGTTCTTGAGTTATGCTCAATCTATCAATTACAGTCTCCCACATTCACAACCACTTTTGGTTAAATCTTGTATAAATGTTGTTTTCTATTTTATGGTACGATGTGGTCTGTTTGGTTTGTATATAAACACAGTGTGTTTGAATTAGATGATTCATATTGCAGAGGCTAAGATTGGTGTTTCTGGCAGGCAGGACTAGGCAGAGCGAAGAAGCGATAGGGATTTAAACTGCTCGTACGGGTTTTATGCGTCATTGGTTCGGTTGATAATTCACTGTTTTTTAATTGGCAGTATCATTACGTTATATATTAATAGGGAACAAGGCTACAAGTTATAACACTTATTTAAAACACTTAGATGAATAGAAGGTTAATTTACTGGACTATTATAAACAACTCAGGACTAAGAAGGAAACAAAACTATAAGTAAAAGATTGAAAATGATCGCATATCATTGTGATTATGAACTTATACTTCGTACCAAGTAACTCTCGGTACCAGATTTTAACTTATCTCAGTATTAGCAACAAAGGTGATGATCGTATATGTGTGTGACATTTTCTTAAAATTATCTGTCAATGAAGTGTGCTTATTCCATATATAACTAAATACTTCTAGTTATGAGTTCTACATTGTATTGTATATCAATGATAATAACAATAATAATAACTGTTTAATTGTCATAGAATTATATAAAAACACGAAACGGAAATTAATCTATTTTGTTTCGATGGATAATAATAACAAAAGTCAATTTGTAACAACTCAGATTACATTTGTAATATGCTAAAACTCTTAGTTATTTGTGTTTTTGTTGGTAATATTAATGTCGATTGTTATTTAAACAAATGCCTGATTTATATGAATTATACATGATAAATAGAATATGCTTCAAAAAGCTAATAACTAAGAGAATTTAATCAGAATTTAAATAAATTTATGTGAAATAATTTGTTTTGTTGCTTATAGAAATTGTCTCTGTCCTAAACCCTGTTAAATATCATCTGACGGAATTACTAACTAGAACATTGACTCATATAATCTTGGCACTGTGCCAAATCAATGTTTGTTAACCAGTACGAGTAGTCTAAAGGATATTACCCCTAACTCAGGGTCTGAATAGTCGGAAAAATGAAAATTTCGCAAATGCGATAAAAATGATCTTGGTGGTCTAGTTATGATATTCCGGCATCAGACAGCGGGTTTTAAGCGTTATTTAAGCCCTAACGCTTCAGGATGGGCTATTTCGCTTACTACCCTACATTTGTGTTGTATGCAGTATAAGCTATATGGCCATGTAGAGCTGAAGGTCTCATATGAGGCTGGAGGTTCACCATTGGTATTGTGGATGGTTCGGCATTGCTTTAGCAAGTTTTGATGACTGTTCATGCAAAAAATTGGTTTTCTGGTTAACCGATTTCATTCATATTGGTGGTTGCTTTTCAGTGTTCTCAAGGGCCATTGTCATTGGGACATTGTAAGGCATGTCACCATTGCTAACATTAACGAGTTTGACTGTCGTGTAAGCGGAATAGGTCAACTTTGGCCTGTTCGTGCTGTGCATAATTGATTCACGCTATTATTGATCAAAATAACTATACATATGACGTGAATGTGTAAATGAATGATCCAACAGGGTACTTAGTACCTATGTAGTTGCGCTACAGGATTGAGCTGTACTATTCAGATTGTAGCATTAAAGCCTATACGGTGTCCGGTTCTCCTGCTAAACGGGGTTGAGCTGTACTGTTTGGGTTGTCACATGAAAGTCTGGATGTTGTCTGGTTCTCCTGAAAACCAATGTAAAATTACCCTGGCCCACAAAGGTATATTATATAACTAACGAGTAAAGTTAACTCTGAATTCTTGTTGCTTTTGCTTGCTTTCTCCTACCCTTTAGAGTTCAGAATACGGTCTCAGCTTCCATTGTATGAATCATGTATTTCAGACATGCTTGGTTTATATGCAACTCCGCCTGTAGCTCTTAAAGGGTTACTGCCGGTCCCAAGCCCGGGTAAAGGAGGAGGGTTGGGCATGGGGTTAGCGTCCCCATCCCGTAGAAAACTAACTCGCTAAAAAAACGCTTACCAGAAAAAATAATCCAAACCATTTTAACTCTGCCCTGGGAGTTAGAAGGTCTTCATTTAGAAGAATTATGACGCTTCATGGTGAAAGCCGAGTTCATTCGGAAGCCACGAGTCCGATGCCCCTTCTAACAACCAGAGCAACAATTTTTATAGGTACATGGAACGATCGAACAATGTGGGAGACCGGGAAGACCAGTCGAATAGCAACGGAAATGAGGAGATACAACTTGGCAGTAGTGAGAATCAGAGAAACCCATTAGACCCAAGCTGTACAACAAAGGCTAGCTACGGGGGAGATGCTGCTATACTCCTGTCACGAAGAGGAAAATGCTCCACACACTCTAGGAAATGATCTAATGCTGTCCAAAGTAGCACGAAATGCACTTGTAGGATGGGAATCTCACGGATCCAGAATCATCAAAGCATCATTCAAAACAAAGAATGAGGGGATCACAATGAATATTATCCAATGTTATGCACCCACCAAAGATAGCAACGACGAAATTAAAGATCAGTTCTACGAGCGGCTGCAGTCAGTCATTGAGAAATGCCCCAGAAAGGACCTAACTATTCTGATGGGAGATCTAAATGCCAAAGTCGGAATAGACAACACCGGATATGAAGATATTATGGGACGACATGGACTGGGAGAGAGAAACGAAAATGGAGAAAGATTTGCAAATCTGTGTGCATTCAACAAATTGGTCATAGGAGGCACAATATTTCCACACAAGCGTTTACACAAGGCTACATGGATCTCACCGGACCACATCACAGAGAACCAAATAGATCAAATTTGCACCAACAAAAAATTCCGAAGGACAATTGAAGATGTGAGAAGTAGGAGAGGAGCTGACATAGCTTCAGATCACCACAGCACCTAGTTGTGGCCAATTTAAAAGTGAAGCTAAAGAAGAACTGGACAACTGGATAAACAGCAATACAAAGGTTCAATACAGCCTTCCTTCGAGATACTGAAAAACTCAATGAATTCAAGATAGCTCTCAACAACAGGTTCCAAGCCTTACAAGATCTAGTGAAGGAAGAAGAAACTACTATGGAGGACAGCTGGAAAAGTATCAAAGAAGCATTAACTTCAACGTGTCCAGAGGTTGTGGGCCTAAAGAAACACCATCATAAGGAATGGATCTCTATAGAAACACTGGACAGGATCAAAGAAAGGAAGAACAGGAAGACAACAATTAACAACAGCCGAACACGAGCAGAGAAAGTCCAAGCACAAGCTGAGTACATAGAAGCAAACAAGCAAGTGAAGAGGAGCAGTAGAGCCGACAGGAAGAAATACGTGGAAGAACTAGCAACGACGGCAGAAAAAGCTGCTAGAGAAGGAAATATGAAACAGCTTCACAATACAACGAAGAAACTAGCAGGGAAATACAGTAAATCAGAGAGGCCGGTCAAAGACAAAGAAGGCAAGCCAATCACCGAAATTCAACAACAGCGTAACAGATGGGTAGAATACTTCGAGGAAGTCTTGAATAGGCCGGCTCCAACGAATCCACCGGACATCGAAGCAGCACACATAGATCTTCCTATAGATATCAATCCACCAACTACGGAGGAAATTAGAATGGCCGTCAAACAAATCAAGAACGGGAAAGCAGCAGGACCCGACAACATCCCAGCTGAAGCACTGAAATCAGACATCGAAGCAACCACAAGCATGCTTTATCTTCTATTCAAAAAGATTTGGGAGGAGGAACAAGTGCCGATGGACTGGAAAGAAGGACACCTCGTCAAGATTCCAAAGAAAGGAGATCTGAGTAAATGTGAAAACTACAGAGGCATTACACTACTATCAGTACCAGGGAAAGTTTTTAACAGTGTTGCTGAACCGGATGAAGGATGCAGTAGACGCACAACTTCGAGATCAACAAGCTGGATTCCGTAAGGATCGGTCGTGCACAGACCAAATTGCAACACTACGGATCACCGTCGAACAATCAGTTGAGTGGAACTCGTCACTGTTCATCAACTTCATTGATTATGAAAAGGCATTCGACAGTGTAGATAGGAAAACATTATGGAAACTTCTTCGACACTACGGAGTTCCTCAAAAGATTGTCAACATTATCTGGAACTCATACGACGGACTACAGTGCAAAGTAGTGCATGGAGGACAGCTGACAGATGCATTCCAAGTAAGGACCGGAGTCAGACAAGGCTGTTTACTCTCTCCCTTCCTCTTTCTTCTGGTGGTCGACTGGATTATGAAGACCTCAACATCTGAAGGAAAACACGGAATACAATGGACAGCTCAATACAAATTAGACGATTTGGACTTCGTAGATGACCTAGCCCTCCTATCGCATGCACACGAACAAATGCGGAGAAAGACAGCCAGTGTAGCAGCAGTCTCTGCATCAGTAGACCTCAACATACACAAGGGGCAAACCAAGGTCCTCAATTACAACACGGAGAACAGCAATTCAATCACTCTTGATGGCGAAACTCTGGAAGAGGTAGAATCCTTCACATACCTGGGAAGCATCATCGATAGACATGGAGGTTCAGATGCAGACGTAAAGGCGAGGATCGGCAAAGCAAGGGTCGCATTCCTACAATTAAAGAACATATGGAACTCAAAACAACTTTCAACCAATATCAAAGTGAGAATCTTCAATACGAACGTCAAGGCAGTTCTACTGTATGGAGCTGAAACTTGGAGAACTACAACAACCACAATCAAGAAAGTACAAGTATTTATAAATAGTTGTCTACGCAAGATACTCAACATCCATTGGCCGGATACCATCAGCAATAGCCTTCTGTGGGAGAGAACAAACCAACTTCCAGCTGAAGAAGAAATTAGAAAAAGACGATGGAAATGGATAGGACATACATTACGCAAATCGTCGAACTGCATCACGAGGCAAGCCCTAACTTGGAATCCTGAAGGGAAGCGAAAAAGAGGAAGGCCAAAGAACACATTACGTCGGATGATAGAAGCAGATATGAAAAAGATGAATAACAACTGGACGGAGCTAGAAAGGATTGCCCAGGACAGGGTTGGATGGAGAATGCTGGTGAGCGGCCTATGCTCCTTCACGAGGAGTAACAGGCGTAACTAAGTAAGTAAGTTGGTTTATATGCAAGCGAATCACATCGCATTATGCCATAAAACAGAATATAATTATACAAGATCTGGCCAAAAGCGGCTGTGAGTGTGAGATACTGTAGCTGATAGACTGGGGATAACTTAAGAATAGTAAATTGTTTAATAGTAGTCAACAGGTCAAATAAAAGCTTCTGGTAAAAGGAATAAAAATATATATAATCTAGTTACTTAAGAGTCATACAATAAGAATATATGTATAATAACAGTTCATAAATAATTCCTTGCCATTACCATTCATTTATTCTTCGCTAGGATATAACATATTCCAGTTGCTTTTTTTAAAGTACAGTTATTGGTGTTTTATAAAGACGTAACAAACTATATCAGTTCTGTTACAAAGTTGATGATAACACTGTTGGTTCCATCTTGAAAATTAAATCTCAAACGAAAAATGTGTTCTATCAATAATTACGTAATAAACGTGATGAGTATTGTTTGGATTACATAATTTTAAATGATGAATATATATTAATTGACTGTTTATTTATCTTTGTGCAATATAACCGAAAAAGTACATTTATCCATTGTTTATGATGAATCAGAATAAAAGCAAGAATGATCGACACTGAACGACTTCATCTTGTGATTTAAGTAAATTTAAATTGATATCACGAATGGATGAATGTTAGACTGCCATTGGAAACATGGGGGCACTGGATGGTAGTTTCATCCTCATATGGAACTCCTCGGCAGTGTGCGGCAGTCCCGTCTAGTATTTCAAGGTTCTCTGTGGTGGCCTAACATTGGTCGGTTCATGATTTCAATGAAATTATTATCATCGGAATGGGTTTTGTGGAGAGTTTTAGAAATTTCACAGGTTGAAATCATGAGTCAGTTGAAGCTAGACCACCATTGAAAACCTGGAAGCACTGGACGGCCGTTTCGTCCTGGTATGGGACTCCTCAGCAGTGCGCATCCACGATCCCGCACCACGAGGGGCTCGAACCCAGGACCTACTGGCTTCGCGCGCGAGCACTTAACCACTAGACCACTGAGCCGGCATGATTTCAACCTGTGAAAATTCTAAAACTCTCCACAAAACCAATTCTGATAATAATCAACTGCTCACTAGTGACTGACTTCAAGAAAAACTCCTGGAGTTCTAGTGAGAAGCCGTTACCAGTGGAGTTCAACCGGTCTGTTGTGAGATAACAACTCACCGAAGACAATGGTGTACGGTGGCGCAACTTCGTGGATTGGTTGAAGTTAGACATTAACACCGTTGGATGCCGGCTCAGTGGTCTAGTGGTTAAGTGCTCGCGCGCGAAGCCAGTAGGCCCTGGGTTCGAGCCCCGCGCGGTGCGGGATCGTGGATGCGCACTGCTGAGGAGCCCCATACCAGGACGAAGCGGCCGTCCAGTGCTTCCAGGTTTTCAATGGTGGTCTAGCTTCAACTGACTCATGATTTCAACCTGTGAAATTATTATCATGTATGTGTGCTGGCAGTAATTTATCAGTTGATAAGTCTATTTGTCAGTCATACAAATTTGTGAATATCTATCTATTTGTATACTTCTAGTTATTTTACTGTATAGTAAATATAATATAATGGGACTGAATAAGCTGGTATTCATAGAATGTCTGTTCTATTTATTAAAAATGAGTCACTAGTCTACTGAAATATTTCTTTTCGTTCAGTGTTTTAATCAGTTTGTTTATCTGAATATTTGATGAACAATTAACTTGATCAACACAGTGATACACAAGTTCACTTAGTGTTGTTTTACTTGTATCTTCTCACTGTTATTTAGGACTGCAATGAGGACTGCTGACGAGTCCCAAATAGAACGAAACTCGCGTCCTGGATTCCATCTTTGCTTAAAAACAATGACACATTTTTATTTTGTTTATTTATTTTCATTTTATGCATGCTGTAAAATGTTTGAGTTATATAATCTATAAGATTATCTGTTTTCATTAAAAACTCACCGATCAGAGGCGATATATAGTCCATGCAATTTCTCTCCCCTCATATCCACTTACACACACACACACACACACAGGAATTGTTGTCTCAACACACTTTTCTGTTTTACACACCAGATATCTCATGCGTACAATATGGTTAACATCATTGAATGACCTGTTTGGTATATAGTTAACTAGAGAACCATTTATCAATTTAAAGAGCAATAATTTATTTGTAAAATCTCAGCGACAGAATTTGAAGTAAATTCAACGTTTCGCCCGGCAATTTGGTCCAAGCTTTTTCAAGGAGATATCAATTTATATTAGATAATTTTGATGTTTTAATTACATTTCATTGGATAAAGCTTGGACCAGATTATCGAGTGAAAAGTTGAATCAACTTAAAATTCAATCGATGAGATTTCACAAATATATATTCCTCCTCTTTAATCTCTTACTAATGATAGACTTAACTCATCAATGAAATAATCATATCTTTAAGAGTTATGATATAGATTATTGATAGTCAGATGTTAAGTTGTGAAACAGACATTATTCAACTGGTTGAACGAAACATTAGACTCAAATTTAAAACATATTTTCATGATGTTACGAGGTTTAAACTAACAAACTGTTTCTGTCAATTGTGAATATCAAACACACTTCCATATTTTATATGGTAAACAGGATGATTCGTCAATAGTATATTCATGTAATACAGTCTATAAACAACAAAAAAAAAGATTATGCCATAGCCACCAGATTGAATAAAGTTGAATTTCTTTCGTGAGAGCATAGTAGATTCTATGAATTCTTTGAAAATGCTTAAGTTTAATTCATGGGTTAGTAACATTTAGTTAAAAGTTTCAATATCTAGTTCCATAGTCATTAATTATGTTGAACGAATTAGATTATTTTAGTATTAGAGTAGAAACATTGTTTAATTATTAAGTGGTGAAAAAGGAATTTCTTAAAAATTTGGATCAACAATGGTAGAATTATCAGGAGGACTGACGTTGACGTGAATATTGGTTAACATAATGTTGTATTAGGCTTATATTTTGATAAAAGCACATTTCATACATAGGAATATTCTATTACTCATATTAGAATTCATTTGTGTTTCTTTTATTGCTTTTAAGTTTCTATGTTAAAATTAGATAGTGATTTGGGTGAAGAGTCAAAAAAATAATGAATATTTGTTCAGTAAAGTGTTTGTTATGATATGTTACTTATACATTTTATAACTGAAAATAATGATAGGATTTGTATACATTCAATGGAATCGATTTCCATAGATAACAAGTGTGTATATTCTTGAAGATTCTGTTTCAATTGTCTTACCATAATGTTAACATGTTCGGTTCATTAACATTGTATACAGTTACCGGATGTCACACTACTTATCTGATTAAATTTGTTTACAATTGTTTATGACTTGGATAAAAATATAGAAATCATCTCTGTCGTTTTCGATTTGTCAGACTCTTACCTCTTTATCACATATAAATAAACTTTAATGGTTGAATTAAACCCGATAAGAATGAATATAAATAGCAGTAATTGATTCACTTGGTATTGTTTATTTGAATCTTCACATTGATATTTAGCACTGCAATTGATCAGTGTCTTATTGGCTTATGTGCATACTGAGCGTATTTCCTCGATATTGCCTTAATTCCCAAGCATTATAAGCAAAGATGGATGTTAGCTAGCAGTCGAATCTAGGACACGCGTTTCGTCCTATCCGGTACTCTTCAGCCGGATGTACATGCAACTCAGAGTTGATGTTCACTCCACTACTCGAACCCAGTACTATTCGTTTCAAACACCATCGCGTTATCCACTCAGTTACTGAGTCCTGATGTGTGAATAAGACTTTTTTACATTTTTACATTCACCACAATTTGGGCTCTAATTTATGTCCAAACGTTAACAGTTTTACGTTGACACGACTTCATCTGACATCAAAGAATCATAGAGGAAAGCTGTGGATAAATGGCACGTTGTCAAATCATTTAAGTGTATTATATTCAGCAATTACAATTATGTTTTCGTTTATTAAGTCACTCAATTGTAGATATTTTAGAATAATCTCTATTATAGAATTAGTTGGAGGTATAACTTTTGAGATGTTATGATTTCTTTTCTATCATGACTGAGTGCGCTACATTTATCACGCTTGTAGTACGATAATAATTCCTGTCCCATTTTAGTTGGTTGCTAGGTGTAAGATCAAAACTATGAACCAGAGTGAAGCTTATCTTCATACATTTTTCATTGACACATATTAAGTACATATGATGATTGTGTTTGTGGTGAATAAAACCATTTCAAAATGTATGCAACAATCTATTGCACTATGAATAAAATCTTTATTAGATTAACTCTTATTCTTTTGAAATGTTTCTTTAATTATATTTTGAATTGTTCATCAATTATATTTATCAAATTCATGTATATCTGTCATGAATTCTTCTTCCTCTTCTTCTTCTGTTGTTGTTGTTGTTCTTTCTTTTCTTCATTTAATCTTAAGGCGTATTATTGAAATATCAAAGATTGAAAGTCATCTATTCAAAACCTACAATAGATTATACAACTATCAAATAACTACTCATAATACATTGGATATTCTTACTTTACAACCAACTAAATTACACAGAAATCTTATCAAAATAACGTTACCAATGAGAAAAGTTGACAGAAAAAGTTTTATTAAAGAAAACTAATAACGATGACAACAACAAATGCACACACACATACAATATAAGTAGTAAAGGAATATTGACATTGAAAAATTCTATAATTGCGTGATAACTGATAGCAAGTGTTTTCTTTTTAAGAAAACGTTCCTGTTCAAATATTTGACATTGTGATTAATATGTACATAGCAAAATGTCAAGAAAGTATTTAGTTGACCAGTATAATTTTGTAGATATATATGCAGATACTCATAGAGTAGAATGAAGTTTCCATTATAGCAGCTTGATGTTAAACATAGAAAAGTCATTAAAAGCAAAGATGAATAGTGGCTAACAGTGGAATTCAGGACTCGAGTTTCGTGAATTAAATACATTGAACTATGATTAAGATCACAAAGTTTGTAAAAAAAACATTCTTTACAGCTAACTATTCCAGAGATTAAGGCAATACAAGAATTTAAGTACCCCATAATGTGTTATTTTTAAAAATATATTAACCAAATGTTTAACAATTAAGTAATCAGAATCATTTACTGAAACAAATAAGAAATCTTTCTCATTTTGAAACAGATTAAGTAGAATGTTCAATTATGTTATTCAACTAGTAAACATGATTGAACCTATATATATATATATATATATATATATAAAGGGGTTTTGTGTATATTACAGTAATTTCACTGGTTGAGATCATGAGTCAATTGAAGCTACACAATCATGGAAAACCTGAAAGCACTGGACGGCTGTTTCGTTCTATTGTGGAACTCCTCAGCAGTGCGCATCCATGAACCCGCCCAGCTCCAACTGACTCATGATCTCAACAATTGGAATTAATACAATATCCACAAACCACTTCTGATATGAATCAACATATGCTCACTAGCGACTGGCTTCAAGATGTATATTCTAGAGTTTTAGTGAGAAGCAGTGAACAGTGGAGTTCAACCAGGTCAGTTGTGATATAGTAACTCACTGATGACAATGGTGAATGTGTCGTTCAATTTAGTGGATTAGTTGAAGTTTTACACTAGCACCATTGGATGCCGGCCAGCTCAGTTGTCTAGTGATTAAGCGTACGCGCGTGAGACTGATATGTCCTGAGTTCGAATCTCGCTGGAGGCGGGATCGTGGATGCGCACTGCTGAGGAGTTCCAAAATATGACGAAATGGCCGTCCAGTGCTTCCAGGTTTTCCATGGTGGCCTAGCTTCAATTGACTCATGATCTCAACCATTGAAATCACTATAATATCCACAAAACCCCTTTTGATATATATATATATATATATATATATATATATATATATAACCACATATTTCATTGTCTAGAGTGTCATTTGTGCATATTTATTAAGCTTAACCTGTGACTAAACTCAATTTAGTCTGTTTTATTTTATTTCTATCATACACATTTTTCCTAATTTACTTATTTGGATAAAATTATAGAAGTTATAATAATATTAATAATGGTAATAATAATAATACATTAAGTGCATCTTTCTAAAATTCTCGGCATTTCCTTCTAATGATTGATTTGCAGATAATTGTTAAACCTTATTTATTACATTTCCTCCTTCTCCTCGTCCTGCCCCCTAACCTCCCTCTTACCCAAATTGCCACTTATAATTAAATTGTAACTCGTTCAATAAATCGATTTGTAAATGAAATAAAATGAATCTTTGTGTATCTGACAGAAAATAATTTAATTAATATGATTACATAATTTACAAATGTTTACCTAATATTCTTCTTAAAGATTTACATATATACATATATAACATAAATGACTTCAATCTTACACTATCAAACCATTTGTATATTTCTAACTGAAATAAATAGCTGAATAATTTGTAAAAAACTATCTTCCGTAACTGTCATAATTAACAAATTCAAGTTGGATAATATTTATTACTGGGTTTTTTTGTATTCAACCGACTTTGTTTATACTACTGATATTAGTTCAGGCAATAACATTAATGTGCAAAACACGATTTCTTTCCATTATTATTATTATTATTATTATTATTATTATTATTATTATTATTTAATTGCGTTTTATAAATCATAGTCCACATTTACACATGTATGTTGAATGAACGAATCAATGAATATGGATAACTAGAAAGTCTTACTATAAAAAAGATAATAAACCATTTATGTAGAGGGATATATATTACAGCAAGACTATATCTATATCTCTTGCCTATGAATGGTAATATAACAAGATATACTAATATTGTAGTGAAGGAGAACAGAGATGAGGACAATCGATTATATTTAGCACAAAATTACAAAGTTACTTGAATATTCATATATTTTAGAGAGGTTAATTACTGCATTACTTTACAATATGAAAATGTAAGGTGTTAGGGATGTTAGATCCTCAGAATGCACTTGAAAAAGGTTCTAATTTTGTAATTTTATTTTGAAAATTTGAATTTGTTTGTTGTCGCGTTAAAAGAGCTCCTTTCACCTTCATGTCATATTTCCCACTTGGGAGAATCTTAAACACTATTGGTCCGTTGTGTCTTTTAGTATGTTGTTTTGTAACGCTTCCCAAGGACGGTTTTGTGCTGCATATTTACGTTTTGATTTGTGTCTTTTGTTATCGCTCGTGCATCTTGCTTTTTCCGGAACATACTTCCCCGTTCGGACTTCGATTTCTCTCTCTAGTTAGCGGGGCTGACACGCAACAGAACAGCTGGTTTATTGGTCTTTGGTCACAAGTCTTTGTTCCGTTTGAAGATTAAGTGAATTCATAATCACTTCAAACATAGCAAAAGAATTAAATAGCAATACATGAAGTAGTTTGTGCTGTTTCAAATTTATTTAATATCTCATATGTTATAGTATATTGAGCTATAGTATGACTTGAATAATCAGAAAAGTGAAGACAAACAACTGAGGATTTTAGATATTGAGATGACGGACCACCGGTGAACTTGAGGAAGCCGTAAGAGGCTCAGAAGGAGCCGAAGACGTCTCATCCAATCACCTTTCGGAAGAATATTCTAGAATTCCAACGTGTAGCTTCCCGATTGGATAATGCTAATAACACCCTGTACGCGGATTGGAAGACTGTAATGACGATTTCGTTCTCACTAAAAACTATAAATACCTGACAATTTTGTACTATGATGGGCACTGTTTGGAATAATATTCCTTTTGTTAGTCTTCTGTCTTCTTACTGCGACTTGGAAGGGTTTTGGTGTTCTAGTGCTCTGTTATACGCGGTAGTATCAAGAAAAATCAACTTTTCAAGATATAACAGATATATGGAGATATATTTTTGAAAGTAAAACAAAATTTTACCGTGGTATGTCTATTGAGTAATCAGTGAAAAGTATTGAATACCGTTGACTGTAACCTTGTTTTATGTTCCCATGAATTTACTGAATTACCCCACTTTAACTTAGACAATACATTTACACTGAATTTCATTACATCTTTTCTTAGTTCTAGCAATGATTACGAAGTAGATTAATCTTATATTTGAAATAACTAGTATGAAGAAAAGCATGTTTTTCCCTGTAAGAATGATATCAGACGACAAACGTTGTATAATGATCGTTTGGTTACACATTCATAATGAAATATGCACTGATTTGTATTCACTGAAAATTGAAATAGTTGACTCCCCCTATATTCATTCTACAAGTTGGATCAATGTTTTTAAAGATACATTAAATAGTACTAGCTATTCGAGCATTACTTCAATAATTAATAGCGAAAAGAGGAAATTGAATCTAGCTATTCATAAATACTTTATTTGCAAGACAAATAATTGGATTATTAGTCTGAACAACGTAAAAGACATCATTAAGATTTGCAGTAACCCTACAGAAAAGCTAAGGTTTTTTGACCTTTAAAATGTAAAATCTCTTTATGTACATTTAATTCTTCCTTAGATCGCGGTTACTTTATTTAAACACATCTTTGCATTTTGATGGAGTTTTGTTCTCTGAGCTGGATGGTTTAATCGTGGAGCTTTCATTGTTCTTCTGAACGACATCAGCACAAACTTCAGATAGAAGTGTAGTGTTCGAATTTCTCCACATGCATTTCACAGCTTGTTCTGTACACCTCGACGCTGATTGGGTACAATTCATACGAAGAAACAACAAAATCGAGCTGTCTGTCAAGCTTCGAAATACCTGAAAACAGTATTTAAAATTAGATGTTTATGCTTCATAACAAGATTTCTTAACGTATACGAATATGCATGAAAGCCTAAAGACTACTATCGAGCTTTACAATCACCTCTACAACCATGCTTAAACGATTTATACAATAAACTTCATTTTTACGATTGAGTAACTTGAAAAATTAGTTTAAATCATGGAAAATTATCCTCTAAGAATTAGTTACTGATTAATGAGCATTGAATAGTACTCGATATCCATCTGATCTTTAAATGTGTAGTATGAATTCAGATTAGAGCATGTTGATCAAACATCTTGATTTTCACTTTTATTTCGATTCTAGTTTATAACAATAACTATCAGTTAAACTCAGGTCACAAGTGTAATATTCTATTAACTTCTAACTTACAATCAATTTCACGATAAAAATGTCTTTACTGAACTTTCAGTTCATAATTTTAAAATGATTAATCATCAATAAACTAAATATATTAGTTTTCTAGACAGTTATGTTACTGTTTTGGTATGTGCTACTGATGTCGACAGAAATAAGTAGTATGTTTCCCCAATCGAAAGTGAAATGTCTGATGTCAGAAGATTAGGAAAATCAAAGAAAAGTGAATGTGAACAGAGAATGATTGTTATGAAAACGAAAGAACAATCAAGTCCAAAACGATTGACTGACATTTCGCAAATGAATTATTTACTGTATGGTTCTCAGATTTTACTTAAACATTCTGTAATTTTATATTCATATATATTCGATTGTCCCCCAATTGGTGTTCACGTTCATTACACCTCAAAAGGTGTCTTTAAATTATTCAAGATTAAATGTTAAAAATTAAAGTTTAGATTAGTTATTAATGACCGATATCTTTGAAGATAGTTTATAGTTAAGAATAAATGATAACAAACCATTAGTTATGTAGACTTCATACTGGAATAATTTTGATAATTGCATTTCATTAGAATAGCCAGTTATTTAATTACAATGGTCATTATGAACATGATATTTAAGATTTTTTTATAAAAGAAAGGGCGAAATACAAATTTAGATTAAAAAAATAAATTCCCAACAGAATCCAATTAATATCAGATGGGTTTTTGTGGAGATTGTATTAATTTCAATCGTTAAGATCATGAGTCAGATGAAGCTAGACCACCATGGAAAACCTGGAAGCCCAGTGGTCTAGTGGTTAAGTGCTCGGGCGCGAAACCAGTAGGTCCTGGGTTCGAGTCTCGCAGGGGGCGAGGTCGTGGATGCGCACTGCTGAAAAATCCAAGTAGTAGAAAGCCTTCATTACAGACATACACTGAGGCATAGCTTTATATTCACTTAGAGTTTTTTTACTTGTATCTTCTCGTCGTTATTCAGGATCCTGTTGGCATATGTACGTCCTGTGTGGATTACCTCAATATTGCCTTAAGTTACAAGCTTTTTTAAGCAAAGGTAGATAGTAGATGGCAGTAGAATCCAGGACGCGCGTTTCCTGAATAACAATTGGAAGATACAAGTAAAACAACACCAAGTGAATTTAAGCTTCACCCCATTGCACAAGAACGTGGTTATCAGGACTCAGTAGCTAAGTAGATAACGTGACGTCGTTTGAAGCTAACGGTACTGGGTTCGAGTCACGGAGTGTACGTCAACTGTGAGTCCCAAACGGGACGGAACGCGCATCATGGATTCCACTGCCAGCCACTATCCATCTTTGGATAGCTTTATATGTGTCCTAAACATTAACTGTATTAGGTTTTGAATACACATCCATATTTCGAATACGATAACTGAAATAAAATTATTCGTTGATAAACGGCAGGTAGTATATGATGATTTCATACCAAAACTTAATTACCATATGGATCGTTTTGTTTTTAAATGTGTTTCTCGAGCTATACTGATGAAACAATGAAGCACTTCATTTCATAAACTGAAAATATGATTTGATTCGTACTGGACTAATCTAAGAAAACTACATGTTGAATGATATAGATAATTTAACCCAAAGTGGGTATTCAAAATTAGGTAGTAAACAGACTATGAGTTATTATTTAATTTTAAATAAATAGGATTTTATATGGATTTCCCTGATATAATAATAATCATGAAATGTACTGTAAGTTTTTGTATGGTTCTTCACCAATCTTGTAAACCATTTGTATTATTACTGTCTAACATTGTGATCTCTTAACAGATACAGTTTCAGTGTAGATTTGCTTTCAAATGATGTTCTTTTACGTTTTTATGGCTCGTTTAATTCGATTTCTGTTGGACAAGTAGACTCATTCCATACAAAGCTTAAGTAAAGTAGATAAATTATTTCCTTGCATTTATTTACAATATAAGGATCATTTTTATAGCTTTCAAGTTTTGCTTAAATAAAAATAAATAAATAAAAGTAAAGCGTCCACGCGCGAGACTGATAGGTCCTGGGTTTGAATCTCGCGGGGCGGGATCGTGGATACGCACTGGTGAAGTGTCCCACGATTAGACGAAACGGCCATCCAGTGCTTCTAGGTTTTCCATAGTGGTCTAGCTTCAATTGACTCATGATCTCGATTATCAAATTACTATAATATCCACAAAAACCCCTTTCTAAAATAAAAATATGTCTACTAAAATGTTAATCTTGTCTAAGAAGTTGACCTCAGTCGATGAGTGTAGAGCATTTCGTCGATTTCCATGTAAATTGTTGACTACAAAGAAAATGATCATAAGTGCCGTGTAATTAGGTTATATCACACTGATTTGGAAATCTGTACTGGAAAAGGACGTCTGTGTTTACAAAAGCACCAGAAAACAGAACAGTGGAAACAAGATATAAATCTCATAATTATAATGTAATATTCTGATTAAAATAGGACATAATTATATGAATTAAGAATGTAATGGCTATTTGACCAATGTCATATATATGTTTTTAATAATTGGCTGAGACATCGGATTAATATTTGTTCCTAGAGACAGTGCTGTAATGTTTTTCATTCATTGTCCTTATTCACGCCTACATTTACGTATCACATACTATCATTTCAGTTCATGAACGATTTTTAGTGGCCCTGGAATATCTGACTATTGTTATATCGTTATCGACCTATACATATCGTCAATCCTCGTACATAATTAAACTACTTAACTTGCATTACTGAATAACGGAATTAAACATATCGAATACGAGAATTGATTTCAAATACTTATATTTTGTACATTACTTGGTCATAACACACAATCAGAGAGACGGAGTGAAGGAAGCGAAGCGAAACGACTTGGAGAAGGTATGTTAGCCAACTTACTTAAAGCGTTACTCAATAGTTATGGTCAAATCGAATCCAGTCGAAGCGAAGCAAAGTAAGGCAAGGCAAAGCGAATAATTAACAAAGTCAAAATGTGACCCAAGAAAAATTAATAAATCGGTCTATCCGGACGCTAGAATAAGCTATGTTGGCTTGACATAGCAACCTATACTACAGGTTATTCAAAAGAAACTGACTTTAATAATTAACCAACATCTATATTTGATAAAAAATATATGATAGATATAAATTGTTTGGTTCCAAAATAACTGAATCAAAAGCCCACTACCTCACAAGGAACACATAAATCTTCAGTTTTGGTATTTTGAATTCCTAATGACAAAAACTTTCAAGATACATTTTAATGATAGTTTTTTTTGTAGTGCTATAAATTGGTGATATTTTAAACGTAACTTAAACACATGGTCAATAAAGAAAGAAATGACTTCATTCCATTTTACCTCAATTCTCAAGTCCTCATTTAAACCTGAAATCTAATAAACAGTTGTTAAAATGTATCCGTTTTACATGTTATTGGATAATTTATCATTCTTATGTTGCAAAAATTCAAAATTCCTGGTAGTCAGTAACCATGTACATCAACTATCGAACTATGTAATGAAAGAGTTTATTCTTTAAGAATAGACCTTAGATATTCTGAAATCATCAATTTTTTTTAACTACCAAAACGTTTTATTAACAGTACTTGTAACCATTTGAAAAAAATAACAGCGATAAGAGTTACAAAATAATGTAATGAAATCTGGAGAAAAACACAATATTAAAATGCTTTAAGTATTACGATGTTTACTTCTCGACTCTCTGAGCTAAGATCATGTGTAGTATCTGTTCTTTGCAGTGTAATTTCTGCAACAGTCTCTAAACCGAGACCAACGAAATTACCTGTATTTTTCGCATTCGAAGGGGTGATGTCAGCCTACTCAACCCCGTCCACGTGTTGGCCTCGTATTGTATTACGATGTTATGTACATAAAAACTCGAAATTTTCCATCATGTTCATTAACAATAATTATTGTTCCTGTCTAGAAAAACACTTTCAAAGATTATCTCGGTTAAAACTAATAACGAACTGTTAAAAATGTGAAAACATGATTTAATGGCTTTCAAATATCCGACTTCAGTTGGATCGTGTGATTATCGCTATCGACCTATATATGTTACCAAAACTCGTAGATAATCATTGACTTAACTCGTGTTGGTGAATGACGGAATTAAATACATCAAATGGAATAAATCTCGAATACATGCATTTCATACAACCGTTGATCCAGATAAACGATCAAAGAAGCGAAACGAAGAAAGCGAAGTGAAATTACTCGTGGTGGAAAAGGCATGTAAGCCAACTCGATTTACCCAAGCGTGACTCATTATTTATAATCAAACCATAAATAAGTTACAGATACATAATGAATAGGGTACGTAATTAACACACGTACGATCATATAAAAAACAGTCACGGTTAGTAAGCAAATAAGTGACAAGATAAGAATGTATCTTGAGAAGAATGGATAGATTGATCTGTACAGAGACTAGAATAAATTATGTGGTGTTGACATAGTACCAGCCTTTACAGTGGAGTAGTTTAAATATTATCATTTGAATACATCCATTAATACTCTTATCAAATAAGCAAAATTTCTAATACTTAACTAAGCATTTATAGAACTTTCAAATGTTTACTAGTATTATATTAAGTAATTGTTAGAGAACTATGGCATTTTATATTGTATTGTATATAATCCACTGAAAAATTGAAACTATATCGCTTTGAAATGTATCCAAATAGTTATTTTTTCCATATATTACATACATACTATCAGCACGCATAGTTTCATGATAACAGATAATAAGTATCAATACATTGCAAGTAGATATCATTTTTAATAATTGTTTCATGAGTCAATTGCAGCTAGAACACCATGGAAAACATGGAAGCACTGGACGGCCACTTCATCCTATTGTGTGACTCCTCAGCAGTGCGCATCCACGATTCCGCCCCCCCCCGCGAGATTCGAACCCAGGACCTATCGGTCTCGCGCGCGAACACCTAACCTTTAGACCCTTGAGCTGTCATCCAATGGTGTTAATACCTAACTTCAACCAATCCATGAAATCGCGCCACCGTCCACTATTATCTTTAGTGAGTTACTATCTTACAACAGACCTGGTTGAACTCCACTAGTTATGACTTCTCACTAGTACTCTAGGAAATAACTCATCATCATATTGCCATAAATAAATATTTACACACCCAGATATAAACAAAAACATAGAAAGGCAATAACTATAAAATATATTATAAATTATGTAACAACTCCCCCCCACTCCCCGAAAAATGAAAGAGATGTTCCAAAAGCTGAAAAAAAAATCAACAACAACCCGAAATCAGAATGTTTCATAGAAAACTGTAAATCTATGTTTTACAAGGATAACACACACGGATTATAATAAAAATAATAATAATAACGACGTTCACATTTCATCCTACCATATACATTTCTTGTTTAAATCGGAGTAGAAGAGCTTACGAGTAAATTTACATGAATATGATAATGTCATATTCTAGTTAAGCTTCTATGATGAGATGAAACATGTTGAAAAATATATTTTTTAGAATCATATCTTTTCTTTGGAATGAATCCTCTTTCTCTCTTACACACACACACACACACATTGGAATGTTATCTAAAACATTTTAAATATATAAAACTTGTCATACAAGTTAATTTACAAAAAAAGCTGGGTAAATTTAAATCATTTTCAGATTCCTTTGCTTGTAAAAAGACAGTTATCTGGAATTTGATCATACAAATTTATTGAAATCATGAACTGACCAATATTAGACCACTATTGAAAACAATGTACCATTATACGACCGTTTCGTCCTATTATGAGACTTCCCAACAATGTGCACCCATGATCCTGCACGCTAGTATCGGATCCTGAGTTTTCGGTTTCACATCCAAACACTTAACCTTTAAAACACTGAGCCACTATTCAACAGTATTAATGTTTAGCTTGAATCAATTCAAAATATTGCGTGGTTATTTTTCATTATCTTTAGTGGGTGACCGCCTCACCTCAGATAAAGTTAAACTCTATTGGTCTCAGCTTCTCACTAGAACTGAGAGAATTACCTCTCAAAGATTGTCACTAATGAGTATATGGAAATTTTCAGAATAAGGTTGTGGAGATTGTTGAGTTTCATTGAAATCATGGGTCGATTTGTATGTAAATAATGATTTTCATTTTTAAGCAACTATGAAATGACATGATCATCAAATGGAACAGTTTATATCACTCTAGTGAGTTGTGTTTCAAGGTGGGTACAGGTTATTACAGCTAATCAATTACTTTATAAACTACTCAAGATATTTACTTTTAATTTGCTAAACTGTTAGCAGTATATTTATATTTTGATAAAATCATGAAATTTTTTTACTAATAAAATTTTGGATTTATTCCAACCGGACTTGTTTTTCTCTTGCATGAAGAAAAAGACTCTCGTTCTCAATTTTGACCTTACACTTAGCAACCAATTAAAATGAGACAAACATTATTTACCCTATCTAGATACATAGTAGAGAACGTATTTTTCCTCAGTCATTCATGTTGGCTTATATGATAAGTGTAGTTTTCTACGACGAAATTTTCACCCTATCATACTACAAACGTGACAAATGTAGCGCACTCAGTCATGATGGAAGAGAAATAATAACATCTCGAAAGTTATACCTCTAACTAGTTCTATAATGGAGATTATTGTAAAATATATACAAGCGAGTGACTAAATAGACGAAAACATAATTAAAAGGGGTTTTGTGGAGATTGGTTGAAGTTAGATATTAACACTGTTGGATGCCGGCCATCTCAGTGGTCTAATGGTTAAGCGCTCGCGCGCGAGACTGATAGGTCCTGGGTTTGAATCTCACGAGGCGGGATAGTGAATGCGCACTACTGAGGAGTCTCACAATAGGACGAGTTGACCGTCCAGTGCTTCCAGGTTTTCCATGGTTGTCTAGCTTCAATTAACTCATGATTTCAACTAGTGAAAACATAATTGCAGTTGCTGACTATGATACACTTAGATGATTTGATAACTTGCAGTTTATTCCCAGCCTAAAAAAACATTTCTGTTTTTAGATAATATGTTCATTGTATGTTACTATTTAAATGGAGTCGTTCCAATATAATTTCAACTTTTAAATGCAAAGCTTGTTTAATACTTTTGTTTGTTTTTGGGTTAAAGTGTATGGAGAATAATTGTCGAAGCGTTTTAAATTAGATTTTGTATTAATGAGTTGGCCTAAAATCCCATTTGTATTTAATTAATGTTGATCTTTCGTAATTAGAAATTAACATAGGCCTTTATAGAAGAGTAAGTAGATCTAAAACGTTCTTGATGTATTCATTCAGTAATTTATAACCAGCCTCTACCGTTTTCTATTAATCAACAATTGTTTGTCATGATGGAAGAGAAATCATAACATCTCAAAAGTTATACCTCCAACTAATTCTATAATAGAGATTATTCTAAAATATCTACAATTGAGTGACTTAATAAACGAAAACATAATTGTAATTGCTGAATATAATACACTTAAATGATTTGACAACGTGCCATTTATCCACAGCTTTCCTCTATGATTCTTTGATGTCAGATGAAGTCGTGTCAACGTAAAACTGTTAACGTTTGGACATAAATTAGAGCCCAAATTGTGGTGAATGTAAAAATGTAAAAAAGTCTTATTCACACATCAGGACTCAGTAACTGAGTGGATAACGCGATGGTGTTTGAAACGAATAGTACTGGGTTCGAGTAGTGGAGTGAACATCAACTCTGAGTTGCAAGTACATCCAACTGACGAGTTCAAAATAGGATTCTAGTTCTTGTCAATATCCATCTTTGCTTACAAATATTTATGTTTGAACAATGAAATTTAGGTGGAAACATGATGCCTAATTGAAATAAAATGCGAAAAAGTAATTAAAAAATAAAGATAATAGAATAGACTCGAAAATGACTGAATCCCTAAGGTAAACATATCTTTAAACTAAAATTTGATTTTACGTGTTTGAATGAAAGTTTTATAAAGCCATATCAGTCATACCGTAGTGAACAAGAACATGAGTGGGGACAACCGAATGTATTTGAACACAAAATTACAGAACATCTCACTAAAAACTGAGAACCATACAGTGAACAGTTAATTTGCAAAATATCAATCCATTGTTTCAAACATGACTGTTTCTTTTGCAAATATCAGTCCATCATCTCAGATTTCATTGTCACTGAATTTTCATACCAATCGCTTACCGTTCTTGTTCTTTTCTTCTCGATCTTCTACCGAAATACATTCTACTCCTGACTATCGTTATATACTACTTATGTGTATATAAGTAGCGCACACCACGATGCCAGTAAATTTCAAGTGATTATTTATTATTTATAAAGATTTCATTGAAGAAAAACAGTTTTATTATTATTACTTCACTGGTTGAAATCACGAGTCAATTGAAACTATACCACCATGGAAAACATTGAAGCACTGGACGGCCACTTCATCCTATTGTGTGACTCCTCAGCAGTGCGCATCCACGATCCCGCCCCTGGCGAGATTCAAACCCAGGACCTATCAGTCTCGTGCCAGGCGCTTAACCAACTATACCACTGAGCCGGCATGGGTTCGAATCTCGCCGGTGGTGGATCGTGGATGCGCACCGCTGAGGAGTCCCATACTAGGACGAAACGGCCGTCCAGTGCTTCTGGCTTTTCCATGGTGGTCTGGTTTCAATGGACACATGATTTCAACCAGTCAAATTTCTAAAATCTCCACAAAACCCATTCTGATATAATTATTATTATTATAAATTTTGTAAAACTGAAAATTTCCAAATAGTTCTATGTTGTTTATTTTTTAAAAGTAAACAACTTGGCAATCAGTAAAACGATATTGTTATTTATTTCTTAAATAAGATTCATTTTAAATTAGTTTAAGTTTAATATGAACATTGAATTATAACATAAAGTATTTTTTGGTTTCGATACACACGCAATTGTCAATTGTTTAAAGACTAATCTAATATATAGTAATAGATATACCGTTTGTAATGAAGTTTATCATTTGATTTCATAAGATAGTAAAGTTTTTCAAGAAACTCAAGTGCAAGAATCAATTAATTAACTTCTCAATATTGACGTGTATAACAGTAGTGTTTTTGTTTATTTGTTCATTTCACTTCTATTCCTAGTAATTTCTATTATAATAATGTGAATATACCAATCGATTTGGATAATTCATATCTATTTCTTATTGACTATAAAAGTTGAAATTTTCACAGATTGAAATCATGAGTCAATCGAAGCTAGACCACCATGGAAAACCTGGATGCGCACTGCTGAGGAGTCTCACAATATGACGAAACGGCCGTCGAGTGCTTCCAGGTTTTCCATGGTGGTCTAGCTTCAATTGACTCAAGAGTTCAATCTGTGAAAATTTCCAAAATCTCCACAAACCCCTTCTGCTATAAAAGTTGACTTCATTTGGATCATATGAATGATTGTTATATGAAATATACATGTTGCCAATTCACATATAAAGTTATCAGGTTAAATCAATTTGGTGAACAACGGAATTAAATAAGTAAAATACAATCGTTGATTGAAAATCGAAGTAAAATGAAATAGTACGCGGTGAGAAAAATGAATGAGCCCACTCAATTTAATCAAGTGTGAATCGATATTTATAGTCAGACAAAAATAATTTACAGAGACTTAATGAATAGAGTAAGTAATCAACACATATACGGTCATATAAAAAACAGTCACGGTTAATAAGCAAATAAGTGATAAGGTAAGAATGTGGCTTAAGAAAAGTGGATAGATTGACCTGTACAGAGACAAGCATAAACTATGTGGTGTTGATATAGTACCAGCCCCTACAGTTTGAGTGAGAAACCACTTTTGTTAACAGTAAATTTATTTCTATCATTACATTTTAAAAAGTATATATATTCAAATGTCACCTTAGAAGTTTTCCCGATAATTAGCATTAGTCTGTTAAAATTTTATTATCGATATGACTTCAATTTGTATTGTTCTTTTGAGTCTTCCCATTAATGTTTGGGGATGCAATTAATCAGTGTTTTATTGGCATATGCACATTCTGTGCGTTCTGGAGTGAAAATCAGCTCTGGGATGTAGGTACATTCAGTAGACTAGTTCCAAATAGGACGAAGTGCGCGTTCTGGATTCCATTGCTAGCCACCATCCATCTTTGCTTATCGATATAAGTGTTTATTTTAAATGATTACCTTGTACACAATTTTGGATGAATTGAAATTATTACCATACATTTTAACAATGAGAATACCATCTTTATAGTGGTAAACTGCCCAAGCAGCAAATTTCATGATCATTTTTAATCAAATAATGTCAAGAATTTTCAGTAATGCAATGTAAGATTACTCAATTCTTAATACTGGAACAGAATGATTGTTATGCTGTCAGTTTTATACATGAAAACTATGTGTATCGTCTAATTATAACCTGTGACTTTGTTAACTAGGGTTGAGGCAGATTTTTCTACTGAGGAATTATTTTTATTTGTATTCTTGTTATTATTTATTTCTATGTATATCTTACCATACCCGATTTCTGGAAAAAATGTATTAAATACAGGATTTCTGGAGTTCTAGTGAGATGTTGTGACTAGTGGAGTTCAAGCATGTCTGTTTTGGGGCAGTTTCTCACTGAACATAATGGTGGACGGTCAAGCAGTAACGTGGATTAGTTGAAGTTAGAGAATAAAACCGTTAAATGCCTACTCAGTGGTCTAGATGTTAAGCATTCGCGCTCAAGACCGATGATCCTGATTCGGAATACGGTGTGTGGGATCGTGGATGCGCACTGTTCAGTAGTCCCATACTGGGACGAAACGGCCGTCCAGTGTTTCCAGCTTTTTAATGGTGGTCTAAAACTGATCCATTCATTATATCGATCTAAATTTAACAATCTCCACAACCTTATATAACACAGAAAGGTTATTTTGATTGATTATATCAACTATAAACTAGTAATCTGAAGTAAAAATCTATTTACGAGTTTACATGAAAAGAAGCCATTATATTCACCAATCATGTATACATTTTGTTCATTCTGAGTGATGTCTGAAACCGATTAAAGCATTTATGGAATACTAGACGATATGATAAGTAAATAAATAACTTCAGTGATAATGCTTCGGGTATTTTAATTCGCAGTAGATAAACTACAGGAATATGTATATATCAAATCCTATTTCTTCGTTGGCTCGAATTTCTTCGTGTTTGCACTTTTGTTCGTACTCAATTTGTATGTTTGCGGCTTTGTGAT